>NW_020174267.1:2365436-2526589 GCF_003031525.2 Neophocaena asiaeorientalis asiaeorientalis | reverse complement strand
ATATATTTATAATTGTTATATCTTCTTCTTGGATTGATCCCTTTATCATTACGTAGTGTCCTTCCTTGTCTCTTGTAACATTCTTTATTTTAAAGTCTATTTTATCTGATATGAGTATTGCTCCTGCAGCTTTCTTTTGATTTCCATTTGCATGGAATATCTTTTTCCATCCCCTCACTTTCAGTCTGTATGTGTCCCTAGGTCTGAAGTGGGTCTCTTGTAGACAGCATATATATGGGTCTTGTTTTTGTGTCCATTCAGTGATCCTGTGTCTTTTGGTTGGAGCATTTAATCCATTCACATTTAAGGTAATTATCGATATGTTTGTTCCTATTACCATTTCTTAATTGTTATGGGTTTGTTTTTGTAGGTCGTTTTCTTCTCCTGTGCTTCCCACTTAGAGAAGTTCCTTTAGCATTTGTTGTAGAGCTGGTTTGGTGGTGCTGAATTCTCTTAGCTTTTGCTTGTCTGTAAAGCTTTGGATTTCTCCATCGAATCTGAATGAAATCCTTGCCGGGTAGAGTAATCTTGGTTGTAGGTTCTTCCCTTTCCTCACTTTAAATATATCGTGCCACTCTCTTCTGTCTTTTAGAGTTTCTGCTGAGAAATCAGCTGTTAACCTTATGGGAGTTCCCTTGTATGTTATCTGTCGTTTTTCCCTTGTTGCTTTCAATAATTTTTCTTTGTCTTTGATTTTTGTCAGTTTGATTACTATGTGTCTCAGCATGTTTCTCCCTGGGTTTATCCTGCCTGGGACTCTCTGTGCTTCCTGGACTTGGGTGGCTATTTCCTTTCCCATGTTAGGGAAGTTTTCAACTATAATCTCTTCCAATATTTTCTCGGGTCCTTTCTCTCTCTCTTCGCCTTCTGGGACCTCTATAATGTGAATGTTGGTGCATTTAATGCTGTCCCAGAGGTCTCTTAGGCTGTCTTCATTTCTTTTCATTCTTTTTTCTTTATTCTGTTCCGCAGCAGTGAATTCCACCATTCTGTCTTCCAGGTCACTTATCCGTTCTTCTGCTTCAGTTATTCTGCTACTGATTCCTTCTAGTGTATTTTTCATTTCAGTTATTGTATTGCTCATCTCTGTTTATTTGTTCTTTAATTCTTCTAAGTCTTTGTTAAACATTTCTTGCATCTTCTCTGTCTTTGCCTCCTTTATTTTTCTGAGGTCCTGAGTCATCTTCACAGTCATTATTCTGAATTCCTTTTCTGGAAGGTTGCCTATCTCCACTTCATTTCGTTGTTTATCTGGGGTTTTATCTTGTTCCTTCATCTGGTACATAGTCCTCTGCCTTTTCATTTTTTCTATCTTTCTGTGAATGTGGTTTTCCTTCCACAGGCTGCAGAGCTATCGTTCTTCTTGCTTCTGCTGTCTGCCCTCTGGTGGATGAGGCTATCTAAGAGGCTTGTGCAAGCATCCTGATGGGAGGGACTGGTGGTGGGTAGAGCTGGGTCTTGCTCTGGTGGCCAGAGCTCAGTAAAATTTTAATCCGTTTGTCTGCTGATGGGTGGGGCTGGGTTCCCTCCCTGTTGGTTGTTTGGCCTGAGGCGACCCAGCACTGGAGCCTAACCAGCTCTTTGGTGGGGATAATGGCAGACTCTGGGAGGGCTCACACCAAGGACTACTTCCCAGAACTTCTGCTGCCAGTGTCCTTGTCCCCATGGTGAGCTAGAGACACCCCTCGCCTCTGCAGGAAACCCTTCAACACTAGCAGGTAGGTCTGGTTCAGTCTCCTATGGGGTCCCTGGGTCCCAATGCGCACACTACTTCTTTGTGTGTGCCCTCAAAGAGTGGAGTCTCTGTTTCTCCCAGTCCCGTCGAAGTCCTGCAATCAAATCCCATTAGCCTTCAAAGTCTGATTCTCTAGGAATTCCTCCTCCCGTTGCCGGACCCCCAGCTTGGGAACCTGATGTGTGGCTCAGAACCTTCACTCCAATGGGTGGACTTCTGTGGTATGAGTGTTCTCCAGTCTGTGAGTCGCCCACCCAGCCGTTATGGGATTTGATTTTATTGTGATTGCGCCCCCCCTACCGTCGCACTGTGGCTTCTCCTTTGTCTTTGGATGTGGGGTATCTTTTCTGGTGAGTTCCAGTGTCTTCCTGTCGATGATTGTTCAGCAGTTAGTTGTGATCCCGGTGCTCTCGCCTGTAGTAAACTTTTATGAATTTGTCTTGGCAAATAAACAGAACACAAGTGTCTTGCCTCTCAATTCAAGTTAATTTTTAAAAATTTTCAAAAACTATATGGATGGGCTTCCCTGGTGGCACAGTGGTTGAGAGTCCGCCTGCCAATGCAGGGGACACGGGTTTGTGACCCGGTCCAGGAAGATCCCACATGCCGCGGAGCGGCTGGGCCCATGAGCCATGGCTGCTGAGCCTGTGCGTCCGGAGCATGTGCTCCGCAACGGGAGAGGCCACAACAGTGAGAGGCCCGTGTACCGCAAAAAAAAAAAGCAACTATATGGATGAAGACAACATGGTATGAATGGAAGAGAACAAAACTAGAAGCCAGAGATCTGGTTCCACAAATTTCCATTTATGTTACCTTGGGCAAGTCACTTGCCCTCTCAGAGTTTTTGTTTTCTTATCTATAAAATGTTGACCTTGACCTTTCACTGATCCTCAGAATAGACTAGTATTCTCTCCCCTCCCAGAAACACTTTCTTCAATTTGCCTCCAGGACTCTGCTATCTCTTGGCTTTCCTCCTGTCTACTCCTTTCTGTATCTTTTTTTTTTTTTTTTTTCTGGCTTTTCCTCTTTTTGCTAGCTTTAAACATTTCAGTGCCCCAGGGCTCAAGTCTTGAGCCTCTCTTGGTCTCTGTCTACACTCACTGCCTTGGTGATTATACTAGTTTTTTAAAATTACAGCATAATAAACTACCACAAACTAAATGGCTTACAAGGACACACATTTCCAGCTCAGAAGTCCAGGTATGGTGTGGCTGGGTCCTCTGCTCAAGTCTCAAAAACTGAAGTCAAGGGGTCAGTTGCTCTGAGTTCTCATCCAGAGGCTCCAGAGAAGAATATGCTTCCAAGCTCAGTCAGGTTGTTGGCAGGATTCAGTTGCATGAGACTGTGGGACTGAGGCCTGGTTCTCCTGCAAGCTGTCAGAGGGGAGCTGCTTTCAGCTCCTAGAGGCTGCTCATATTTCTTGCCACATGGCTCCGTCCTCCAACTTCAAAGCTGGCAATGGAGAATTTCTTATGCATGCAATCCCTCTTACTTCAGATTTCTCTCCTGTCTCTGCCCTCTAGAGCCAGATTCAAAGGACTTATGGGATTAGGTCAAGCCCATTTGATTATCTCCCTTGATTTAACTAAAAGTCAACTGATTAGTAACTGTTATTGACTGAATGTTTGTGCCCCACCCCTTCATATGTTGAATCCCTAACCTCTAATGTGATGATGTTTGAAGATGGGGCCCTCATGATGGTATTAGTGCCCTTATAGAAAGAGATGCTAGAGATCTTTCTCTCCCACAACCCCTCCACCTCTCTCACTGCCATGTAAGGACACAGGGGGAAGGTGGCCATCTACAAGCCAGGAAGGAGCTCTTCCCATGTCGGCACTCTGATCTCAGACTTATTTCCTCCAGGGCTTTGATAAAATTGATGAGAAAATAAATTTCTTTTGTTTAAGCCACCCAGTCCATGGTATTTTGTTATGGCAACCCAAGCAGACTAATAAAGTAACATTAATTACACTTACAAGATCCGTTTTGACATACACCATAACATAAGCACAGGAGTGAAGTCTCATTTCACAGCTTCCGTCCACAGTCAAGAGGAGGAGACTTCAAAAGGGCTATAGCATTGGGGTGATGTTAGAATTCCATTTACCACAGTAATCTCATCTAGTCTTATGGCTTTAAAAATCAGCTACATGCTCATGATTCTCAAATTTATTTCTCCAATCTAGACCTGTCCAATACTTAGACTAATCTATCTAACTACCTCCTAGACATTTCTACTTGGATGTTTACAGGCCCCTCAAACTTCACATAGATGCAACCAAACTCTCCATCCTCCCACCCAGACTTGCCCCTCCCACAATCTTTCTCATCTCAGTTAATGGCAACTCCATCCTTCCAGCTGTGCAGGCCCAAACCCTTGGAATCATCCTTGATTCCTCCCTTTCTCTAATGCCCTACGTGTCACCCATCAGGAAATCCTCTGGGATCTAGCTTCAGAAGTCCAAACCATCATCACATCTCATGTGAATTACTGCAACAACTCCTGCCTTAATTTTCTAGTGCTGCCCTAACAAATCACCCCAATGTATCAACTTAAGACAACATGCATTTATTATCTCATAGTTGCGTAGGTCAGAGGTCTCAGGGTTTGGCTGGGTTCTCTGCTCAGGGTCCCCCAAGGCTGAAATCAAGATGTCAACTGACTTGGACTCTCATCTTCCAACTCCCTTAAGATTGTTGCAGGATTCAGTTGCTTCTCATGGTTTCCCATCAACAGCAGATGATCAAGTCCATCTCATGTGCTGTATCTCCTTGACTTCTCTTTCTGCCACATTTCTCTGACTCCCACTGAAGAAAACTGCTTTTAAGGGCTCATGTGTTTAGATGGGGCCCATCTGGACAGTTCAGGACAATTTCCCTATTTTAAAGTCCATAACCTCGGGACTTCCCTGGTGGTCCAGTGGGTAAGACTCTGACCTCCCAATGCAGGGTGCCCGGGTTCGATCCCTGGTCAGGGAACTAGATCCCACATGTATGCCACAACTAAAGATCCTGCATGCCTCAACGAAGATCCCATGTATCACAACTAAGATCCAGCACAGCCAAAATAAATAAATACTAAAAAAATAAAAGTTCATAACCTTAATTGCATCTGCCAAGTTCCTTTGGCCATGTAATATATATAACATATTCCCACTTTCCAGGGACTAGGGGGTGAACATGGCGGGATCCTTCTACCTGTCCTGGCTCCTAAACTTCCTGCTCATACCCTTGTTCCCTTACAGCCTGTTCTCCAGACAGTGGACAGACCTGTAATGACGTCCCATCTCACGCAGAGCAAATCCACGTCTTCATAATGCCTCACCTGCCCTACACAGTTTGGCTCCCCATTACCTTTCTGACCTCATCTACCTCACACCTAGCATGCTCCGCCTTCTGGGCATTTGCCCTGGGCCTTCCTCAACTGCACATTCTCTTTCCCTCAATATCTGCATGGCTCACCCTTCATCTCCTCAAAGTTAGTGCCAAGATTCAAACTTAGTGAGGTCCTTCCTGACCACCTACTTAAAACGGCAACCTCCAAATTCCCCAGGACTCTCTTATTCCCTTTCCAAGCTTTATTTTTCTTCATAGCACTTTTCACTTTTGAATGTAGTATTTTATCTATATTTGTTTATTGTAAGCACCAAAGCAAGCCCCATAAAATAGAGATTTTTTTGTCCATTTTGTTCACTGCTTTATCTCCAATGCCTAAAACAGTGCCTGACACACAGAAGTCACCCAGTAAAATTTGCCAGTTGATTGAATACAGGAGTATAAAATGAGGATAGTAGCCTGCCCTGCATAGAGGGTTGGGGACTAGGGGAAAGGGGTTGGACCTTACATGTTATGGTGTGCCCTCTGTCAGACAAAACTGTAAGCTCCATGAGGACCATGCTGGTGTCACATCTGAGGACCTGGCGCAAAGCAGATTCTCAGTAAATGTTTGCTGAATAATGTTGATGTCACTATGCTAGATTCTGCAAGTACATTATCTCAAATGACCCGCACTCCTGTGGATTATTATTAATTTCATTTTACCACTTTAACCATCTTCATAGAGTGAGCCAAATGAGACAGTGTGAGAGTATGTTGTGAGGGGTCAAAGTGTCTGGGTCATCCAGTCCACCTCTGCATCACAGGCAGGCTTCCCCTCCACAAATGTGCACATTTTTGAAAGCATTAACTGTTGAGAAGACAGCATGGCATGGTAGCAGGACTGTGGAGCCAGCCAGGGAAAGGTCTGACCACTGCCTCAGCCATTGACCACCTGTGTGAACTTGGGGTGGTTACATAACCTTGCTAAGCCTCCATTTCCACTTCTTTAAGTAGTGCTAATCATTGTACCTTGTAGGGATACTGTGAGGATTAAATGAGGTAACACAGGTGAAATACCCAGCAGAATGCCTGCTATTAAGCAGGTACACAACAACGTGAGTTTTCTTCCTTTACAAGCCCAAATCCACCTCTCTGTAACGTTTACCCTCTGACGCGAGTGCTGCCCTTGGGAGCAGTGGAGAATGAAACGGCTCTCTTCCAAATGGCTTTTGAAGGCAGTTATCATGTTCTTCCTCAATCTTCTCTTTCTAAAGGTGAAAATACTCAGTTCATTCAACCGTTCCTTCTGAAAACTGGTTTTGACTTCTAAACGTGCACTAGTTTGACAACACCGCTTCTAAAATGTCCTAGGAAAGTCTAGGGAAGACTTACGTTAGAATCTAAGTTCCATGGAGGCAGGACTTTTTTTGCCTGTTTAGCTCCTGATGTACCCCCCAGCACCGGGAAAAGTGCCTGGCACACAGTAGGCCCTCAATAAATATTCATTTATTTAAATGATGGACCTCCAGAGGTGGTCTCTATGGCCCTGTTCTGGGCGTCATTCTGCTTTTAATGCCAGCTGTGCTTCTCAAGCCTCAGTGGGTTCTAAGTAAGTGGGAATCCACTTCAAGCTAGTGTCTTAAAGATCATTTCTTGGACAATACCCTCAAGGTTTATCAGTTAGAAAACGTGAAGCTTGTACCACATGATTCTCAGGGACCCTACTAATTCTACGTTTTGGTGGTGGCCTCTTTTTTAAAAATTGAAATATAATTCCCATAACATAGGATTCACCATTTAAAGTGTACAATTCAGGAGTTGTGCAACCATCACCACTATCTAATTCCAGAACATTTCCATCACCTCAAAAAGAAACCCTGTACCTATGAGCAGTCGGTGTCAGTTACCTCGTCCTTCCATCCCCTGGGCACCACTAATCTATTTTCTGTTTCTCCGGATTTGCTTATTATGTCCATTTTATATAAATGAGATCATGCAATACATGGCCTTTTGTGCCTGGCTTATTTCATCTAGCATAATGCTTTCAAGGTTCATCCCTGTCACATGTTTTCCTTTTTATGGCTCAATAATATTCCATTGTATGTATATATCATATTTTGTTTATCCACTCATCTGTTGATGGACATTTGGGTTGTTTCCACTTTGGGGCTTTATTAATAGTGCTTTTATGAACATTTATGTACAAATTTTTGTGTGGATTTATGCTTTCAATTTTCTTGGGTATCTCGGAACGACACTGATGAGTGATAAGGTAACTAACTATATGTTTAACCTTTTGAGGAACTGTCAAAACTGTTTTCCACAGTGACTGCACCATTTTGAATTCCCACCAGCAATATATGAAGGTTCCAATTTCTCCACAGCTTTGTCAACACTTGTTACTTTCAGTTTCTTTGATTTTAGCCATCCTAGTGAGTGTGAAATGGTATCTCACTGTGACATTTGATTTGGTTGTCTCTTCTAAGTCAGAAAGTTTAAAGATGCTCCCTCCAGGGGCTTTCCTGGTGGCTCAGTGGTTAAGAATCCGCCTGCCAATGCAGGGAAGACAGGTTCAAACCCTGGTCTGGGAAGATCCCACATGCCTTGGAGCAGCTAAGCCCGTGCGCCACAACTCCTGAGCCGGCACCCTGGAGCCTGCGAGCCACCACTACTGAGCCCGCGTGCCTAGAGCCTGTGCTCCGCAACAAGACAGGCCACCGCAGTGAGAAGCCCACATACCACAATGAAGAGTAGCCCCTGCTCGCCTCAACTGGAGAAGCCCTCGCACAGCAACGAAGACCCAACACGCCAAAAATTAATTAATTAATTAATTAAAAAAATAGATTCTGATTTCAAACTCCACATGATAAAAAAAAAAAGATGCTCCCTCCAAATGTCCATATTATCCTCTTTGCCTTAATAGTAGTCACACATTTGTTCAGCAATTCTTAAAGTTAATTTATGTCTTCAACCTGCACCACTTCTTAGAGTAACAAGTTTGTTGAATGTATTCTCTGCCTAAAATAATGCTTGCTTTTGTCACTAAAAAAAAAAAAAAGAATTAGTTCAACTTTCACCAGTTATGCCTTAGTCCTAATCATACATTAGTTGAGGGTTTTATACTCAACACCTCCTTACTCGTCAAGGTTCTGGGGATATGATGTGTCCCTCTAGGGTTTGTCTACCAAGAGCTCTGAGTTTTTCAGTGCACTGTGAGCTCTGGCTGCAGGGAGAGGTTCTAGGTCAAAACTGAGATGAGAAGAGGGCAAAGAGGTGCCATTCATCCCTATATAACTTCTTTTTGTTTGTTTGTTTTTTAAACATGTTTATTGGGGTATAATTGCTTTACAATGGTGTGTTAGTTTCTGCTTTATAACAAAGTGAATCAGTTATACATATACATATGTTCCCATATCTCTTTCCTCTTGCATCTCCCCCTACATAACTTCTTGTTGAGATAAAAGCCAAGCCTCAGCCAAATAATCCTGGACCACAAATTCACAGCAGGGAAAGAGCAACCAAAGACCACACACAATTAGCGTGACACGGTGGCTTTCAACTGGGACAACTTTGCCCCCCCCGCACCCCCCACCCCCGGGGAGCATTTGGCAATGTCTAGAGACATTTTTGGTTGTCTACTGGCATCTAGTGGGTAGAAGACAGGGATGCCGCTAAACATCCTGCAACGCACAAGTCAGCTTCGGACAACCAAGAGCTACCTGGCCCCAAAGGTCAACAGGGTAAGGTTGAGAAACCCTGGTGTAATTAATAGGATATCAAAGAGGACTTCTCCTAGCTTTGATTTTCAGCGTATTTCGCAGGCTTTGGTTGACCTATTTGGTTCAGCCTCTCTAGTTGAGGCCCCAGGTGATAGTGGAAAACAGATTTTTATACTCTTATTAACAAGCAGTACTCAAAATCCTGTCAGTAAAATTAAAAGAAAAGAAGAAAAAGAAATCCCACCAGTGACTGCAGTGAGCTCCGGCCATCTATGAAATACATATTGATAGGCTCTACAGGGTAAGTAGAGAGGTTTACTTGTGTGTGTGTGTGTGTGTGTGTGTGTGTGCGCATGCTATGTAAAAATCACTATCATGTAAAGAAGTGTATCTAGACAAAAAAAGAAGGAAAAATATTATAGAGGTGCACCTGGCATTTAATTAATAAAAATGTTATTTTTCTGTATTTTGTTGTGCGTGGGATTTGTCAGACTTTTAAATTTATAACTTATTTTATGATTTCTCATTCTAAATAGATATTTACATTCACACCTACTTTGTATTGACTCTGCATGATTTTTCTTGAGAAGAGCCCCCAGTGGTAGAGTCCTCAGGTCCCACAGGGATCTTCACCACCACAACGTTCTGCCTTTCCCCACCCACCGGCCACTGACTTGCTTATCATTAAACGCGATCCTCCCCTGCCCCAGCTCACTGCACACCAGCTGTCCTCCCCACTCCACAGATGCTGCTCCAAGGATTACCAACAACCTCAACCTGGCACCTCCAAGCGATGGTCAGCTGCCAGTCCTCGTGCTGCTCAACCCTCTGTGGTATATAGTACACGTTGCCCGCTCCCTCCTTCTCGACCCTCTCCTCTTGGCTTTCAGACACCACACCCTGCTGGTTTCCTTCCTCCCTCTCCATCAGCCTTGGAGGCTGCGTCTCCTCCCTCACACCTCTACTGCATCCTCTTGTCGCCTCCCTCTGCCATCCCTGTCCAGATGATGTCATCCAGTCCCATGGCTGCAGGAATCCACACAGATTCCTGCAGTCCTCAAGTCACCAGCCCTGACGTGTCCCCAGAACTTAGACTTGTTTATCCAGTGTTCTGCCCGACATTTCTCTCTCTCTGCACAGCTCATAGGCGTCTCAAGCATCATGTCCAAACCGAACCTTTGATCCCCTCTCCCACCTCGACCTGCACTTCCCTCCAGTCTTCCTCATCACAGTAAAAGAAACTACCATCTACAAGTACCTGGCTGCTCAAGCCCCAAATCCTAGGGTTCTCCCTTTCTTTTACTCTCTAGATCCAAATCCCTTAACAACTTCTCCTGACTCTTCTTCCCAAACGTATCCAGGATCTACCCACTTTTCTCTGGCTTCTCTCTCCTCTTACCTGGGTCACTGCTGCAGTCTCCAGACTAGTCTCTCTGCTTCCACTCTCCCACGCCCTGCCGCGATCCACTCTCCACACGGCACAGTCAGTGTAAATCAGATCATGGTTTCCATCATACTCAGAGTCCAATGCCCTGATCTGCCAGACACTAGCACCCCCATCTGAGGCCCAGCTTCCGCATCTGCTTGCCCACGTGCTCCAGGCGCATTGGCCCTTCTCTAAGTGGGACACACCAAACTCATTCTGCTGTAGAGTCTGTACCTGCCGTTCCCTCTGCCTGGAAAGCTCTTTCCCATGATCTTCTCATGGCTGACTTCTTCTCACTCTGGTCATCTCTTCAGAGAGGCCTTTGCCAAGCAGCCATTTGACACTCTGCCACATAAACCTATTTTAATTCTCTTCAATGCACCTATTACTATCTGATACATCATTATTTATTTGTTTATTTATTTATTTGCCTTTCTCCCTACTATAATGCAAACTCCATGAGAGCAGAGACTTTGTATGTTTTATTTACCCTGTGCCTAGAACATTCAATAAACATTTGAAAAAACCAATGAATGGGACTTCCCTGGCGACGCAGTGGTTAAGAATCCTCCTGCCAATGCAGGGGACAGGGGTTCAAACTCTGGTCTGGGAAGATCCCACATGCCGTGGAGCAACTAAGCCCGTGCCCCACAACTACTGAGTCTGCCCTCTGGAGCCTGCGAGCCACAACTACTGAAGCCCGCGTGCCTAGAGCCCGTGCTCCGCAACAAGAGAAGCCACCGCAATGAGAAGCCCTCACACTGCAACGAAGAGTAAACCCTGCTTTCCGCAACTTGAGAAAGCCTGCATGCAGCCACGAAGACCCAACACAGCCAAAAATAAATAAATAAAATAAATTTATTAAAAAAAGAAAAGTGAATGAATGAATGAATCCCTGTTTTACAGATGGGAAAACTGAGGCACAGGGTTAAGTCCCAAGGTAATGGTACCACGACTATAGGGGATAGAGCCAGGGTTAGAACCCAGGCAGTCAGTCGTCAGAGTCCATGATCTTAACCACTAGAACATCCCGCTTTTCACCACCCACTAGGCTCAGACCTGGTTATAGAGACCAGGAGGGCAGGAGGACACAGGGTGGGTCTTCTGTCTTGGAACCAAGGGAGACACTTCCTGGAACACAAGGAGATGAAACAACCTATTGGGGTCTCTTCTTAAATACTAGGAAGTGGAATATGAGTGAATTTACAGAGCCATATGCAATCCACTCCTGTCCTGCTAGAACCGTAAAGCCTGCGGCTGACTTTGACAAACCTGCTCATCAAGGCTTCCCAGGGATTCCAAGCAGACATGAAAGTCACCCTCATCTTCATCAAACTCAAAGCAATATAAAGTCCACTTCACAGCAGCAGTATAAAGTCGCCTTCGGGAGCCAGCTGGGCCTGCCTAGAGGCTGCCAGTTTGGGATTTATAAGGTCCCCTCCCAAGGTGAGTGTGAGGGAGCTGGGAAGCCAGGGGCCCGTTCCTTGCTACACCGTCTGCGCCATCGTTCCCTGAGAAAGGAATTTCCTTCCCCTTCAAGCAGCACACACTTTCAGAAAGTGGTCTTAGGGTTCCTGAGTCTGAGGTAATTTGTTTTTGCTGTATTTGATGAAATGTTGTGGCCTATTCTTCCCAGTGCCTAAGTCACTTCCTGAAGTTAAATTTGCCCATGGAGCAGCTTTCTCATAGAGTTAATGTACAGAGGCACCACTGGGGAATTAACTTTTGTTAATTTAAGTACTTAACAGTATCTTCATCCCACTCCACCTCCAATGTCCCCCCCCCCCCACACCCCCCCCCTGCCTGCCGGTAACTAGTTGGTTGGGGTTTTTTTTTCCTTTTTTTTTGCTGATACCTAGTAAAGTAGAATGCTTTCCATGTGTTGTAGACATTCTCCTTGTGTTTTCTGCTCAGCGTTTGACAATAGTAAGGAAGAATGAAAGGCTTATATAGATCCTTGGAATTGAGTATTTTCAAGCTCACGGCTTGGAGAGATTACTAATCATTTTAGCAAAGGTTATGTATTTGGAATCTTTTGATTTAAAGACACATTCCTCCCTTTCAGATGTAATTTCTGTGAAATGATAATAATTCAGCAGTTAGTAGAAAGAGCAGTAAAGCCATATATCAAGATCACATTCCAGCCCTCTATGATTCCTATTTCTGACATACAATAAAGGACAACATATTAATAAAAGAAATTCAGAATTTATTTTCAACCAAGAGCTACTGAAAAAAGGTTATTTTTTGACCTTTGTCTTTTTTTTTTTTTTTTTTTTTTTTTTTTTTGCTGAAGGAGAACTAAGACCAAACTATCAACCTTGGTAAACTTGAATGTCTTCTATATGTTGCTTAGGAATGATTATTAGAAAACTAAAACACATACAGGTGTATGTACTTTAATACTGGAATTTAAAAGTCATTATTTAAATATGGAGAAAGTTAAATCTTAGGCATATCAGAAAATTTGGGATCAACTGAGTTAAATTTAAATTAAATGTGTGTGTGTGCAAGTTTCCCCTATTTTTTGAAGTTTGGAGCATCCAGCGTACATTTACTGATAAGGGCTTCCGAAAATCAAGGGCTGAGGTCATTACTGGGAAGGTCAGAGGCAGTGTTTCAGTTGAGTAGAGAGACCCACGGAATAATGCACAATGTGTAACTATATTCATCTCAGTCAAAAGACAACATGAGATTTCAGACTTGGAAGGGCCCTTAAAAGTCATCTAATCTCACCACCTTGTATTCAAAAAGAGGCTCTACTGATAATGTGTTATCTTATGAGGGTGGAGGAAGGAGTGCCTCCCGAGCTGATCCAGTCTGGCTGGGTTGTGTGGTAAACTTCTTGATTACTTAATATTATCTGTTATCTGCCAGCGAAAAGGTCTGATCACAAATAAAGCAGAATTCCTAGATGGGATCCTTTGTTAATTGCTTCAATTTAATGCATAGAATTGAGAATTTGAGTGTTTGCTACATTCAGATGCTTCTTGAGTAAGGAGGGGTAGGGGGTGGGCAGATGGTGCGGCCAGAGAGACCTCAATGTTCCCTTCCAAGTTTCCCGTGGGTCTTGGGCAGCTGAGCTCAGTTAAAAGCTCACATCGTCACTTCCCTAGTCCAACTAGAAATGACTCAAAATGCTGACAGTCTCCTGGAGCATCAGTGGAGTGTACCTCCGCACGAGGGCAGGTACAAGCTCTGCGGTGGAATCAACAGAAGTGGACAGGAGTTCAAGCTCTTTGTGGCCAGATAATAACCAGATATGGTGGTCATAACTCCCCTGAAATACAAGGATCCTGCTCGTGAGATGCCCTCACGTTAAAAACACCACGGGGCTCCTAAATTCACAGATGGCAGCAGACACTTCAAATCCCCCTTGTTAAGTCTCATGCAAGCCCTACTCAAATAAATGCATTTGTGAATTAAGAGGAGTCATTCTTCTGGACTTGGAAGCCAATTGTTTACCAGGTATCAGGTTAAAAAAAATGTTTTTCCCTTGATTTTCAGATAGTGGCTGATTTGATTGACTTGTTCAGTCCCTTGAATTTCATAGCGAAACTCAAACAATGACCACTAACGTCTGAATTGTGTGGGGAGGATTTTGGCAGCAGAGTCCACACACCCAAGAGTGAAGTCCAAAGCTGTTTTATTTCCGCACTGGTCACATTTTTATCCATGACGTTCTACTTTTTAAAGGAAAGGGCCAGTTGGCATTTAGTCTGGTGGAACTCCAGGTGGCCACGTGCCACTGGTTATGTAGCACACATTAAAGGACGTGTGTGTCTCCTCTTTCTGATTCCTTTTGCCAGAAGGATGCACTTTCCTGATAAATGAAATTTGGGGACCTCTCTTCCCTCTAATTTGCATGAGAGAATTAGGCAAAGGGCCTACAAGGATCATGAGGGCTCTTGTGCCATTCATCTGGAGTCACAGAGCAGCTACAGAGCTCCACGCAGATAGCGCAATCGCCACCACGTTCGACACGGAAATTACTCTGTAATTGAACTCTATTAGACACTAAGGCTGAGCCTCCCTGAAGGAAGAAATTTGAACATTTGGGAATATTATCTGGGAAATTTAGCTTTAAAAAATATTCATTTGAAATATTGGAGTGATTTATTTAAAAGTACTTTCCCAGAAGTTTAAAATATTCAAAGGATGACCTGGATTCTTCCTTCCTGTTGATACGTAGGGACACATCTTATAATACACACATTCTATCCTAATTGCTTAGTCATTGAATTTCAGTTCTCTCTGGAGAAAGAAGTCAGCCTGCATCATAAAAGAGGAAAGTCTAGGTTCCTAGCCTGGCTGCTCTCCAGAGCCTCAGTGTTGCATCTCCACCTGCCTGCTGGACATTTGAACTTGGACGCCCTGTAGATATCGCAAGGCTTGGCTGACTCAGAGCCCCAACCTCCGCTCTGCTCCCAAATGGCTCCCCCTCCCAATTCAGTGCTCACTGCCACCTTCCTTCCTTTTGTCCTGAAGAGCCACGAGCCCCCAAGGCTCACTGGGCATTCCCTTGCACTATCTCTCACACTCCACCCTTCCTTTCAATTCCCATTGCCCCCACACCCCTGCTGCTTCAAGCCTGGATGATTATAATAGCCTCCTAACTAATCGCTTACTTGTTTCTCCCCCTCCAATTCACTGCTGCCACAGTAATCTCCCTAAAACACCACTTAATCATGCCAAACCCTTAATTAAAAATCTTCATTATCTCTTCATTACCACCAGGATAAAGTCCAAGCGCCTTAGTTTCCTTCCACTATCTGGCCTCAATCCACATTTCCAGTTTATTGCCCACTCTTTCCCCACAGTCTTCGTAGACTCAGCTAAAACCTGTCTAGTCACACCATTCATCCACCTGGAATGGTTTCTCCAGCCTGTCGCTGAGATTTGTGTTCATTCTTTGAGGCCCATGTCAAGTTCTCCTGACTTTTTTGTGAGGTTTCTTCCCTGGGCGACTGTGTCCTCCTAAGAGTTCCTAGAACACTCAGTGTCCCAAGTCAGAGCCTACTATGTGTCATTATTTAGTTCTACTTTGACTATATGTGTCTTAAAATCAGGAATAGTTCCAGATACGTATTTACATCTCCCTCTCATTAGAATCACCACCACCACTTACTGCCTGCCATCCCCAATAAATACCGATTATGGTGTGATCTGGGTATAAGATATTTGTAGTTTGATGGCCAAAGGAAACAACTGTTGCAGTGTGTCCATTGTGGTCCTTTATATTTGCGACAGCCCATATGGGTGACTGGCATGCCAGGTTATAAAAGGAATTTATTTGGTGTGGACGGGGCCTCAGTTAAATTCAACCAATCCCAAAGAGATACAGTAAAGAAGGAAAAACGCTGGGGAAATCATTTTCAGGGAAAGATTGCACTCCTCTCTACCTATAAGGACTAAAGAATACAATGGAGGAGACCCTCATGCACAGCTGTAGAATGGAAGAGGCTGAAGGGAAAGCAGGCACTCTGCCTGTCCTTGCATTTGTGCTATAGACTCACCGGAGGAAGGCACAGTACAGCAGGCACGGAGAAGCGTCAGCGGATTCTCCGGATTCTCTTCTGCATTCTAGTTCTGATTACAATATAGATACCTTGTCCTGAAGAGGCTTTAGTGGCTTTTTAAAAAAACAACCATATCGTGTCTTCCCTGCTCTGTGCAGCCAGGAGTGCATTTCATCTCAAGGGCCTTTCCCTCTTATGCTTCACCTCAACTCACTGTACCCCTGCAGGAGTGAAGTGCTCTCCTTGTCTCCGTGGAGTCCTGAGAATGGGCACTCAAAATCTCACATGCCGGCATCACAGGAGTGAAAATTTTCCTTAGAGTCATTTGAATAGAGAATGCTTCCTTCCTGTCTTTCCTCACTTCCCTCCCACTTTTCACAGGGAAGAACCATGGGGAAAAAAAAAACAAAAAAACCAAAAAAAAACTTCACAAGGAAAGCAACACCAGATAGTTGAGGATGTTGGATCTTCTTTTTTCTTTTCTTTTTCTATCTCCACCCCCAGCCTTTCTTCTCTTTAAACACATTTCACTGGGGAAAAGGAATCTGGGCGACTTGGGCATTAGCATTGTTTCTGGAAGCCAGAGGCGCAAATGATCACCTCTACAATTGGCATGATCCTGTGGGCACTAGCCAGAAGCTTTCCCATGTCATCTGTGTCCCTATGGACAGCTGTCACTCAAGGGGGCCCCCAAGGATGAGTTGATGCCCTCTGATCCACTTGTCCCATGTTTCCCAAAGGGTCTTAGAACAGGCTTTTTTTGTTTCTTTGTTTCTCCTAATAAAACATCAAAAATGGTATTTCAGTCAATGAGATCTGAGGTCACATTATGTGTGCAAGAGACCCAGAAGACATCATTTTCAAGAGCTTGAAATCATTCCAAGCAAGTGAACTGACACTCTCATGACTTGTCCCCAGGTTAAGGTGACTATAAACACTTTTACAAATTACAAATACAATAAAGTATGTGGCTTATGGAAGTAACCTGTGTTAGGAGGTGTCTTAAAAGAGGTAAGTTTGAGTGAGATTTTGATGTAGATGAGAGAAAGTGGAAGAGAGTGGTGTATGAAAAGATAATGTGGTTGAGTCAGAGTAATTCCTATAAGGATGACGAGAGTTCGATTAAGACAAAATTCTGGATGAAAGTTCACTTTCTCATCAGGCTTGAAACACAGATTTAGTTGAATCTATCTTTACATCCATGGTGACCAGCACAGTGCCAGGCACAATAAATGGGCAGCAAATGTCTGGTAAATTAATGTATGAAAAATTAATTGTTGCAGGATTAAATACATGTAGTAAAAAGTTAACTAGAATATTTCTAACTTTCTTCTATCTTGGTAAAAGTTTTTTTTTCCTTCCCCTATTGCCCGCTGCTGAACTTTTTGACTTTATGACAGGGTTGAGTGGCAAACAGAAATGCCCAGATTACTATTATAAGCACATCCATAATGTTCTACTTGACTCATGGAGGGTGTGTAACCAGAATGCATAATGCACTTTGATCCCTTCATAGTAGAGAGGCTATGTTAATGCTTAAGAGAGATAATAACACCACTAAAGCATGTTTAAAAGCTTTTTGTTATTGGACGGACATTGATGTCCTCAGAGACCTTCCAGGCATCTTCCAGATCATTTATGTTCTATAGGGAACTGCTCCGTAAAAATTCAACTTAGGGACTTCCCTGGTGGCTCAGTGGATAAGAATCCGCCTGCCAATGCAGGGGACACGAGTTCGAGCTCTGGTCCGGGAAGATCCCACATGCCGTGGAACAACTAAACCCGTGCGCCACAACTACTGAGCCTGTGCTCTAGAGCCTACGAGCCACAACTCCTGAAGCCTGTGCGCCTAGAGCCCGTGTTCCGCAACAAGAGAAGCCACGCGGTGAGAAGCCCGCACACCGCAACGAAGAGTAGCCCCCGCTCGCTGCAACTAGAGAAAACCTGCACGCAGCAATGAAGACCCAAAGCAGCTGAAAATAAATAAATTTTTTAAAAATTCAACTTACCCAGGGTTTTTCCCAGGTCAAAGTAACAGTTGTCATGACCCCTTCTTGTCTGGGTACAAACTTTATATAACGTAACCTCCCAGTCTAAAGAGAAAACTACAACAATTTCACTCCACTTGGAAGGTCATACATAGGGTGCAGAAAAGAAGTATGAATAGAACAATCATTCATTAGAGGGGAGACAATATGGAGGCCTTTCCCTCTGTGTGACCTTGGAGGTCTCCACAGTAACTGTGTGCTAATTGGCAAACTGCATCTGCAGGTGAGGGGCGGCTGCCCCCTGACCTCCAGGAACACGAGCGCCACCTAGTGAGGAAATCCCACTTCAAAACTTTCAATCCTAACTTTATTCACTTCCCTTGAAAATGATTACTAAGTTCACACAGACAGGTATATAATTTTAAGTATTTTTAACAAAGAATCCTAACTCCGGAGTCAAAAGACTGAGAGTCAGGAAATTTAAAACTCCAACCCAACACTTTGTATCACGATTTAAGATTTCTTTTCACCCATGTATACTTTCAAAAGTGCTGATATGCTGTTTTCCAAATCTAAAGAACACTTTCAAAACTCTGGAAGAAAACAAAAGAGGCATGGATGAGTGGGTGATAATAGGGTGCTGGGTGGCAGAAACGAGGCCTTTTACTATAGACTATGTTGTTTGTTTTCAAACTACATGAATGTATTGCTAATCAACAAATTAGGTTTATAAAGAACAGTCAGTGTATATTCATGTTACAAGCAGCTGTGTAGTTTCAGCAAAAACAGTATTACTTAGTTACATTAAATTTATTTGCTAATTTGCAAAGAAAAATAATGCCTCCTCCAAAAAAAAAATAATGCCTCCTCATGTGGTTAAAGAATTTTCTCCATGTAAAAGTACTTGCCTGCTAAATGTAGGAGGTACTCATAGAAACTTCATCTCCACACACACACACACACACACACACACACCTCCTCAGAGTTTCTTACATCTTACATAAGCACACATCTCAGCTACTGATTTTTTAAAAAACACTTGTGTCAATGGTACTCAACTTTCTTGAACAAGCTCTACCAAGTACTTTACCTAACTTGATCCTTGGACATACTAACTAAAAAAGTAAATGGATGTTAAAAGTTACAAAGCAACGTTTCCCTGGTGGCGCAGTGGTTGAGAGTCCGCCTGCCGATGCAGGGGACACAGGTTCGAGCCCTGGTCTGGGAAGATCCCACATGCCGCGGAGCAGCTGGGCCCGTGAGCCACAACTACTGAGCCTGCGCGGCTGGAGCTTGTGCTCCGCGACAAGAGAGGCCGCGACAGTAAGAGGCCCTCGCACCGCGATGAAGAGTGGTCCCCGCTCGCCGCAACTAGAGAAAGCCCTCGCACAGAAACGAAGACCCAGCACAGCCAAAAATAAATTAATTAATTAATTAAAAAAAAAAAAGTTACAAAGCAAAGTTCAAAGGACATGTCCTTCAGGTGGCCACAACGGCTGAAAGAAGACTTCCATTTATCTCCTGCAACTTGGAGAGAAAAGACGCATGGAATCCCGAGCCCAAAGCGGCTTATTGTCATGACAAAGACAGGAACCCAGAAACATCAGGCTGGCCTTGTCAATGTTCCTGTGATACCAGGCCACCATCAGTGTGTTCAGGATGGCAGACCGCTGTAATGTCTTCCATCCTGCCTCTAAAAGAATGACAGCTTACTTTGAGGTTATTTTATAAAAACCAGAACTGTCTGGTTAAAAAAATGTGAAAAATATCACATAGTCCTGAAGATGTTTTGTCTCTATTTGTGATTTAATTTTTTTCTGTCTATAGACCACTTTATGATTAGGTAAAAGACCCTGGAGCCTCCACAATTGTTTCCACAAAATTAAAACAAAGCAATATACAAGCAAACTCGACAGCTTCTGCTAAGCAACTGGGTGCAATTTTTTTTTTTTTTTTTTTTTTTTTTTTGCGGTACGCGGGCCTCTCACTGTTGTGGCCTCTCCCATTGCGGAACACAGGCTCCAGACCCGCAGGCTCAGCGGCCATGGCTCACGGGCCTAGCCGCTCCGCGGCATGTGGGATCCTCCCGGACCGGGGCGCGAACCCGCGTCCCCTGCATCGGCAGGCAGACTCTCAACCACTGCGCCACCAGGGAAGCCCCGGGTGCAATTTTTTCAAGCTCATTTTGGAATTCTGAACCAGATCTTCAGCGAATAAAAACCACAGAACCACTATATTTTAGTGTATTTTGCATTTTAGATGAATATTTGGGAAAAATGCATTTCTGTCCTATTTAAAGCATAATAATAGAAAATAAAAATACAGGTTTGGGATTTTGCATATTTTAACTATATGGACCACATATTGTGGCCTAAACATAATCTAATCTTTTTTTCTTAAATTAATTTTTATTCGAGTATAGGTGATTTACAATGTTGTGTTAGTTTCTGCTGTACAGCAAAGTGAATCAGTTCATAATCCAATCTTAATAGCATTTGTTGGTATACCTAATGCCAAGTTTAAGTACTATCTTTATATACATATATATAAACTATAGAAAATATTAATTAACTTCAGCAATTATTATGTGGTATATGTTCACAATTTTTCCTTACTCATATTTCCTTCAGGAATTACACTAAATAGAGGCTGATAGCTACAAAAAAAAAGTTGAAGTAAAGGTGTTTGGAGATTTTAGATACACGCATTTCTGTCTTTTACTGTATAAGGTAGTGATTTTAGCAAAAACTATAAAATGGGTAGAATCAGTGATGAGGCCATTAACCTGTAAAAATGGACTAAAATGAGAGATTTTTTTATTTAACTGAAAGTTATGGCATTATTTAAAAAAGGGAAAATATGTACAACGGCAACTGTTGAATGATATCCAATTTATAGCCCTAGTCACACGGCTACAAAGCTAAAAAGAAGTGAAACTGAACCATCTTCCAGTAAACTAAACTCATGCCAATGTCCCATGGCAACTGCTGGCCCAGCCATTCTCTTCATTCCATCTGGGTTGGTCCAGCCTGAAACCTGTCTGTTCTAAAATTGTTCTTACAGCAAGAACCGCAATCCAATATTTGGTAACGAGTCATTAAGAAGGGAAGAAAACTCACAAAACAGTCAGAACTTTTATTGGATTCTCAATTAGTAAATATTCGTCTTCTACACAGATCTACTAGAGAATGGACCTGAGGACATGGGGAGGGGGAAGGGTAAGCTGGGACGAAGTGAGAGAGAGGCATGGACATATACACATTACCAAATGTAAAACAGATGGCTAGTGGGAAGCAGCCGCATAGCACAGGGAGATCAGCTCGGTGCTGTGTGACCACCTAGAGGGATGGGATAGGGAGGGTGGGAGAGAGACGCGAGAGGGAGGGGCTATGAGGATATATGTATACGCATAGTTGATTCACTTTGTTATACAGCAGAAACTAACACACCATTGTAAAGCAATTATACTCCAATAAAGACGTAAAAAAAAAAAGAACATATTCGTCTTCTAGAGCTATTGGCAATATGGGAAAATTTATGCTATTTTTGTATATATGTGATTTTGAAGCTATTTCTCTAAAAGTGCAAGCCAATTTGGTTACTTAGTTCTTACAGCTGAGGAGAACCTAACATTCTCCATGAAACATTACACCTAGTTTCTTTTTAAAAATTACTGTATAAGACATATTTTACCACTTAGTAGATGGGTTTACATGTCCAACTGAACGAGCCATTTGCAGCTCACTCTCCAATTAATGGATAGGAATGGTGATTGTTTCAATTTGACCATTTTAACAACTGGACTGGAGCTAATAACCTTTCTATTCAGAATTTTACCTTAAACAAACAGCAGAGCTATTACCAAGATTATCTGAATGAGATAAATCTCTGGTTCATATATAATTCTTTGAACGTCTACTTTCTAACATGTAATTACATACTATGGGATCTGAGATACTTCAACACTACTCTCAACATATTCTGTGAAAATTCCATTAACTTCCTAAAGAATCTCATTTTTCTCTGTAAACTTGTTTAAACGGTGACATTTAAATCAGCTGAAGGATGAACCTGAAGCAGCCAGGTGATGAGTGAGGTGGGATTGGCTTTTAATAAGCAACAGGTAATTTTTTAATATAAGTTTGCAATACTTGGAACACTCTTCAACTAAGAAAGTATTTGTTGTTTCTCTGAAATATGAATTTAACTGGGCATCCTGTATTTTATCTGGCAATGCCAGGTGGGCACCTGAGCACAAAGCGGGTGGGAAGGCTGCCACCACTTGAGAGGAAGTGAGGTGGCTGACATGAGGTGATGGAAGGGGCAGAGGGTGAGTTGAGATGGGAGAGCCAGGAGCCCAAGTACTCTGTATGACCTATAGGTATCATTCTGTCATGCCTTCTATTCTGCCTAAAGCAAAGTTTTACAGCACACTAACCACAGGCTAATTTCAATTTAATATAACTTTTCAATTAATAGAAAAACCTGAGAAACATTCTCAGGAAATATATGTGCTGTAAACTCCAGAAAGATTTGCTTATTTTCTTGAAAGAAAGGTTAAATGAGGCTTCAGTGGATAAAGCATGTATATGTTCAATCTCGGCTTTCCACTTGGCTATTTCATCCTGAACTGGCCGAGTCTGTCATGGTACATGCAGGGGGTCCTGAATGATGCTGTCTGGGGAAACCTATTGTACTGGTGGGCTGAGGTGTCCTGCAGAGGAATAGGATTCAACTCTTGTCTATTAAATGCTGTCCATTTCTGCCCCCTTAGGTATTCTCACATAAACCTCTCTTAGTAGCACATGTAATTTGGCCTTCTCAGATCTCTGAGTCAAGTAAATATGTTAGCTTCTGTTTTACAATTTCTACCTGGTGTTAGAAATTATATCATTATGTAACCTCCCCTGCCATCTTCCCCCATCCCCTCAAAAGTGTGTACAAGTGTCAAAAAGTTTGTTTATCATATATTCTACGTTCGTTAACATTTAGCTGGTAGCTTTTTGTCAATATACAATTAAATAATATAACAAAGTCTTTTGCCCCAACCCTGAAATATTCTAGAAAATAACAGAAAACTCTGCAAAGAACGAAACTGTCTCTACTCTGCAAAGAACTAAAATACAATGATGTTAACACTAGCTGCTACAAAGTCTCCTGGCTTGTCATGTGTGCATGCGTGCCTCTTCCGTAATTCATTCACTCAATATAGATAAAGCTCTCATGTGCTACACAAAGTATTTTCTGGCACTTTCAAAAGGAAGGTCAAATAGAGCCTTATTAAATTTACTAAATAACTCAGGCATTTTTGAGAGTCTATCAAGTTAAAAACTAAGCACAATGACAAATTCTAGGGATACTTATTGAATCACATTTAGAAAGAAAGATGAAATAATACTGGAAATTCAAAGAGTCCCTGAAGAATAGGGTTTAAATAGTTGTAAACTAAGGGTTACAAATCTCATTTCCTTTTAAGATCACCAAGGGTGCCTTTCTCCAAATACATTTAAGACCTGTAACCTCAAAACTGCCTTCAGCAAAAGAAAAAAACAAACATACATGAAGTAACCCACAAAAAGAAATCTGCATTTCATATTCCTTTTGGGAGGTATGTTAGCTTTCTAAGGCTGCTGTAACAGAGTACCACAGACCGGGTGACTCAAACAATAGAAATACATTGTCTCACGGTCTGGAGGCCAGAAGCCTGAGATCAAGGTGCTGGCAGGTTTGGTTCCTTCTGAGGCTGTGAGGGAGAATCTGTTCCAGGCCTCTCCCCTGGCTTCTAGTGGTTTGCTGGCCATCGTTGGCTTTCCTTGGCTTGTAGATGTGTCACTCCAATCCTCTGTCCTAACCTGGCATCCTTCTTGTGTCCTCACATCCTCTTCCTGCCCAAATTTCCCCCTTTTATAAGGACACAGTCATACTGGAATAAGGCCCACGCTAATGACCTCATCGTAACTTGATTATCTGCAAAGAAACTATTTCCAGATAAGGTCACATTCACAGATACTGGGTATTAGGCCTTCAGCACCTTTGCGGGGAACACAATTCAACTCAGAATAAGGGGTATTGGACAACAATCCAAATACCTCTGGGTTTAAAAAAAGGAAACCACGCTAAGCTAGTATGATTTGCTTAGCCTCAATTTTGATTCATGAACAGTTGATGTTTGGGTTCAAGAGCATCTTAATCTAGACAGTCACAGGAGGGCAAGTGGCACACCACAAGACACAACACAAGATGCTATTAGGTCAGACAGCCATACGGGAGATGATTACAACTTATTTTCCTGACCCAGTGACAAAAATAAATTATCAAAAGTTTCAAAAAGATTGATTTAAAAAGCTACTAGTAAGGTCTGATTTTGACAAGTCAAGATTCCTTATAAAGACATTGCCTAGTTATGTGGTGAAAAGGGACACAGGACAAAGTAAGAGGCAGAGTTTTGCTTTCCAGTCATGGTTTCCTCAGATAGCTGGTAGCTTTAGGCAGATAATTACATTGGCCCTTGTATTTGTGGGTTCCGCATTCTTGGATTCAACCAACCATGAATAGAAAACACTCAGCAAAAAAAATTCCAGAAAGTTCCAAAAAGCAAAACTTGAATTTGCCGCTTACCAGTAACTATTTACACAGCATTTATATTGTATTAGGTATTATAAGTAATCTAGAGATGATTTAAAGTATATGGGAGGATGTGCATAGGTTATATGTAAACACTATACCATTTTCTATAAGGGACTTGGGCATCCACAGATTTTGGTATCTGCGGAGGGTGGGGTGTGGGAGGATGGAACCAATCCCCCTTGGATACGGAAGGATGACTGTAGCTTTTATTAGTCTCAGCATCCTCATGAAGGGGTTGGACAAGTGAGCCCTAAATTCCTTCGCTGACTTTTGTATTCATCACCACTGCACACTGAATGACCTGATGAGATACACCCATGCATCCCTGAGATGGGGCAAGAAGTAGCCCTTTCCAGCGCTCCAAGGTGAGATCCTCAGGCCCTAATCCATGCTGTGTGCACACTGTGTGCTCCACTGATTTAACTTTGACCTGCCAATAAATGCTATTTTCACTCCCACACACAGTGAAAGGATGGGGTGATGGAATTATCAAGGCCTTGATCACATGAAATGAAAAACATAGAGCAACTCTTACTAGGCAGCATGTCCAGGTGTTCCTCTCATCTCGTAATAACTAACTTCCTCTCCACTCGCTCACCAGCACTGGGGAGTCACTCTGTGAACAGTCCTACCAGGGAAATGGGAGCTAAGGCCTTTGCCTTTGATAGCTTGGTTGACTTATGCAGAAGGTTCAACCAGCAAAGACATCGTAAAAGGATCACGAACACATTAAAAAGTGTCCACGTAAGTACAGAGGAAGAGCCGTTCTACAGAGCGGTGAGGTCTGGGGACACTGGCCACTTTCACCAGGATGATTCAGAGGTGCCTGACGGCGAGGTTGAGAGGCTGACTTCTGTCTTTTCAGAACAACAGTCCTACAGAGCAGTTGGTAGCACATGCATGTTTTTGTGACTGTGAACAGACTGATGGCGGTCATTAGCCGAATGACTGCTTTAACCGGTTTTCACAAGGATTCCAGTTCCTATCAACTGGAAAGTGTCTTGAAAGCCTCAGAAAACTACCCCAAATCTGGCTTCCCTTTGAATCCTTGAACACCTCCTCCAAAACACACAGAATAGACCTGGACCCATGGACACCTATGGATGAAGACTTGGCAAGACCCTCTCCTTTTCAACATCTTGGCGAGGCCAGTTCCAGGATTTTTGTACAATGGTCTGGAAAACTGTGTCTTTTCACTTTTATATTCCCGAACATCATTTGCCGAGGAAGGGTAAATCAGGCTTCTTGATGTCAATTACTCCAGAGAGGTGGAACCAAGTTAGGTTTGGTTTGGTGAATTTCTCTGAATTTCCAGAGGGGTGATATAAGAGCCCTCTCATATCAGAAGTAGTATTTGCTGTTGTCCTATCCAGTACCACGTGTGAAGGGGTAAAGAACCTATTTCCAGATAGGAAGCTTCATAACGCTTCCAGCATTCCATGCAGGGAAATGATTCTTCTTTGCCTGGAAGTTTAGACTGACTCCTTGGTTATGAGGATGGAACAGAGATTTTTCTCCGAGAATAAGTTGTTGGTTCCTGCTGGGTGAGAACATTGGAATGGGATGTCACTACTCAAAGCAGTAAGGCTGAGATTGTCAAGTGATTCGTCCCCTCTCACTGAGATAGCACACTGATGCCTCTGTCAGGACTTTTCTGGCATATGACACATTGGAGAAATCAGAGTGGTGAGCATATGTGTATTTTTACAAAGGCACATACCATACTGTTGATAGAAAGGCACACGTTGTGGGAAAAAAAATCTGCTGGGGGGACTCAGTGCAGTTTCTACTCATTGAAAATCTTGATCAGATGCTGAGCAATCCTGTGTCAGGCGTGATTTTGGATTTACAATGCAGCTCTAAGCTTCATGGGCAGAAAACAGCCACACCAATACACACAGGAGTCCTTTATGAATCTCTGCGAATACAAATCCCTAGTCCTTTACTCCCACCAAGCTGGTGATGTGCTTCCTTCTTCAGTTGTCGTAAATGACTCTCAGCTACACGTGTGTGCGAGTTACCACCTGCACCTCCTCATTCCCTCAGCTTTTACCACAGCAGCATCGGCCCCTGATTGCAAATGCAACTTAGGGGGTGTTTTGTACCTAGAGAGAGCAGCGCCCCAAATGTTGCTTTAGGGAGGAAGAATTCATGATCACTCATGGCAAGGCTAATAACACTGGGTATAAAGAAAAGCTGAGGTGAGGGAGGAAATAGTCCTTTATTGCCAGCTGATCTGCCCCGTCAGAGATAAGGGGATCCTTTGGGCTGGACAGTTGCATCAGTTGTCATCTTGGTTGCAGCTCACCCCTTGCCTGGTCCCATTTATCTTTCCCCTGATATTGTTCATGACTCAAAGACTCCCATCCACAATAGAGACTTCAGATAGGTGGGGAGGAGAATTAGGGGCTTGTAGACACTTGGTGATAGGCGACTTGGATTTAGGCTTAGACGTTATAGGATCTCCATTTTAAAACATCCAAATGTTCATTTTGTGCAGTTTGAAATGTGACTTTCAAAGATGACCCTAATCTCTGGGGAGTAGATAGTCCGTCCAACCGATGTGAACTTTGCTAGACAGCCCGTTTTTGCTTCCCCGTGAGGAATTAAAGTAGATATGCTAAAAGGTTGTACCTCTTTCAAAGCCGATTCTCCCTGCAAGAAAGTGCTAAACCTCAGAAGGCGATGGAAATGGCCGATAAGGCGTCTGGTCGGTGCCACCGCCTCCGTGGGTGGCTGCTCTTTTGACACATCTGAATTCAGAGCGAGAGGCTGTTGGTAACAAAGTCTTATATACAAAATATCCACTGTCAGAAAGGTTTGCGGTATAATGAACACCCTTATCCTCACTCGAATCTTTACAACAGCTTGGATGACTTTCTAATTGTGGCTTAATATAGTTAATTATGGCAACCCTTCCCCATTTTCCAGGATGATGCATTAATATTACAGATCATTAACGTTACTAAATTGGCATAATGATACAGTAGATTTAACGTCCTAGTTACGTTAAGACCTGCTTTATAATTTGGCTCCTTTGTTATTTGCCTTACATAGGAAAAGTATGCAAGCAAGCCTCTTAACAGTAGGCTGCATGTAACTACTTGTGTCATTTTCCCTAATAAATTATTGATATAGAAAACCCCAAACGGAAGACTTCTTCATCTTCAGACTGTATGGGAAGCCAACATTTTCTTTCTAATATCCTCTTCATCAGTATAAAAGTTAGAAAGCTGCAGCTCTTGAGCCAGGTTTTATAATTAGACAAGACTGTATTTTACATCTGCAAAATACTCATGCTTAGTGGGGAAAAAAATGAGAAACGCGATATGTTCCATTCTGTTGCAATGGTTATACCATTTTAATCTCTTAAGTTCAATATATATCCTCTAGCAGGCTAGACTTCTAGGATTTCATTTTTAGATCCTTAAGGCTGCATATATCTGTCAAACCAACATAATGAATTTAAAGTGCTAATGCCTAGAAGACCAGAAAAACATTGAAATATATCCTTGGTTGATTAAATTACCACCTCCAGCTACTTTACATTCTTATGTCCAAATAGATTTTCTTTTTACTTACCAAGTGCTGGATCTGGAAGATGTGGAAGATGTAATTTTATGGTAAAAACATGCACATGTCTTTAGACAAGAGCGTTTTGTTTAAGCATCTTTTTAAAGTCTGTAGAGTATTTCTGTGATAGGGCTTGCAATTTGATTACGGGGCCTTTCAATTATGCTCAACCTGCAGGTTAACCAGTAACTTTCAAGCATATTCTTGGAATGGAATTTATGTTAAACATCTGAAGTACTAATATTCAAATGTTCATGACAACAATATCTAAAATAATGTGAACTTGTTTTGCAAAAATATACAGCAACCATGAATACTAATCTTTATGTTAAAAAAGTTGTGTCTTCAGGAACTGCTTCGATTGACAGACTGACAACTCGAGATAGCAAAAATGACTCAGAGATATTCCCTTCTCCTAAACAGGGTGGCTTGGTCGTTTAAGTAGTCTGTCACTTAAAAAGATGAGACCGGGTGCAAAATCTTATTCCTCCTTGTAAAATGGGCAGTCAAAATCATCCTAGAAATAAAAATGCTGTGGACCTGAGTGGGGAGAAAATATTGGTTTTCCACTCAACTTTTACTGCTGGAATTTAAAGTAGAACCAAATCTGAAAGATTAGTCATGTCTTTCTATATGCCTGTACTCAGAGACTTAAGAGTAGTACCTGTACACACTTACCACGTGGTCTGGTTCAAACACATATATGAACACACACATACACACTCAATCACACAATCACAGAACTCAAATGTACGCATATTTCAGTAATCGCCCTCACACAAAAGAAAAGTAGCAGCAAATGTAGCTGCAGGATGTGGGGCTCAAGTTCTAGCGGAAGATGGCTCATTACAAGCATCCACTGTTGGACACCTTGTCCTGGCCACCAGGCTCTGGAAGGACCAATTCTGACCATACGTTCACCGTTCACACCCCTCCGAACCTGACCAAGGGGGTGAGAGAATGGTCCTGCCATTCCAAGGGGAAGTTTCTAGAACCTTGCAGTACTAACACATGGTGTAAAGACAGTGGGTATCAGTGGTTAGACATTGGGGTGCTGTGATGTCGGGGGGTGAAACTAAAGACCGAAATGAATGAAAAATAAAATGACAAGTATCAGAGGAAACAGGGGCAGGCACCAAAGGCAAGAGAGCAGATTTGTAGTGCTTTGAAATGAAACATTATAATCCCTCCGACAATCCTGTTGACTATGAGCTATAGCACTAGGAGTACAACACAGGGAAAAAGATACATTGTGGGATAAACAGCTTCTTATAAGGTAAAACTGAATGGCCAAAATAGATGAAAAATGACACACAATGGAAAGAAAAAAAAAAAAAATGAGTCAGTGGCAATACGAGGAAAAGGCAAAAGTGAACAGAGGACAGAAAGGCAGAAGAGAAAAAAAATGTAAATGAGTGAGACAAAAAAGCCAAAAGACAAAAAAGAAAAAGAGAACAAGAAGGGGAAAGAAGTAATATTTTTCTTGATAAAAATGCACAAAAGGGAAGATGAACTTTGTTCTTTCTCTCTTTCTACTCTCCTCTCTCTTTCTGCTCTTCGCCTCGCGGCACGCCAGCCTGAGCTGAGAGCTGTAATGTCATTAAATTGCAAATGCTTTCTCATTTCCGACACACACTGTTTACTTATCTGGCAAAAACATATGTTGGAAGGAATCCGTTAAATTCTGCCCATTGCCTTGGGTAAAAGTGCAATGGAAACGGACCCACCGAGCGTCCTCTTTCTTCTTCTTTAGCACTCCCCTTATCTACAAGACGGCTTCGCAGAAAACTGGCTAGTTCAATGAAAAATGAAGATACAGCGGGAGATTAGGGAAGAACACTGAGCACAAAATTCCTGGAGAGAGGGTCACTCCATTGCAAATGATTTCACTCCTCTAGATCTGCATAAATTACTATTTTTAAGGCATCTCCAAAGTCTGTATATTTTTCTCACTCTGTCAAACATTTAATTTCACGCCCCGTGTTCTGAATATGCTAAAATGCATATCTCTGATGCACCTTTAAGCCAGAAAAACGAATGCAAAATTGAAGATAAAATGATGTGATTTGCACTACAAGCCTATTACTTGAGGTATTTACATATAGTTTACCTCTGCAGTTCTGAGGATGATTTATTAAAAAAAAATCTGGATTAAGCTCATATAAATATGTATAAATCTTTGTTTAGAAAATAGATTTTGCAGCTGTTGTGTCGAAAAAGTTCTTTAAGATTCTGTGAAGAATTTTCCTTTGAGCATGCTTTGAGAGGGAAAAAAAGGGGGACAGAATCTGACATTCTGCTTTGGTTGGGGGGAGAAAAGCGTATTCCACCATCCGGCAGTTATAAAGACTCCTTTATTGCCCTTCCTGGCCCAAAGCAGGTTGGCCCCTCCTCGGTCTTTTATTATACTTATTTAATTTTCTTTTTTTCCCCCTTTTTTGCTTGGGCCCAAATAATAGTGCCCTGGATTACTAAACTCAAATGAAATATCGGTGTTTAATGACTGAAACAATCGTGAGCCTTTAGGATCTGCCCCCTCACGCAACCTCGGCCCCTTCTCGCGCCTTTTGTTAATACGCTCTCTTCCAATGCATCCTCACTGACACCAAGCCCGGGACCTGCCGGGAGCGACTTCCAGCTACCGATTTGAAAATGATTATTAACACACTGCAAGCAAGATCTCTTATCCGATGGGAAAGCAACTCTAAAAATACGATGACTGCTCTAAACAATCCCCACGTGTGTGTTTTTGCCCCTCTTCCTCTCTCTCTCTTTCTCCCCCTCCCCGCCAATCTCGAGTTTTGCCTCTTTGTCTGAAAAATGCTTTATTTAGTCCGGGCTCTCCCACACCCCTCTGATCCCTGTCCCTCTGTAATCGTTGTGGGGGAATTACTCTTTGCTATTTTCTTGTGAGGCTTTGGGTTTAGGAGAATTTAGATAACAAAGTTGACTAATTCAGAGCTGAACACACATTGGACTCTGCAAATATACCTCCTGCCACATGATAAGGGCAGGGCCAGCTTCTGGGCTGCACCTGCCGAGATGCTGTGGGAACAGCTGCTTCTGGTACTGGGTACAGGGAACAGCTATTTCTTCAAAGCCTGCATTAATCCTTTCGCAATTAAACAAGAAAGGGATGTTTACAGGCATTTGATCGCTTTCAGGGGGGAGATACAAGTTTGCTTACAAAGACTGAATTCCAGTTCTGGTGTGCGGCGCCGCTTAAAGTTGACTAATGACAATTTAAAAGAGCGAAACTGCAGTCATTTTCAAAAGTTAAGTCATTCTTTTTGCACAAAATGGCTGAACAATCCCCCCTAGTGGTCTGTTTCCTGTTACTGTGATTTATGAACACTCTCCTTTCCAAAACTGCCCACTTGGTTTGTTTATAGGTTCATAGCAAAGAAATTGGAAGAAAAAAAACAACAACCAAAGTCAGACTATTTGGAATTGAGATGAGCTTTCACTGAATTCGTCCTTTCGACACCCAGACAGAGTCGAATTTCCCACAAAGTGATGGGGCTAAACCCTACTGTAAAGCCAGCTTTCTATCTCAAGGGTTTTCTCAAAACTGACAAATAACCTCAGAGCTCTGGTGTTCACACTCCCCTCACCGAAATCAAGGAATAGACCAGGGGTGTGATGCACTCAAAGTGCTGGGTTTGGGTTTCTGAAGGGAAAAGGAGTAAATCATGGAAATGGCCTGTGCCTTTCTTTCTAGAAGGTTTGGCCCCAACTGGATTATTTCAATCCTTTAGGATAGAATTACCTTTAAATGATTAAAGAACCCTGTTTCTCAAGTGTAACTGCTAAGAAAATGCCTGGTCATTGATGCCATCCATTGTCCCATCCTTCTGTTGACTCTGTGCACGAAGGTGGGGAATCCTGCTTCCGTCAGTGTCTGCAGGCGAGATGAACTGCCTAACATCCTCCACTGCTTCCCTCTAGGCCACCCAACACACGAGGCCAGCTCTCACTGGGTTGAGGTCACCCAAGCATTTCAAGCTCTGAACACTGAGATGAGGAGACATCCCATTCCCCTGAGCGCTGGCTTCCTTTCCGTCGGCCATGTTCCCAGTCACGCTCCTTTTCCAGACTAGATAGAAATGGAATCTAGCATATCCACTGATCATGGAAGAGACTAGATTGCATTGCCCCTGGACAGCTCAGATGGGGAGAGTATCAAGATTTCTTATATTACTGGACATCTTAGTCTGTTCAGGATGCTACAACAAAATACCCCAGACCGGGTGCCTTATAAAGAGCAGAAATTTACTGCCCACGGTTCTAGGGGCTCAACATCCATCACGGTAGGGTTCTGGTGAAGGTCCTCTTCAGACTGCTGCCTTCTCACTCATGGTGGAAGGGGGAGGGCTCTCTCTGGAGTCTCTGTAAGAATACTAATCCCATTCATGAGGGCAGAGCCAGTCACCTCCCAAAGGCCTCCCCTCCTAATACAATCACATTGAGAGTTAGGATTTCAGCATATGAATTCGGGGGGTGGGGAGGACACACATCCAGAGCATAGCAGTGGAACATGGGAGAAGAAGAATATTAAATATTTACTAAATATTCATCTACCAAAAACAGTGCAAAATAACCCTAAAACCCTAAGCCCTGACTCCCAAGAAGCTTATGACATAAGAAAAAAGTAACATCAAAAAACAAATCCATTGCCAACCTCCTTGCACTTCAGCCTTAAAGCTTGCAGACTTTTAAGTCTGGTTTTCTCCCAAATGTCTAGACTATTTTTTTCAATAACACTTGGACTTGGCTTCATTTCCTTCCTTTCAGTTTCTTCAGTCTCTGTCCTGGTCTACAAAATCATCATTTCTTGCTAGAAACATCTCTGGGAGCCCCAAGGCCTCTTTTTATTTATTTATTAATTCATCTTAACCCCAGTTGCAAGATAAGATCTACCTAACCATGTAACTTTCCTTCTCAGAAGTGTGCTCCAGTTCCCAGCTACATCATCGTGAAACTTAATCTCCTTAGCTTTGAGGCCCCCTTAAAAGGACTGTGGCCTTTTCAATCAACCATTTAGTAACAAAACTGTCACCTTCCTCTATACGTTAGACCATAATTGGATAAACCTGTTTGCTCTTCCTTGAACCACGACTTAGATTTTTACATGTACACATACCCCTCCTGTGGAGACAAATTCACTGTCAGTCTAATGAAGCTTAGGCCTCAGGGCCTATCACCTCGGTCATTTCTAAGAACTTACACCTAATTTTGCCTTTGTTTCTTAAAGAGGATCCTTCCCCACCAAATTACATAACTTTCAGGCTCCACAAAATTGGTACCTGCCCCAGCCCCTCATCATTGCACCTGGATGTGAGCATTCACTCAGTCCAGAAGCTTCTTAAGACCTACACACATGCCAGCTCATCCTCTCTCTGAATTACATGTCTCACTTGTGCATATTATCAGTTTTAGAAGGTTGAGGGCTTTTCCCTGTGATTATGTTAACTTTTCCATAAGATGATCTAGTGAACGACTCCACAGTAGAGACTATCTTTTTTTTACATTCTGTACCAGAATATCAAAGTGTTGGTTTACTATGTGTAATGTACTGAACAAACATTTGGCTGACTGTTTCTGAGGAAGTTGGAAATTGTTTATTTATAGGTATCAATATTAAAGATTATTAGAGGCTAAAATTGTAACTTCCCAATCCCAAGGTCATTCAAATCAAAATCAAAATAAGCAGATATTTCTGGAGCATGTTCGTTGCTGCATCTTTAAACTTTGAATGGGTGGGTAAAGAATACTTCTTGAATAAGTCATACATAAGTCAGGACAGGGGTGAAGGGTGAAGACTGTTACCCATTGGCTTATCACTAAAGAAGCCAGGGGAATTTAATTGGCTTCTGGCACGGGCTAGACCCAGACATCAACCTCTTCCATCATTGGTTCCACTGTCTTCTGTGTTGGATTCACTCTCAGGCAGGTCTAACCCATGCACTAGCACGACCTTCAGAACCTCTAAGCATATATCCCATTAGCACAGAAGCCCCAGAGTAAAACAAAACAAAACAAACAAACAACAACAAAACTCCTTTTCCCCAAAAATTTCCAACAAAAATTGTGTCACTGGGCCAACTTGAGGCACAACCTGAGTCACCTGTCCCTCCTGACCTGTGCCTGGGGAATGGGCCAGGCCTGGGCCACATATGTGTCTGGGTAGTGGGATGGGGGCCAATCCCCCATTGTTTTTTTCATTATGATTGAAAAAACAGCAGGAGGTGGTTTCCTAACAGAAAATTGAGGAGGCCACTTTCATTTCTTTATAGAAAAACATGAAGAATAATTACGAAGTGACAGAAATCTTTATAAACTGGTGGTTGAAGTATACGTTGGCAGAACTGCTGTAAAATATAGTTTGGGATTGTCTTGTGAAGTTGAATATGTGTGTTGTCCCTGACCCAGCAGTCCTGCTGGGTCAGGGTGTGTCCCAGAGAAGTGTGTCCAGAGAAGTGCTTCCACACACGCACAGGAACATCCACGGCAGCAGTACCCAGATTACCCCTGAGTTGTCTGGAGTTGCTAGGTGGTGGCAGTCCACCACCCCTCATTTATGAGCCAGAATACTTGTATAAAGAGAAACGTCCCCTCATCTACTGGTACAGTTTACATAGGTAAGACAGGGTAAACATTTGATTTTTTTCCCTTTTATCAATTTTCAAAATCAAGATTTAGTTTCTTTCAACTTTTTGGTATCCTTATGAACTCACATGTTTAACTGTGTTTGATGCATTTTAACCCATTGCAGTTTCTGTTCTTAATAATATCAAATTGTTCCATCTTTGGCTGCTGGAAACCTTTTCAAGTTGGCTCCAAAGTCCATTAGATAAGATCCTGGTCATCTTTAATAGTTTCCTTTCTTTCTGGCTTGACAAGATGCTCTGACATCATCTTAGACATTCCCTGCCCCAAAGCAGCAAATTCTGCAAGAAGCCCTAGCTCCTTTGAGGGAGAAATGATATATGCAGATGGCACTAGAGGTGCTCATTGCTGCTGGGTTCACCATCGTTTCTGGGTTTTTCCAGTGGACAGTACTAGGCGTGAATATATACTGAAGATAAACTATATCAAGTGTTCATAATGATAGTTCTAATTTAAATTCAGGGCTGCAGGGTTTTACTTAAGCCCTTCTATATTACATTGTATCTCTCTTCTACATTGAGAATGCTGGTTCTCAAAGCACTTAATATTCGATCAAAAAAACTTGCTTTTAGTAGTTGATCATTTTTACTAATTGGACAATTTAATTGACAATAATGTTTCAATTGTTCTTACAGTTTTAATAGTTTACTCAAAGAAAATTATCTTAAAGATATCACTATTTTCCTACAGAAAAATTTAAATTGCAATATTTTACATTTTAACTAGTTCAAAACATTATGGGGGGCTTCCCTGGTGGCGCAGTGATTGGGATTCCGCCTGCCGATGCAGGGGACACGGGTTCCTGCCCCGGTCCGGGAAGATCCCACATGCCGCGGAGCGGCTGGGCCCGTGAGCCATGGCTGCTGAGCCTGCGCGTCCGGAGCCCGTGCTCCGCAACGGGAGAGGCCACAACAGTGAGAGGCCGGCGTACCGCAAAAAACAAAAAAAAACATTATGGGATATCCCACTTCTCTTCTAGTAATGTTAGTGATATGTAATGTTGGCAGTGTTAGTATTTTCCTGTTTGGGGCTTGAAATTCAAAAAACATGACTTTTGACTTTTAGTCAAATTTAGTCAGATAAGTCTTCTGTTCACACATTCCACATGTCTTTCTGTGTAAAACATGTGATACTAAATTAGAGCAATGATTATTTAGTTTTGTATTAAAGAATGTCTTGTGAGAGAGCCTGGAAATGGCTTACAATGGCGTCAACACATAAAAAGACAGGCCCAAACTTTCAGTTCCTCGCTGGAACAATAAAAATTTTATCAACCCTCCCGAGCAGGTTAGTGGGGAGGTAGGCTTAAATGCCAGTCTAGGATTAAATGCCTGAAGGGTGGGTTCCTTCCTAAGCAGGCCCCTCTCCCTTCCTTCAGGAAAGTTAAGAATTTAAATGTATACAGAGTTATATCACTAAGTGATGGCAATGGAATGATCCTTGAGCTATAAGAGGCCAATGTCCACACATGTTCTTTCCACTAAGATAAACTGTTATGATTTTTAAATACGTGAACTGGGACTTCCCTGGTGGCCCAGTGGTTAAGAATCTGCCTTCCAATGCAGGGGACGCAGGTTTGAACCCTGGTTGGGGAACTAAGATCTCACATGCCACGGGGCGACTAAGCCCACGCACCACAACTACTGAGCCCACGTGCCCTGGAGCCTGCACCACAACTAGAGAGAAGCCTGTGCGCCGTGAAGAGCCAGTGCGCCGCTATGAAAGATCCCACATGCTGCAACTAAGACCTGGCGCAGCCAAATAAATAAATATTTTTTTTTAAGTAAAAAATAAAATAAAATATGTGAACTATCCACATGCCTAGCTCTCTACATACTCACATTGTATCTTGTATATATTTGCATATATATGTACACATGTGTATATGGCTATAAACTCATATATACACATATGTGAACGTGTACATATATTATACATACATATATTCATATATAAATAAAATAAAGGATAAGTATGTAGGAAGTCAGGCATTTCTACAATTCATAGATATATCCAATACATATATATGGCTGACACAGCCTCTTCAGGTAATGAGTTTTTTATATTAACTACGTGTTTTAACAGCTTGTCTTTAAAGTATATGCTTATTTTAGATCATAAATCCAAGCACCAAGTTTACCTTCCAGTCTTGAACCTTGTTTAAATCTCAGCTTGTGCTCAAGAAATATTAAATTGTTACCATAATGTTACAGGAAACAGAGTGAACAATTCAAAATCAAAGGTCATACCAAGGAAAAAATTAAACTGGTCATTTATGGAAAAGCAACAGTCATTGTGATCTTAACTTTTCTAACCAAGATAGACTATTAAAAAAAAGAGCAATGTTCCAAGTAGATTACACATGAAAGGAAGTGTACTGATTTCTGAAATCCTTACTTATGTAGATGTTTAATAGTGCAAAATCTGGCCGCTGAGGCAGGGTGGGGCAACTTAATTTTAGCATTTCAACCATAACTTTAAATTTCTCACAATTCCAAAATCAATCAGGCAAAAACAAATGTTATTAAATTTTGTGTCACTTGGTGGATGTAAGGAGAGTGAACTAAACTGTATACTTCCAACACACAATTCCACAAATGTGGAATCCAGTGAGTGAATACATAATAAAATGAAATGAGACATATCTGAAAAGTAGCTGCTGTACTTATGTGCTAATCACACCTCAAAGCATAACATTGTTTGTTTTTTTTAAATAACAGAAGCAATAAAATCCTATTACGGATTAATCTTGTGCCAAATTTTGTTTTTTAATCAAATCTATTCTGAGCTAAAGAAAATTCAAAAATGCAAATGAAGGGCCTGATCCTTCAGATCTTGTGAATACGTAAAGGCTGATACACTTCAAAGATTCTTTTTTTAAACTCAAAAATTAAAGTCATCGTGAGACAGAGCAAAACATACTTATTTGTAAACATTTTAATTTTATATTCCATGTGAAATTTCACCCTAATAAAAGTCTTCAGGAGGGAGGGTTTAAAAATCCTGAAGCTAGATGTTTACTGAATAAATACTGCTCTAGTCTGATTTCTCACATATGTACCACACTTTTAGACTGCAAGTGAGAATTCTATTATTTCACATGGCAAACCAAACCAAACAAGAAGAAAACCACGTTCGAAAAGAGTCAGTGCTCTCAAATGTGCAGCCCCGTCCTCTCCGGATACACACACCACTTGAACACAAAGGGTGGGTGAGTTCATGGAAGGGTTGTTAGTGCGGCAGTCCCCTGTGTGTTCCCTCCACCGGGGATGAAATATTCATTAGTAGACCTAAACAAACTCTTCAGAACATTTTTATCTCAAAGTGAGAAAATGCTATTCACACAGGCTGTTAATGAAGCCATCCACCATCTTGTTTGATGTTGTTCTTGTAGTTAAAAGGAGCTCTGAAAGGCCTCAGGCAGTGCCTACTCTCAGTTGGCAGCTGTTTTATCCTTTGTGGGGCAACTGTGTAGCTGTAACACAGACTCTTCCCATAAAATGCCAACCCACATGCGGCAAATGCAAAATACACCAGTATTCATGGACACCAACTACATAATATCAGGTATCACATAAACTACATTTTACTGCATGAGATCACAGTCTGTAGAAGGACATAATAACATATCATTATAAGGATGCTTCTTCTTAGAATTCAAAGCATAAGAAAGAATGTGTTTTGGTTTCTGTCCTAAAGCCAGAGAACCCAGAAAATATTAGGAAATAAATGTATACTGTTGGTGTAATACATTAAACATGTGGTTTGTGCATCCATTTTTCATAAGAATATCTCACACTACTTAGAAGCAAATATATCATGGGAAAGAACTTCACGTTATTTTGAGATATGTGTATATACACATATGCACAAAACTATAAGTAAAATGTATAAGATTGAAAATTTACATCAAGGTTGTAATGACACAGTCAAAGAAATTTTAAGATGCTCTTATCATTCACACAACTACTACTTCTGTCCCATTGGATGGGTACAGTTATTCAGAAGATGGTTTTGCAGTATTTGTAATGGAGTGGAATGGTTGCCAAAGTCCATGGGGACTGTGGGGAAAGTCACCAAACACAGTATTCTACACCCAGGTGACACACAGGCATTTCAAACTCAATGCCTCAAATATTAGACTCAATATTTAACCCCAATAAAATTGCCCATCTTCATGTATTTTCTATTTCAATGCATGACACATTACCTGTGCTGGGCAGAATCCTAAGGTGAACCCCAATGACCCACACTCTTGAGTGTGGACAGGACCCGTGAGTATGGTGGGATAGCACTCACACTCACTGTGTGTCAAAGGTGAAGGGATTTTGCAGATGTAGTTAAAGCCCCTAACTGGTTGACTTTGAGTTAATCAAAAGGAAGATGAAACTGAATGGGCCTGATTTAATGAGGTGAGCCCTTTAAAAGAGAATCAGAGAGATTCTCCTGCTGGTTCTGAAGAAGGAAGCTACTTCAGATGTAATACATTGGGAGAGGACCACATGTGGATGGCCTCTAGGAGATGAGAGTGACCCCTGGCTGACAGCCAGCAAGAGAATAGGAACCTCAGTCTTAACAGGTGCAAGCGACTGAATCTTGCCAGCAACTGCATGAGCTTAGAAGAAGACCTTGGGCTCCAGGAAGGAAGATGGCCCGGCTGCTACCATAACTGTACCTTTATAAGACTCTAGGCAGAGGACCCAGCTAAGCCATGCCTGGTCTCCCAACCCATGGAAACTGACATAATAAATGTATGTTGTTTTAGGCCACTAAGTTTGTGATAATTTGAAAATTGGAAAACTCGACACAGTATACTAAGGCAAGAACCTGTAAGCAGAAGCATAAAGGGGGAACATCTAACACAGCCTGGGAGAAGGGTGAGCCAGAGAGGCTTCCCAGAGGAGTTAACACTTAAGATGAGCCCCAAAGATCAAAAGTCAGGGGATTCTTATTAGTAAAAAAATCATTAACAAACATCTTCCTTTATTCTGTAGTTCATGAGAACCGAAATGAATGAGGGTGTGTACTGACTTAGGGGTTTCCTTCCTAAGTTCAGTGTTGGTACTTAGGGGTTCAGTACCAACACTGAACTTTTTTTTTTTTTTTTTTTTTTTTTTTTTTTGCGGTACGTGGGCCTCTCACTGTTGTGGCCTCTCCCGTTGCGGAGCACAGGCTCCGGACGCGCAGGCTCAGCGGCCATGGCTCACGGGCCCAGCCGTTCCGCGGCATGTGGGATCTTCCCGGACCGGGGTACGAACCCATGTCCCCTGCATCAGCAGGCGGACTCTCAACCACTGCGCCACCAGGGAAGCCCAACACTGAACTTTTAAGGCTCCAGTGTCTAACCTTTGGCCGGTGCGAACATGTTCAATCACTAAATTCTTTCTAAAAGTCTAAACTAAATTGCTCTTACTATAGTTTTGAATTATTGCGTATAATTGTCATCTGTGAAATATAAAAGAGCTATTTCCTCCATCGACTCTTTTATTCACATTGTTTATTTGTTTTTTAAGAAGCCCCTCTGCCATTTCTTGAATCTGTAACTGTCACTCATTCACATTTTCTCATAGAAACAACTACACATTGCTTTGTTTTCTACACTCTTCAATATATCCATAGTCCTCTCAAAATACTAAAATCCAATTGAACTGGTTTCAGTAACAAAATAATGCATTTCCAGCTCTTCCATGTAATGTTTCTAAACATTTAGTACATCCAGGCTTTGTAGAGTAAAATATACTCTATTGTTTAGTAATATTCAACAGTAGTCCAATATGAATTTTTCTTTTATACCCTGTGCATACTTTTTTTTAAATTTTAATTAAAAAAATTTTTGGCTGTGTTGGGTCTTCGTTGCTGCGTGCAGGTTTTCTCTAGCTGAGGTGAGCGGGGGCTACTCTTCATTGCAGTGCACAGGCTTCTCATTGCAGTGGCTTCTTTGTTGCAGAGCACAGGCTCTAGGTGTGCGGGCTTCAGTAGTTGTGGCTTATAGGCTTAGTTGCTCCGCGGCATGTGGGATCTTCCCGGACCAGGGCTCAAACCTGTGTCTCCTGTATTGGCAGGCGGATTCTTAACCACTGCGCCACCAGGGAAGCCCCTACCCTGTGTTACTTAGTTATACCCCCATTTTATGTGAAACAACTTTGTTAGCTATATTCATAGCTATGAATACAATGGCATCTTTTAAAAATATTTTTTAGGTAAAATTTATATAGAGTAGAATGCATGGATCTTAAGTGTACAATTTGGTGAATTTTGATGTGTGTACATCCATGTAACAAACATCCAATCAAGATAAGAATATGTCTAGTACGCCATAAAGTTCTCTTTGTCCCCTTCTAATCATTTCTCACTGTTCATGTTTCTATCACCACAGATTAGTTTTGCTTGCTCTAAAACTTCATATGAATGTGAGCATACTCCTTCATGTATGGCTTTTTCTTTTTTTTTTTGCGGTACGTGGGCCTCTCACTGTTGTGGCCTCTCCCGTTGCGGAGCACAGGCTCCGGACACACAGGCTCAGCGGCCATGGCTCACGGGCCCAGCTGCTCTGTGGCATGTGGGATCTTCCCGGACCGGGGCACGAACCTGCGTCCCCTGCATCGGCAGGCGGACTCTCAACCACTGCGCCACCAGGGAAGCCCGGGTTTTTCTGTTTAACATAATGTTTTTGTGATTCACTTATGTTGCTGCGTATATCATAGTTCATTCCTTTTTATTGCTGAGTAATATTCTATTACATGAATATAGCACTATTTTTTAATTCATTCCCCTGTTTACAGATATTTGGGTTGTTTCCAGGATTTGGCCATTCTGACCATTCTTATTTAAGTCAAATGACTTGTGGATATAAGTTTTTTCCTTCTGGATAAAGACCTAGGAGTGGAATTGCTGGGTCTAGGATCAATGTTCATTTAACCATATAGGAAACAGCCAATAGGGAATTTCCTGGCGGTCCAGTGGTTAGGATTCTGTGCTTTCACTGCCGAGGGCACAGGTTCAATCCCTGGTTGGGGAACTGAGATCCCACAAGCCGCGTTGTGTGGCCAAAATAAATAAATAAATAAGAAACTGCCAATAAATTTTCCAATGTGGGTGTATCAGTTTACACTCCCAACAGCAATGTATATGAGTTTGAGCTGCTCCACAGTCTTACTATTTAGAAACAGCCTTATTAATTTCAGCCATTCTACTGGGTGTGAAGTGGTATTCGGCTTTGATTTGTATTTCTCTGATGATAATGATGTTGAACATATGTCCATGTGCTTATTAATCATTCATATATCTTTTTTGTGTTCAAGATTTTTGCCCATTTTTACAAATTAGGTTGTGCTTTTCTTATTTGATTATAGGGCTTCTTTAGTCTGGATAAAGTCCTTTTTTGGATATATGCATTGTGAATATTTTCTACCAGTCTGTGTCTTACCATTCATATTTTCATGATATCTTTTGAAAAGCAAAAGTTTTGATTTTGATGAAGATACTCTCAACTGTCTCTAAGCTTCACAAAAAGCTTAGTGCTTTTTGTGTCTGAAGAAATTTTTTGCCAACCTGAAAGTCACAAAGTTTTCTTCTAGAAGTTTTGTAATTTTAGTTTTTATATCTTAGTCCTATTATTCCTCTCAAATTAATTTTTTGGGTGTGGTATGAGGTAGGTGGTTCAAGGTTCATTAGTTCATTATTATTTACATACATCTATCCAGTCATTTCAGTACCATCTGTTGCAAAGACTTTCCTTTCCTCATTTAATTGCCTTGACATGTTTGTTGTAAAGCATTTGATTATGTAAGTGTGGGTCCGCTCTGGACTCTATATTCTGTTCCACTGATCTGTCTGTCTTTACACCAAAACCATATCATCTTGATTATTGTAAGTTTATAGTAGGTCTTAAAATCAACTCATGTGAATCCAATTTTGTTCTCATTTTTCAAGAATATTTTGATTACCTCTTTAAAATTATATACTGTTTAATACTAATAAATATAATTTTTGAAAAAAAGTCACTTTTTTTAAATAAAACATTTCAAAATGGATCTTTTGGCCAACAAAACAATAGCCAACACAGTCCCTCTTTGCCGTGAGGGTCTTGACAAGTCTGTTTAAATAGATTAGCAGTCTTATATCTTATGTTGACATGTGTACATAAAATCATTCAAGGAGAGATTTCTGCACTCCCATGTTCACAGCAGCATTATTTACAATAGCCAAGACCAGAAACAACCTGAGTGTTCATCAATAGATGAATGGAGATTTCATGTATATATACTTAGAGTATTCAGCCATAAAAAAGAAGGAAATCCTGCTATTCGCAAAACCATGGATGGACCTTGAGGGCATTATGCTAAGTGAAATAAGTCAGACAAAGACAAATACTGTATGATTTCATTTATATGTGGAATCTAAAGCAACAACATGACAACAAAACCAAACTCATAGAAAAAGAGATCAGCTTTGTGGTTACCAGAGGCAGGGGGTGGGGAGAGGCGGAATTGGATATCAAGAGGTACAAACTTCCAGTTTTAAGATACGTAAGTACTGAGGATGTAATGTACAACATGATGACCATTGTTAGCACTGCTATGTGCTATATTTGAAAATTGTTAAGAGAGTACCTCCTATGAGTTCCCACCACAAGGAAAAAATAATTTTTTTCTTTTCATTTTCTTTATTTCTTTTTTGTATCTATATGAGACGATGCGTGTTAACTAAACTTACTACAGTAACAGTAATCATTTAACAATATATGTAAGTCAAATTATTATGCTGTATACCTTAAACTCATACAGTGCTATATGTCAATTATACCTCATAAACCTGGAAAAAAATCATTCAGGAATGTGTGTGAACAGAACAAACTTTGACTCAAATTTTAGAATTTCATTTAAAAAATTTTTTAAAGAAAATGTTGCGATGACAGAGGGACATGTAAATGCTACATACTATTCCTGAAGAAAGCATTTTACAGCTCTTACCAATGACATGCCTATTTTTGAGGCCATGCTTAATACATTTTTTATGGAATGTATTTGCAAAGGGATGAAAACACGCTTAAAAATTACAATTGTTAATAATGAGATGAGTAAATACACTACATAAAACATAATAACAAAATAAAATAAAAGATTCTTATTTTCTTTAACACACCTCAAAAAAGCATAATAGTTAATAAAAATGAGCAATAATCTGGTTGATGAGAAAGATGCTATGCTACTAATAAAAATCAGCCTATGTGGCTGATTGACCTAGGAGATTCGAATGCTTTTCTTTCCCCTCCCCACAAGTACAGCACAACAGCAACAGTGAAGGACTCCTCCCAACAAATGCCCTTCCTATTCTTCTCCTGGCTGGGGCTATGAATGTTTTGGCAAGTCTGTGAAAGTATCTTCTGCAAACGTGAGAGACCCAGGATGTCCATCTTCTATGCAGTATAAAACACTTCACTTGAAGTTTGCTTTAATCAAAAGAAGGGAGTATCATGGGGCAGCTAATAAGCTTTAGAGCTTGACACACTCTCAGTTCTGTCACTTAACTGTGTAACGTTGGGTAAATTACTTAATCTATTTGAATGCATTACCTCTCAAGGTTGTTGAGAGGATTACATTATAGAAAGTACTTGGCCAATGCCTTGAACTCTGTAAGTGATAAGTCACCACTGCTGGTTTCTCTTTTAGATTTTCCCCAGAGTAGATGAAGCAAACACTTACAAAACAAATATGTCCAAATAAGCATATGATTTACAAATTCAGTGCATTTAAAATTACTTAAAAACCACAATCACCATATCCCTGAATACTGGGAATGTGTAACAGTGGGAAGTGCATATTAGACTGGGAACCTGGGCCTAGATTCCAGTCCTGAGTCTGCCTCTATGTGACCATGTGACCTTGAGCAAATTATTTACACCCCCTCGCCCCTGCCCAGAGCCTCTAGATTCCTTATCTGCAAAATGAGGGGATTGTTTTAAGAGAATCTCTAAGACTCCTTTTCAAATCTGTGATTGTAAGATTTGACTAATTAATATAATTGCCACTCTGTTCAGAGTCAAACTAGTCAAATATTTATGATAAAACGTTTCAAATCCCCTCACTCCCCTCTAGCACTTAGGGAAGATGTCAAAGCTATGGCAAAGAGGGAGCCTGAGTCATTTAACTAATTAGAAAGCTTTTGCAGAAGAACGCTTACTAGCAATAAGACTTTACACTTAATATGGCAGAAACAAATGTCTCCAGTGTCACTTCGATTGGTAGGAAGACGTGGCCTCTGATCCTTCTCAGGCTGACCTCCCACAATAATACCTTTATCACTTGGACTAGTACAGCTCTTAACAAATTATCATACAAATCCTTTCTTCACTAATCTCAGTTATAACTTCGACAAATTAGTTGTCCTCATGGTATAGAACATTTGAATATTAAAGTTTAAATCCTGGATGTATTGGAAAAGAAAGTCTCCTCATCTTTCTGTATCCTCATTTGAAGAGAAAAATGCCTGTGTTTCGATTCTAAGATGCATCTATGTTTCAAATTTTAAGATCTTGAAATTGAATGCATCTAATAGTCGATGTGTTTGGAAAGCATTGTGTCATAATTTGGTTAGCAGTAATTTGTTTCTTAGTAAAATTAACGGTGAATCTTAAAAACAATGGAATCTTAGATTCAATTACATACAGTAAAATCTCGCCAACTGAATACAGGAACTTGTGTAAGGCGCCAATGTAATAAATGGTCTTCAAAAAGTCTCGTCAATTGTCAACATAAACAATAGGGACCTACTGTATAGCACAGGGAACTATATTCAATATCGTGTGATAAACTGTAATGGAAAAGAATCTGAAAAACTGAATCACTTTGCTGTACACCTGAAGCTAACACAACATTGTAAATCAACTACACTTCAATTAAAACAATTTTTTTAAAATTGTCAATAGGAGAATGGACTGAATGTTGTCTAAAGTTCTTAGTTCCTAATGTCTACAGAAGTCCTACATGAATGCAAGGTCTTAGTATTAAATTGAATCCCTTCTGCAGAATGAGGAAATGTGCCAACACAAGCTAAGATAAAACCATACTGGCCACTATGATTTCCTCATTGGCCCAGAAATCAGATGCTGAACTCTACAGATTCTTTTTATCAGTCTTCCCCAAACTGTATTTTATTCTCAGAGATAAGTTGATGTTAAAAAGTAAACATTTTGGGGTTTCCCTGGTGGCTCAGTGGTTAAGAATCTGCCTGCCAATGCAGGGGACACAGGTTCGAGCCCTGGTCCGGGAAGATCCCACATGCTGCGGAGCAACTAAGCCTGTGCGCCACAGCTACTGAGCCTGTGTGCCACAACTACTCAGCCTGCATACTGCAACTACTGAAGCCCACACGCCTAGAGCCCATGCTCCGCAACAAGAGAAGCCATCACAATGAGAAGCCCATGCACCGCAATAAAGAGTAGTCCCTGCTCACCACAACTAGAGAAAGCCTGCACGCAGCAATGAAGACCCGATGCAGCCAAAAATAAATTAAATAAATAAAATTTAAAAAAGCAAATATTTCATAAACTTAAAATCAGTTATAATGTCTATAAAATAAACATGTATTTGTTTATAAAAATATAAGCAGCAAACAGTAAAACTTATGTATGCAAGTGCAATGTCCCCATTTACAGGCCACCTTCCCATGTCACAGACCTAATCTAATGAAAATTGTCACAGTTGAAACATTTCTCCTATTATTCTACGTACTGTTTAAAAAATAATGAAGACTAGAAATTAATCTTTTAAAAAATCTTTTAAAAAATTACATAAGACTAGAAATTAATCTTTTTAATTTTTCTTATTATAAAGGGTAATACATGCTCCTTGTAGAGAATTTGGAAAATGCAGAAAAGAATAAATTAAATAATTTGAATTCCACCACTCTGAGATAATCATCACTAAGATTTGAATGCATTTTTTCAGCCTTTTGTATAGTTCTATATACATTAGTGTAAAGTTGGATTCAGAGGGTATTGGTATATGTGCCACATATGTGTAAAGTTTATGTCAATTTTTTTCACTTATGCTTATTTTATCATGACCATTTTCACATTAGTAAATATTCTTCAAAAACATCTTGGTAAGGTGGATTGGAACAATTTGGAAAAACAAAACATTGGATTCATACCTGACTCTTTAAACAGTGATTGTTGACTCTGTTTGCACACCGTCAATCACCTGCAGAAATTCTAAGAAAAATACAATGTCCAGACCCCACCCTCAGAAAGTCTAAATGAATTAATTAGTCTGGGATGGCATCTAGACACACAAATTTTTTTCTCATGTAATTCTAATGCGTAGCCCTGGATGAGAACTATTGTTTTACATCTAGATAAACTCCAAGTAAATTTAAAAATTGTGAAAAAAAGAAACCATGGAATTAGTGAATAAAAATGTAACTGTATATATAATCTTAGGGTACTAAAGAACTCTAAAGGCAGAAACATCAAAGGAAAATATTCATATATTTAGCTGTGTGAAAACTTTACATTTCTGAATGCCAAAAAAATCACAAACAAAATGGAAAAGCAAACCACAAACTAGTAAAAATATTTCCAATATGCATTATAGGTAAAGCTCTTAGGAAGTATAAAGGAAAAGATGAAGAACTAAATAGAAAAGGTCAGGTATAGGTAAATCACCCAAGAAAAAAAAAGTCACTACATATATGGAGATAAAGAAGCATTTCCTCTTTAAATGAAAAAAAAGCTGATCTTCACTTCAGACTATATTCCTCCTTTCCTGACTCCTCACCTGCCACTCATAACCCAGGGGCTATACAGTAGCGTTTACATTTATACCCTGAAGCTTTACCTCATTAAAGAAAACCAAACTCTAAGCAAATATATTGAAACTAAAATACGAATACATAAAGAGGAGAGTCACACTGACACATAAAGGTCTCATAAAATCAGATGCAAAGGAACATAACACCGCTTTATTACTGAGTCCAGCTCTGCACAGGTTCAACTCTCAATCAAAGGAAGTCTTTGCAATCTGCTGCAGTGCCTTTACTCTTATTAGAATGCATACTCATTAGTTTCTGATTGCTCCTCTACATAGAACATGCCATTTTTGTACCTCGGTTTCCACATCTCTTGTACAGTATTCATATTTTATCTCTAAAGATTGTAATAAATCACTTCAAATACAATAACCCATTTAAGAATTGATTTTATAGGCTGAAAGGCACACCTTTGGTGATGTGATCGCAATCATCAGATGCTCTGATTCTCCTCAAGCCCGTATTATACGGTGTGTACATAAATGATGCAGCAAGGATAGGAGAGGTGATTATAGGCGAATGAGTCAACTCAACCCAAAGTGTACTTCCTGGTTTCAGGGTGTATCCATAGAAACCCTTTGAAATGTTTTGTTTTATTAATTTGGCTCCTTTCTATTTTTCACTTGTGCCAACACTTTCAAGATAATGCGGTTTAGACATGTCATAGCTGTTGAAAGTCATAGCGTGAGCTTGAGCTGACAGTGGTGTATCATCAAGAACTAGAAACAGCAAAATAACATTATGGTAAAGAGTATGAGAAAAAAGAAGACAAAGGGCAGGAAATATTGCCTTACCGACTTAAAGCAGAGCCCTGGGGGAAGACACCTGGTTCGGAGCACAGTGATTCTTTCAACACTGTGAAGGGGTCCTACTGGATAGAGTGAGAGAGATGGGTTCCCGGAAGCTGAAGAGCAGGCTGTGAAATGTTGCTCTCTGGAAAGGAATTTATATTTAAAAAGGTGAGAGATCCATGACCTTGAAATCTAGATATGAGCCATAATTTGTGATTTTTGATATTGTTCTTAAAGCCTGACTTTACTACATGTAGAATGCTTTCCATCTAGAATTCTCAAATTAAGCTTATGAACCACTCTCTATGATTTTAGGAACAATCAAAGATAGAATTTACAGGGGCTTAAAAGGATTGTTAGTTTGGAAATAGTAAACTTTAATAACTATTGAATGCCATTTATTTCTCCAGACCCTGATATCTTTACAAAAGGAAGAAAAGAATATTATAGTTTACTAATCTGATAAGGAACTTTGGTCATAGAAATTGGTGTATCTGAGAAGAAACCACTTTCTACTTTAACACCCCCCTCCCCCCCAAAAAATCTTTTACAAACACTCTAACTCTGGATAAGTCTTAAAAGCTAATCTTCTGAAAGATCTATGAGGCTCACAGGCTAGGCAACAGATTTTAAAGTTTATTTTGTGTGGGTGTATGTTGGAATGTAGTCACGTGTGAATTAGATAGAATCTTGAATATATTCCAGTCAAACCTACTTTCTGTTCTAACCACATATGTACAATTATTTAAAACAAACACTTTCATCTCATGGACATTTAAATATTATCTCTATGAATGAATAGATTAGGAAGAACCTCTGGTTCGCTGAAAGTTTTGCACACAACCTTCAGGTCTATAAATAAAGAACATCGCACTGAGTAGGCACAAGCACCATCCATAATCTTTACAACAATCCTATGAGTTAGTAATATTAGAACCCATCTCTCACTTTTGGACACTCCTTACTCTATTCAGTAAGACCCCTTCTCCATGCTAAAGGAATCACTGTTTGCTCCAAAACCAGATTACACATGGGAAAATGACTGAAAAACGGCAGAGCCAGGATTGAAATCAGTCTGCCTTGTTAAAAAGTCCCTGTTCCTTCTAGTAGGTAATACTACCTTCTAAATATGAAAGATTTTGGCACCTTTTACAACTAACCAGCTATACTCTAAAGCATCTAGTGGCAAAAACCCTGAAATATAAGTGATGCATAAAGCAAAAATTCAAAATAATACAACTGATTTTAAATGCACTTTTCAGATGACTCTTGTCTTTCAAAGACATTTACAATAGCCAGGACATGGAAGCAACCTAAGTGTCCATCAACAGATGAATGGATAAAGAAGATGTGGCACATATATACGATGGAATATTACTCAGCCATAAAAAGAAACGAAACTGAGTTATTTGTAGTGAGGTGGATGGACCTAGAGTCTGTCATACAGAGTGAAGTAAGTCAGAAAGAGAACAAATTCCGTATTCTAGCACATATATATGGAATCTAAAAAAAAAATGGTTCTGAAGAAACCCAGGGGCAGGACAGGAATAAAGACGCAGATGTAGAGAATGGACTTGAGGACATGGGGAGGGGGAAGGGTAAGCTGGGACGAAGTGAGAGAGTGGCATGGACATATATACACTACCAAATGTAAAACAGATAGCTAGTGGGAAACAGCCGCATAGCACAGGGAGATCAGCTCGATGCTTTGTGACCACCTGGAGAGGTGGGTTAGGGAGGATGGGAGGGAGACGCAAGAAGGAGGAGATATGGGGATATATGTATACATATAGCTGATTCACTTTGTTATACGGCAGAAACTAACACACTATTGTAAAGCAATTATACTCCAATAAAGATGTTTAAAAAAATAAGAAAAGACATTCTCAAAGAATGAGAGAAACTGAATGTTTTCATTCTCTAAACTGCTAAAGTTTATACCCTATTAACTATCCTAGTTTTTAAAAATCTCATTAGTTTGGGATGGTAAGACTTTCGAAAATATATGGTTCTTCATCAGGAAATCTGATACTACTACTCACTAGTTAATAGAACAATAGAGAAAAATCCTATCATCATATTCTTGGATGCTGAAAGGCATTAGACAACATCCAACATCCATTTTTAAACACTTATTTTATTCTCTAAATTATGACACAAAATTGATTTTTTTAGTGTGCAGCTTTTTGACTTTCAACACATGCATAGATTGATGTAGCCACAAGTCAAGATACAGAAAAGTTCCAACACCTCCAAAATCTCCTTGGTGTTACCCCTTCATAGTCTTACCCTTCTCCCACCTGTAATTCCTGGCAAATACTGATCTTTTCTCCATGACTATAGTTTTTGTTTATTTGAAAATGCCATCTGAATGGAATCATGTAGTATATAATCTTTTAAGACTGACTTTTTTATTCAGCATAATGCCTTTGAGACTCATCCAAGTTGTGTGAATTAAGTTTGTTTCTTTTTATTACTGACACTATTCCTTTGCATGGATATATCATACTTTATAAATTTAGGACATGTGGGTTGTTTCCAGTTTTTTATGATTGTGAATAGAGCTGCTATAAACATTTGTGTACAGATTTTCGTGTGAACGTAAGTTTTCACTCCTCTAGGGTTATGACCCAGAGGTAGGATTGCTGTGTCATATGGTCATTTATTTAACATTATAAGCAACTGCAAAACAGTTTTTCTGGAGTGGCTGTGCCATTTTGCATTCCCACCAGCAACGTAGGAGAGTTCCAGATGCTCCACACCCCTGGTAGGACTTGGTGTTTTCAGTATTTTTATTTTAGCGTTCTAATAGGGGGTATCTCACCATGATTTTAATTAACATTTCCCTAATGGCTAATTATGTTGAACATCTTTTCATGTGCTAATCTGTCATCTATATATGTTCTCTTGGTGAAGTGCCTGTTCAAGATTTGGGTCCAACCATCAGACCCGGGCCCTCTGCAAAGCGCTGAGTCCTAACCACTGGACCACCAGGGAATTCCCTGGTCCATTTTTTAATTGGGTTGTCTTCACACTGTAGGGTTTTAAGAGCTCTTTACACATTTTTTAATATAGAGCACTTTATTGCATAAGTGATTTAAAATATTTTCTCCCAGACTGTAACTTGTCTATTCATTCTCTTAACTGTGTCTTTTGCAGAACAAAAGTTTTCAATTCTAATGAAGTCAAATTTATCAATATTTTCTTTTGTAGATTGTGCTTTTGGTATGTCAGAACTCTGACTAACTTTAAGTCACAAAGATTTCATCCTATGTATTCTATAAAAGTTTTAGTTTTGTAGTTTTACATTTAAATCAATGATTCATTTTGAGTTCATTTTTGTATAAGGTGTGGGGTTTATGTTGAGGTTCATTTATTTTGCACATGGATGTCCGATAGTTCCAACACTGTTTGTTGGAAAGACATTCATTTCTCCACTGAATTGCCTTGGCATCTTTCTCTCTTTCCTCTTATATTTCTCCGGAAGGGACTGTGTAGAATGTGGTATTATTTCTTCTTTAAATGCATGGTAGAATTTACTAGTAAAACCATCTGGGCCTTGAGATTTCTATTTCAGAAGCCTTTTAAACCTTTTAAACAAGAATTCCTTAGTCATTATAGGACAATTTTGGATATTTAGTTCATCTTGAGTAGGTTTTGGTGGTTTGTGGTATTGGAAGAGGTAATCCATGAGCCCAGTGAATCCCTGCATATGCCTTTGCTGGGTATGTCAAGAATGCAAGGCTCCAAACACTCTCTGTCTGGGTCTTTCTCAGGATTGTGTCTGCAGTGAGAAAGGTGAGGTAACTTCTCCCTCTCAACACAAAGCCAGTTACAAAAGAGAGAAATTCCCCAAGTTCAGAGTTCCTTGAGGGCTACACAAATCCACTGCATGTGTAACATCCATCTAGTCTTACCAGTATTGCCCCCATGGACTTAGAGGTATGTGTAACCAATGCAAAACAGCCTGAAGCTCATGGTGCTTACTGTGTTCTGAGTAATAAAGTCCTTTGTCTCTGACCTAGGAGTCTGATGTGTTCTGCAGCCTCCATGAAGCAGTAACAGGTTAACTAGTTAGGTAGTAAGTAGGGTAAAATCTCAGACCCTTCATAGTTCTTTACATATGGTTTTCAGGAAATGATTATTTAAACTAAATTGTCATAGTAATGTCAGCAGAGGTTTTGTTTTTGGTTTTGTTTTGCAGTATTTCCTTGTTAGTCTGTAAATGTCTGCCGAGTCTGATATCTCCTCTTTTTTTCCTGATAACAGTAATTTGTGTCTCTTCTTATTTTCTTTGTCAATTTTATTAGCAGTTTATCAATTTTACTGATTCTTTTCAAAGAAGCAGTTTTGGTTTTATTGATTTTCTTCATGGTTTTTTGGTGTTCACGTTCATTGATATCTGTTTTTATCATATTATTTCCTTCCTTTTGATAGCTTTGGGGTTATTTTTCACTTCTTTATTTTCTTCAGTTGGAAGCTGAGATTATTAAGACTTTTCTTCTTTTCTATACAAGCATTATTTTTTAAGTTTTCTTTATGTCTTTTCATGCTTGATAGCTCATTTCTTTCTTTTTTAAATTTTTATTTAATTTTATTTATTTACTTTTATTATTTTGGTTGCGCTGGGTCTTAGTTGCAGCAGGTGGGCTCCTTAGTCGTGGCTCACAGTCTCCTTAGTTGCAGCTCACCGGCTCCTTAGTTGTGGCATATGTGCTCCTTAGATGTGGCATGTGAACTCTTAGTTGCGGCATGCATGTGGGATCTAGTTCCCTGACCAGGGATTGAACCCATGTCCCCTGCAATGGAAGGCGATTCTTAACCACTGCGCCACCAGGGAAGTCCTTATACAAGCATTTGGTGCTATAAACTTCCTTCTAAGAAATACTTTTGCTTCCTCCCACAAATTTTCATATGCTGTATTTTCATTTTCTGTCAATTCAAAATATATTTGGTAAGCCATGGTTCATTTAAAAAGTGTTTGGTTTTCAAGTGTTTGTAGATTTCCCAGTTATCTTTCTGCTCCTGATTATGATCAGAGAGCATATTTTGTATAAATTCAATTCTTTTAGACTTGTTATGGTTTATGACCCAGGATATAGTCTTTTTTTTTTTCAGTCTATTTTAATGAATGGTCCATGTGCACCTGAAAAGAATGTATATTTTTCTGCTGTTGGGTTGAGTGATCTGTAACTATCAACTAGATCTGGTTGATTGGTGGTGGTGTTCAATTCTATATTCTAGCTGATTTTTTACTAGTTCTGTTGATCACTAGGAGAACTCAGGTCTCCAACTATAATATGAGTTTGTCTATTTCTTCTTTCAGTTCTGTCAGTTTTTGATGTATGTATTTTGAAGATCTATTGTTTGATGTATACATTTAGGATCGCAATGTTGTCTTAGTGAATTGTCCCTTTTATCTTTTAATCCTTTCTTTATCCATGGTAATTTTCATTACTATGAAGTCTATTTTGATCTTAATATAGTCATTCCAGCTTTTAGTTGATTATTGTCTGCATGTGTATATCTTTCCCATTATTTTATTTCAACTTACTTATATCATTATATTTGAAGTGAGCTTCTTACAGATAGCATATAGTTGGGACATTCAAAAAAAATCTATTCTGACAATCTCTGTCTTTTAACTGGTGATTTAGAACACTTAAAGTTAACGTAATTATTGATGTGTTTGGATATAGGTCTATCATTCTGTTGTTTTCTGCTTTTCTATTTTTCTCTGTTTTCAATTCCTTTGTTTCCCCTTTCCTCTTTTTCTTTTCTTTTTTGAACATTTTTTATTATTCCATTTTAATTTTCCTGTTGCATTTTCGAAAAAAAATATATAGTTTGTTTTTTTCTTAATTCTTATTCTAGGGATTACAGTATAAATATTTAACTTTTCAAAGTCTACTTGGAACCACTTCATGTGGAATGTAGAACTCTTACCACCATGTTACCAAAACGAATTAACCTTGTTCTGGAGATACTAGCAATAAGGAGTAAAAATGAGAGGTGTAAAAGGGAAGAAGAGAAGTTAAATGGTCATTATTTGCAGATGACATGACTGTTTATCTAGAAAGTACAAAAGAACCAACTAGAAAGTTATTATAACTGTTAGGATATTTCAGCTGGGTGATTGAAAGCAAAATTAAAATACAGAAACCAACAGTCTTCACATGTAAAACAAAAGCCATATGCCACATATAATGAAAGAAAACATTAAAATATCTTAGGCATTATCAAGAAATGTATAAGTTCTATATAAAGAAGTCTTTAAAAAGTAATTGACAAACACACACTCATATTTAAAAAATAGAAAGGTATTTCATACCAGTTTCATGAATCACTATGGAAGCAACCACAGTTCAGACAGTTGATGACATGCTTGGCTAAGGAGCCAAAAGGACAAGCTACCATCTGTGAAATTAACATCCAACATGTTAAGGAAGTCAAATCCCTAAGTTGATACGGAAATTTAATACATCCCACTAAAAACAGTAAACAGGATTTGTTTTTCTTTTTAAAAAAATCAGAAGAAAAAGGATTCTAAAGCTCATATGAAAAAATTGGCAAGAATAATAAAAAAAATTATGAAAAAGGAGAGCATTAACAGGAAATTACCCGTATCAGACAGTAAGGCATATTTTAAAGCTACAATAATTAAAATAGTGTGGTATTAGACCATGACTCAACAGTTTATTGAAAAGGCTTAAAAGTCTCCAAATAGATTAGCTACAAATCAATAAATAAAACGTGGATTATACAATATATGATGTTGCAATAAGGGGGCAACCATCTAAAAAAAATTAAGTTGTATCCCTAGTTCACATTTTACAGCAAAGCTAACTCTAGGTGGATCAAAACTTTAAACATATTAAAAAAAAAAGACTGTTAGAAGAAAATATGAGGGGTTAAACATAATCTCCAAGAGGTAAGGCTTTTCTACCTATGACACAGGTAAAACGCAGTGGCCATTAAAAAAAAAAAACTTTTAATTCTACCTGTATTTTAAAAATCTATAAGCTCAACTGAGCTTCAGTGTGCAGAGTATTTGTTGGGGTTTCACTACATGGGCATGATAGAGTCTCTCACTGACCACAGGGTTGAACTTAATCCCCATCCCCTTTTCCCTCCCCAGAGGTCAGGCTGATATCACTGTGATTCAAAGCCCCAACCCTCTAATCATATGTTTGGTCTTTCTGGTGTGGTCAGCTTTCATACTGAGTCATCTCATTAGCATAAACTATCAGTTTCCACCATGAATAACAAAGACACTTCTAGCACTCTGGAAGTTAGGGGAAGAGGGCCAGGCAAATTTTTAATTCCAAGAGTTAAGAGGCTACCTGTAATAGCAAAAGGCTGGAAACAAAGTCTAGTAACAGAGGACTGATTTAAAAAATTAAGATTCATTCATAAAATGGAATTGTAAGCAATCGATGAAAAGATGGGGCAACTCAGTAGTTAGGGATACAAAATAAACTGCTGAATGGGATGCTCCGATCTGTGTTCCACATATGTTTATATATACATGGGGCCATCTCTAGAAAAATATACAAGAAACTGGTAACAGAGGTTGAATCCAGGGGAGGGAAATAAGTGGCTGCAAGGACTTGCTTTTTTACCCTTTTCAACCTTCTAATTTTTGTACAATCAATGACATATATTACCAATTTAACAAGAATAAAACATTAACAATGTATTTGAACATTTCTATGAGGATACTGAACATAATTTATAATTTAATCTTTGAATACTAAGGGCTATTGTCATGAGCTATATTGAACAATAAAGCTCTAAGTGTCTATCGAGGCACACAGGGCTGTTTTCACCCACACTAAATGACCCCAGGCTGCTGTGATTTGAGTGTTAGGGTCATTTTTAGTTTTTCTTTCTCCCAGCTGCTTCTGACTACTGTCAACATTCCTTTCTCTAGCTAACTTAAACGTCTTTTAAATTGGTGCTTTTAGTGCGGTAGACTAAAATGCCAGTCACATGGTCCCAATACAGTCTATTTAAAACAAAGGGAAACTGGCTCTTTGACAACTTGAGGAATTCTCTTAAAATTGATGAGTTTTAGAGGTTAGACTTTATTTAACAACTACTTGACCACTCAAGATTTTTACACATTCTCAGTTCCATATAACTTAATAAAGAACAGCAAGGCATTATTGAAGTCGCTATATAGGAGGTATTGCTAAATACATGTCTGAAACTTTTCCAGAATTGCTTTTATCCATTCATTCAAAAGTATTTTTGAGCATCTAGTGTGCACCAGAGAATGTTCTAGGTGCTAGGGATACAGCAATGAACAATACAGACCATGGCCAAACTCCCTCAGAATTTACATTCTAGTTGGGGAGAGAGGCAAGAGGCAAAGATAAAGCGGTACTATAAAGAGAAAAGAAAATACTGTAATAGAGTGATTAGGATGGGGTGCAGCATTAGACAGGATGGTGTATCTATAGGGTCTGTTCAGAAAAGGAAAACCACTAGGATCTCTCTCCCTCTCTCTCTCTCTCACACACACACACTCCATTTTTAATATATAAAATAAGGCATTTATTATAGGGATTCTAGGGGGCTATTCCTTTTGTGTCTGGCAAGTGAGAGGGAAGATGAATGTGACGTGGGGAAAGCAAAGATGCACTGGGACCTGCCAGGATGAGCAAAACCCATGGGAATTGGGTGGAACTCATGAGAATGGACTGCAAGTCTCCAACCTCGATAGTGGGGTTGTCCTGCACAACCCAGCACCCTTTGTCATAGAGTAATACACACATCTGGCCCAGGAGTCAGAGAAGCTGAAGGAGGTGACCCAGTAGGAGCTGGTGTTCTGTGGACCTGGCTGCTGGCCCACACACCAAGAAGGTGAACCAGCAGATAAGCAATAACCTGGGTGAGCAGCAACAGTGCGTGCCTTGCTTGGACCTTTCAGTTTTAAAAACAATCTGCATCTGGCTACTTTAATTCAGCCCACTAAATCTTACTCCAAACATCTCTTTGACCCATGCTATTCTGGCATTATGCAGAGGTAATTCTGAGAAACATATCTCCAGCTTAGCTACGTTGGCCTCATATAAATCCACCACCGATGGTCAGAGGTCTCCGAAAGATATCTGAGCTGACAACTTGAAGGATGAGGATTCAACCATACAACCACATCAAGATTTGGAAGAGAATATTCCGGGCAGAAGAAATAGCTAGTGCAAAGGCTCTGAGGCAGTGATATAAATGAGGTATTTTTGGATGATGAGACAGGGGCATAGTGAGAGGGACAGTGGTATGAAATGAGATCAGAGATAGAGGGAGGGACAGATCACGTGGGGCCTTGTAGAACATGGTAATGAGCATGAGTCACTCTTTTCTAAGTGCAACGAGAAGCAAGTGGAGAGTTTTTAATAAGACAGCAGTAGTTTGATCTGATTTACATTTCTAAACTATTTTAAAATAATTTCAAATAGGGCTTCCTGGTGGCGCGGTGGTTGGGAGTCCACCTGCCGAGGCAGGGGACGCGGGTTCGTGCCCCGGTCTGGGAGGATCCCACATGCCGCAGAGCGGCTGGGCCCGTGAGCCATGGCCGCTGAGCCTGCGCGTCCGGAGCCTGTGCTCCGCAACGGGAGAGGCCACAACAGTGAGAGGCCCACATACCACAAAAAAAATAATAATAATAATTTCAAATATAAAAGGCATCAGGTTAGCACAAAGAACTCCATCATCCAGGTGATTTCCCTTTGCTTTGTGGAGACTGGGCTGTAGTGGGCAGGACCACCCCTTCCACAACTCCAAGCTTCTTGCTCTTCTATGTAACTGTCACTCCTAGAGCACAATGTGCGTGATGCCCTTGGAGTTGTGCAGAGAAGGCACCCAAGTGTGGAAGCAGCAATATTACAGAACTACTGCACAAGTTCAGTTTTCAGATCTCATTGGAAAACCAATCTCATTATTTTAGTCTCAATTCATAAATACATGTTGGAACAAAAATTGCTATTACCTCTTCAGATCTAGTCTCAAATTTATTGGCTATATCAAATCACTTCTCAAAAACAAAGAACCTTAAAGATTTGACACCACTGAAGCTATTTAAAGTGAACGTGTCACAAATAATTCCAGATTTCCAAAGAATTTCCAGAGAATATGCATAACTGCCTAAAGGAAACATGGTGAAGGGGCCAATGTTTATGCTGATGTATAGATTCTAGTCTCCTTATGTTAGAATTGGTCTTAGACTTGTATATCTCCCATTTTCATGAGACATGGCTTATTTTCCTCGAGATCATGAAAATTTTTCCTAAAGCAAGCTCTTCTGCCTGGATTATCTCTCCCTGCTAGCAATACTGTATGGCTGAAAGCCAAGTGTTCAAATATTGAGGGTACAGATATTCAAGCTCATTTCTGATTTTCAGCACAATTCCAGGTTTAATGTTAAAAACCAACAGCTAAAATTAACTATGGATAGCCATTCATTCTCACTAAAATTTAACACAACATCTAATAGGTGCTAATTAAATCATGAGGGTAAAGTAGAAAAGTGAAGGAAAGTCAGGTGACCATGGGGAATCATTTATCCTCTCTCGTATACTCAGTTAAAGGGGCGTGTGGTTACAGCACTAGAGCTTAGGGATGAGTGTGAAGGGCCTGATGCACAGTAAGCACTCAATTAAATAGGGGCTAATATTATTATACATGTCAATAAAAATAAACACCACTATATATATACCTTCCTAAAAGAAGAAACACGATGCTTCTGGAAAAAAAAAAAAAGGCTCTCAAGAGACCACTCACCTTCTTTAAGAAAAAATAGCAATATATTTTTAAAAAAGCATTATCTGACAGAGAAAGAAAAGTAGAAGACTTTTGATCTTTAATTAGCGCTGGCAGTATACACTTATCTTTCTGTAATCTGTGGTGACAAATCTCCATGTAAACATTCAGAAAGAGAAAAAGAGGGGACACTGTGTCATGACTTATGAACTATGAATTTTGAGCTCGGATTACTAAGCTTTATTCACAACTGCCTTATATATTTACTAACTGTTTTTCTTCATTTAACAGTGGCTCTTAAATAACAAAATAAATTATCAGCAAGTTCAACCATAACTTAAAAAATAGAGTGAAAAAACCCCTGTTCAAGCCTCATAAATGCAAGCACAGCAATATATTTCATATATGTTGATTACAGTTTCCATGTTCTTTGTGTAAATAACACAAAGATTATTCTCTTCCCACTGCTGCAAGTTCACAAAATTTATGAAAAGGCTTCACTCTTTTTCCCCAGCTCAGTTAACTGTACTTCAGTTGAACACAACAGACAATAACTGGGGTTATTAGTGAGATGTGGTAAAAGAAAAGGTCATGACCACTCAGAACAACACGTAAACCTAAGATATACCTCAGATTTTCTAGTCTCAACCTGTAGCTCTCATTTATTAAATAATTTACAAAGAACTGTTGAGGATTTAATGAGCAGGCTGAACTCTGTCACTCTGCCATTTTGCTAGTCATGAACACACGTACCTTCCCTTTAAAATGAAGCAGAATACTATTCATTTCCAATAAGACTAGATGTAAGGGAAAAACAGACAAAATCATAGAGATTTTTAAGTTGTGCTATGTTGCTTTAACTGTTTAATTTTAAAAAGGTTAATTACCAGATCAGTGCACCATCTCTTGCTTAAAAACATAATACCTTTGCAAGTAGATAAAAAAATATCTTTAAAATAAGCCAGAGGTAAAAATGTAAAGGCCTGAATGACTTGAAAAACAGAAACAGAATAATTTCTGATCAGTGACTATTAATGGGCATAGTCATTTTATACAGCAAGTAACGACAACAATTTAGCAATTTTTTAAACAGGCACTTGATAGAGTGTATACTCAATACTGGGGCATCATACGCAAAAATATGGCTTTATTACAAAGGATTCAAGATGGCAACTACTTAGAATCCAGTGCCAACACGGATTATAACAAATCCAGTGAGTATTTTGTTTTTCAATTATTCATAGAAAATTTAATCCTGATTAAGTATCCTTGGGCAGGAATTCATGGGTAGTTGATGACTGAAACCAGCATTTATATGAAATGCTTCTGTTAATTTAATCTGTGTATACAGCTTAATTATGATTGGGGATTCAGTGTAAGAGAAATGAATTATATCAGGATTAAAACTTTAGTACCATAGCACAGAGTACTTTCTCCTTCTTTCTTTTTCAACATGTAAACCAGCTTGTCCCTTCACCTAAGTGCTCAGATTTTAAAACCCTTTGTAAAACCAATGCAATGTATCTAAGTTTTTCATAAACTATGTCAAAAACGCTTTGCTAATCAAGCTAAAACCTAGCTAGAGCTAAAATAGAAGAAAATGGAGAATAACCCCACCCACAAATAAACAAAAGCTTATTCACTTAACTATGAATATATTTTATACTGATTTTCTGAAGTAACTTCATTTTCAATTTCTTTAACTCCAATACAAAATGCATAAATGCATAAAAAGAAGCAGTTTTTAACCAGTGTATTACACTGATTTCATAACTGGACTTGGTTTAGACATGTATAAGCAAGTAATCATTTAACTGATTACTTTTTATAAGACTATCAAACCTGAGTTAATTATTGATATAAGATGAGGCATTGTAAGTGGTGAATCTCTTACCAAAATATCATATAATTCTTTTCATCTTTATTTCCATATGGAAATTGCATAAATGACCTTATAACAACACTCTTTCTTGAAAGTTTATTAAGTATATTTTAAAACATTTATTACCTTTTTTTCAGTTTGGTACTGCTTAAATGCAGTTGTATAAATAACATGCTCTGCTTTCTCTGTTCAGTTTTTCATACCAAAAGTATGAAAAGAAAATTCACTGTATTTGAATCCTTATTGCACTCTGGTAAATAAATTTACTTTTCCTCTAAAGAAAATCAAGTATCAGAAGTGAGGCCGACTTTTGTGTCCAGATGATATGGTCAGTGGCAGTGTTACTGAGGAAAGTGAAGAAACTTCCCAGTATAGACTGTGGGATAGAAAGAGTCTGTAGAGAATCACCATGGAAACAGACTGGCAAAGGATAACGCCTACTGTAATGACCTGAAAAGAAAAGAAAGAGAATGCTTTACTGCATGCAAAAACAGAAATTATATTCATTTCATCATGGACCTATAAATACTTTATACATATATAAACTTATATATACGTTATATAAATATATATAAATAAAAAACTGTATCTGTCCCATCTTTACTGTGGGTACATTTTGTAAAAGAAATTTTCAATAGGAAAATGAGACTAATGTTCAACTATAATTGTTCCAAAGTAAAATTCCTTTAACAGTTAGTTTATAGATGTCAAAATAAGACACAAAAGAATAATTTGCTAAACCATCTTCTCAGGGTGCATGCACTAAAGAAAGTAATAGGAAAAATCAGACTCCTGGCTAATCTAGTAATAGGAATAAAGCATGCCCCTACCTGAAGCCTGGAGAGTGCTCTAAAAGCCCTTTCCGAAATTCTCAAGTCACTTCTCTATTTTTGTAGACTGCCTTCCTATCTATTTGCCCTTTGTAAATACCTCAGGTTCAAGAAACATTTGTGTGTTCAACTGCACACTGCATGACTTGTAAAGGGCTCCTGGCAGAACTCCACTTCGAAATGATGGAGTAATTCACCTAAGAAGGTAGGTATCAATACAACCAATACAACCAATAAAGGGCTCCTGGCAGAACTCCACTTCGAAATGATGGAGTAATTCACCTAAGAAGGTAGGTATCAATACAAGCAAAATGTGGCATACTTGAGCATGGCATTCCAGTCTGCAGGCTGTTAAAGCAACTAGACTGACTTTTAGAAAGCTGTCTTGATTTTTAACATTATGTAGCAAAAAATTTTAATCATTTTTTCCTTAACTACAAAGATGAGTTATAAATTTTATAATTTAATTTATAAAACAGTATTATGAAATTGGCTAAAATAAGAATAACAAAAGCTATTTTCCATCATTCTGCTTATAAACTAAATTTAAATACTCACTGGTTCAAGATTTTGTTTCAAAGTTTTATTTTAAAGAATCCAAGAAACCACTGAATGGATAAACAGGCCTTTCCTACTTTAATAATTTCCCAATAAAGACTACAAAAAACTATTTTGATCATGTATATTATTTACCTTATCTCTTTGGTAGTCATTAAAAATGATAGAAATGCATGCAAGACCTGGATGGCACAAAAACCACAAGATACAGCCCTGAAACAAATGAAAGATAAGTCAAGTAAGCGCAGCTATGCTTTGTTTTCAGAATGTACCAGATAAATAACATTACTAGCATATTTAGGAGGTCTTGATTGATCTCAATTGGCCTGTACAGTAGAACTTGCAATAAAATGTGGAAATATATTTGCTACTGTTGTGACAATGATATTCTGTTTCTAATCAAATGGGTGTTTTTGGAGTATTTAAAATCTTACATCTTCCTCATACATATATTTTGAGGTTTTGATATATAAGTAACAAATCTGAGAAAAACAAGGTACAAATGTGAATATTTCTATAAAAAACAAATAAGAATATACATTCATATTTGCATATAGATACACAGAGAAATTCTGTAAGAATACACAAAGACCTGATTAGCAGCGGTTACCTGTTTGAGATTTAGTACAAAAGACACAGAATTAGGCGAGTAGGAATGGGAAACTTTTGAACACTATACTTTTCAAATATATATGTTCTATTTTTCCTAGAACATGGCAACTTATCCTTTTCCAAAATTAAATTTGAAATAAAATAATAAGTTAATACTAGTAGCTGTTGAAATGCTTGGTATATTGAGGTTATAAGAAAAAAAAACAAGATATAGAAAAATGTGTTCACAATGCTACTATTTGTATAAAGGTGAAGGGAAATATATATATATATTTTTTGAATTTTATTTATTTTTTTATACAGCAGGTTCTTATTAGTTATCCATTTATACATATTAGTGTATATAGTAATATATTTTAAATTCTCTAAAAAATAAATCAGGAATTAATAGCAGTGATTATACGAGGAGGTGATAACTGCATAGATGGGAGAGAAGAAACACGTTTGCTGCTTTTTAAATACTTTTGGATGTTTGAACCTATTCAAATAGTTATATTAAAACATATAAAAATTAAAGTTTAAGAAAAATTTTTGTACTGTTTTAAACATAGAAGAAAAGAAGAAATTTAGTTTTTAAATACCTGAAGTATATACTAACTTTTGAAACAATAAGCACTACTGTCTCTGGGAAGAATTCCAAAGTGAAATGGCATATCCTTGCCTGTTTGGTACTCAGAGGCCTGACATGGGTTCCTAGGGCTGCAGCAGCAGCTTTAAAATGCTCCACATCTGGAATAAAGAAGGGATTTGGCCCTCCGTCTGGAATAAACAAGGAATTTGGCCCTCCTCCGTCTCAGCCTCGTTCTACTGAGACTGTCAGCTAGGGTGGGCTGACCAAACAGCTTATCAGAATGATGCTTTGAGTTGCCAAGATGATGGGTTACGGATTCTCTCAATCTGACCAAAAAAATGTAACTTTCTAGGAAGGGAGGCTTCTATAACGTTACTGACTCAACCTGTCTCCTGATCTTTTCCTTTATTAAATGGGTACAGAAAAAAAATCCATTTGCCTTTAGATCTCACTAGCATAAGAAGGACACAACAAGGGGGAATGAAGTAAACGTGATCTCATATGGATCACATGAAATGGCTGAAACATAGTATGTACTCAGCCTCCTGGCTCCCTCTGCTTATGCTGAAGGACAGCTCTTCATAGTTTGTTATAAAACAAGGCATAATTCTGGGAGTAACAGTTCATAGTCCATTAGTGACTGTTTTTTGAGACATGCAAACCGTATCCTAATTTTTTTATTAAAAAAATTCTGATACTACAGAAAAAATGTAAAATCCCTATTGATAAAGAAATTATAATACAGGCAAAACGGATCTGCCAAAGATTACATGGAAACTACTGTTTCATGAGTTCTGCAAAATGGGGATAATATCATCTATATCTCATAAGTTGTGAAGATTAAATGATTTGAAGCACATAGAGTACCTGGCACGTAATAAAACCTTACTAAATATTAGCATATGGTTGCTCCTTAACTTCCCAAGTAAAGCAAAATGAAGTTGATAATGTGAAGAAGTCATTTTCTAACCAAACCCATACTTTGGCAAAAGTGATATAGAACTCCCTCTTGAGTGTACTTCTTTCCACTGTGATGATCTGGTAGAGTCCACAGCCTAATGACAACGCTAGGCAAATTCTTAAAACAATTAGAAGGATCCCTGCTAAGTTGTGGTGTGAATGGTGGCTGTGAGGACTGGTATCTTCAAACTGTTCCCAAAGTAGCAAAATACTCTGTAAAAAACAATATTTAGAGAAAAAAGTCATGTCTACTTACAATAAGGTACTTTTTTCAACTCTTTTCTATATCCCCTTAACCAGTATATAAACATTCCTAAGAGGCTCTAAGATTTATCAGACTATATAAGGTGTTGATTAATAAAGCACAAGCAGTTTTTCCTTCACTGATACCCTCAGCTGGAGAAAAGGGATTATAATCAAATGAGACCACATGCAAGAGATAAAAAATGCTACTGTTACAAGGATTCAAGTAAGACAGCTCTAATGATGAAAATAAGTCGAAAAGATGAAGAGAATAAACATAAAACTTTCTTCTAAATCTCTTTCTTACTTCAACACCTTATTAGGAATCAAACCGTTCTGCATTCAAGCCCATTATCTCAGGATAAACTTTCAAATATCTCAGTATCCTTTGTAATCCAGAAATTAACAAGTCAGAATTGTTGATTTCAGACCTCATTCTTTTCCCACAGTAACTTCCCTTCAATGTCCAACATAGCAACCAGGGCACAGTTACTTATCCTTATTTGTCTGTTCACCTTTTTTACCATATTGTTACTATCCCAGTGTAAAGATCGCAAGTTCTTCATTAAGCTGTTCTGTTTACTGCTATTCAGTAGAAATCAGTGCCCACATTCCCTCCACCTTTACCAAACAGCAATCACTTCAATTATGATAATTTTCACCATCACACATGTCAGGAGCCCTCTGTGCTCCCTTCATTTGCCAACCCAGCCTTCAGAACTGGGTCTTCAGTGGCTTCCAAAGAATTTAGGTCGAAACTCCATTATTAAATCCAATTTTAGGCTTTATGGGGTTTACCAGCAACCACTTCCTTTCCTCATTCTCAAATCTTCCACCCTAATTTTACTCCAGCTACCATTCTTGCTAGGTGAACTCTTTTCTCATCTTGCACACATAAATTTCCTTCTTGAAACAAAAATTAGATCTTTATTACAGAAATTCATTCCTCTACGCCAAATTATATCCGTCTGATTCCTTAACTTGAATTTCTAAACGTAACTCTTTACAACAAAGAAGTGCTATTATAGAACTATCATTTCCTGCTATGTGAGGTAATGGATATGTTAACTGGCTTGATTGTGGTGAACATTTCATAATGTATAAATATATCAAAACATCAAGCTGTATACCTTAAATCTATACAATTTCTATTTTTCAATTATACCCCAATAAAGCAAAACACCCCCACAAACTACTATTTCCCATGATTCACATTCTTACATGTTCATACTCCCATATTTGCACATATGTATGCTAATGCAGGACCTGTGGAATACACTGTACACATTTACGTGATCTCTTGTTGCCTGTCTCGTCCACCTAGTCTGGCTGCTGTTGAGAGTCAGGGCCGTGTCTAGTAACATTCTTCACAAATGCTCACATAAACTCTAGGGTAGTGTTATAACTCAATTTGTATTTGTTTATGATAATGAATTTAAATTGCAATGAAATAATGAAAATTCAATTTTTAAAACAGTTATTGAGAAATGAGAATTTAACTTGATATTAACACTACTCTCCATAAATCCTGGATCAAAAACATTAAGTTGGCAGAACTTACCCTTATTTTTTTTTTTTTTTTTTTATAAATTTATTTATTCATTTATTTATTTTTGGCTGTGTTGGGTCTTCGTTTCTGTGCGAGGGCCTTCTCTAGTTGTGGCAAGCGGGGGCCACTCTTCATCGCGGTGCGCGGGCCTCTCACTGTCGCGGCCTCTCTTGCTGCGGAGCACAGGCTCCAGACGCGCAGAGCTCAGTATTTGTAGCTCACGGGCCCAGCCGCTCCGTGGCACGCGGGATCTTCCCAGACCAGGGCCTGAACCCGTGTCCCCCGCATTGGCAGGCAGACTCTCAACCACTGCGCCACCAGGGAAGCCCACCCTTATTTTAATCACCTCTAATTCAGTTCTTTCTCACTAGCCCTCCCTTCCTGGCATCATCTCCTTTTTAAGTATCAATATCTGTGATATGGTCTCTTTCTAAATCAATCATGTAAATTCAATAAACCTTCACTCAGCACCTAAGGTACTAAAATAAGTACTAGAGGTAGATGGGCACAGGCCTTACCCTTCGCTAGTGAGTTTTTCAATTTATTTAATGCATTAAAACTTAGATTATGATTCCTTTACAGAGCCCAGATGTATATTTCATTTTCATCTATAGCTGATGGTCACAAACTCAATACAAATTTTTATGTTTATATCTTTCTTCTTAATTTTTATAAGTCCATTGTACATAGGCATATGGAGATCCTAGAATAATGTCTATAGGTCACTATAGAGAAAAACAAAAAAAAGGCACAGAGGACTCTTCTAAAAGACCACGTTTGTTTTTACATTTGTTTTCAAAAACAAGATCCTATTCTTTTTTATTCTACGTTTTGTTTTTCCTTTAATCTGATATTCACTTGAATTCTTTCATGTATAAAGTAGATTCTGGCCAATGAATGAACCTCAAATTCATTAACTGACTCATTTAATATTGAGTACTTACTAAGTGTTAGAAAATATGAAAGAAAGCTCTTAATTAGGAAATGAGAATCTAACTGAATATTAAATATACTGCATTGAAATAATCTGATAGGAAGCTCAGATTCAGGTAAATTACAATGAAATTCTACAATATACATATATCAGCACTCAGAAAATTAACAGGTTATTTATCTATCACTCTTTTTTTTCCCATTTTTTAAAAATTGAAGTATAGGTGATTTACAATGTTGTGTTAGTTTCTGATGTACAATAAAGTAATTCAGTTACACACATACATACATATTCTTTTTCAGATTCTTTTCCATTGTGGTTTATTACAGGATATTGAGTATAGTTCCCTGTGCTGTACAGTAGGACCCTGTTTATCTATTTTATATATAGTAGTGAGCATCTGCTAATCCCAAACTCCTAATTTATCCCTCCCTCTCCCTCTTTCCCCTTTGGTAACCATAAATTTGTTTTCTATGTCTGAGAGTCTGTTTCTGTTTTGTAGATAAATTCATTTGTGTCATATTTTAGATTCTACATATAACTGACATCATATGGTATTTGTCTTTCTCTTTCTCACTTACTTCATATATGATCTATCACTCTTTAAATTCATAGTTTAAAATGACACAAATTCCTCATGGGTCCCAGGTTTCTTGACATGAGATATGTTCAAATTTGCATTTCTCAATATTGCAAAGCAGAAACATTTAGTATCACTACTAACCTGTGTTATGACAATGAATATAGCAATGCCAGTGGATGCAGGAGTAGAATCCCACTGGAGAGGTCTGCTCTGAGACTTCTTCATTCTGACTATTGTCCAACCCATGCATAGACTCAGAAGTAAGTATAACATTTGAATTTGGGAAGCGATGTCAAAAACTAATGGGAAATGAAAAGCAAAGTCAACTGAGTTTTCACAATACAAAGAATTTTATCCTTTTTTTTTTGGTCACACTGCGCAGCTTGCGGGATCTTAGTTCCCCGACCAGGGATTGAACCTGCGTCCTCAGCAGTAAAAGCATGGAGTCCTAACCACTGAACCACCATGGAATTCCCAAATTTTATCCTTTTTGCATTGAGAATATAATTATTTTATTAACCACAAAAGACAGGCATTTTAAAAAAGAAACTGATGAAATTCAGTAAGAGATATTCATGTATAATAATTCTTAAGAATTAAAATTTTGCCATTAAATTTGTAAACTTTCTGAAAATAGTTAAACAATGGCAATACTCCTATTTTTAAAAATATATATGTGTCCATATCATATCTTTATTAAGGCCAACTTTAAATCTCTTTGTGTTTCTTATTCTTCTTAGTTTTTCTAATTACAATCTATAACTCACTCCTTATGAAAAGAAACAAATTTTAAATATAACTTCTGCAATGTGGAGAATACTTCTGGGTTGTTAATTTTTTTTGGTGGCTGACCTATAATATGAAGAGTATTTTCTAAACCTATTAATAAGAAATAGCATGACAATAAAACGCAGAGCTGCTGTAACATCCAATTATGTTGGCCCTAGTGTCAAGAGTCCTGAAGACGAATGAAGCGCTCCATGCATTAGTGTGATGTGCCACCCGGTGGCCATCGCTTACACTGCAGGGGAAGCTGGCTGCGGTAGAAAAGACGCAACGAAACCGCCTGCACCCAGTTCAGTGCGACGAGAAAATAACAAGCAATAATACTTCAACTGCCATGTGTATTCATTTTAGAAGTTCTATTTACTGATTTTTAAAAAAATTATTACTTTTTCATCAGAGTGTATTTTGATGTGGATTTTGGAATAAACATGTGATCACAATTCAACAAAATAAAACTTTCTTCAAATTGCCATTTATAACTTTGATGTCTATGACTTTTATTTCTTTTATATAAAGATATTCTTAGAGAAACAGATAAAACTAGCTGTAGTATCAAACTTATATTAAAAGTTACAAGCCAAAAACTTATTAATAATAGACCTTTTCAGCTTTATTTTGCCATATTTTTCTCCAGCTCTGCCACCCAAATTAAAACCGGATACTTTACATTTATGCTTATATACTTGTAATAGCGAATTCTAATACTGAACTCTCACTACACTTTAATGATATAAAGTGTCATGGCCTTTCAGAACAAGCAACAATTTTCTTACACCATAGATTTTAAATGACTGTGATGCTAATTATTTTTATTAAACATTTCACAAATACATATTCAGTTATTTAAAGAAGTTAGACAAAGGAATATCCCTACATAAGTTGCTAATTAGCAAAAACAAATACTGGGGAGGAGGGAACACTGATTTTCTGGCTCATTTCTTTACACACTAAGTAATGCACATATTGATATAATACCATAACTGTGAGGGTAGGTAGACACTGCTTATCTGTTCTTGAAAAATAACTAATGTAGATAAAATACACAGATGACACAAAAACCCCATTCTGTGGAATTTGATTAAAAATCTTCATTAACCAAACCTGTTGTCAGAACTACCAAAAATGATCAACATTGATTTATTGCAGTTTTTTTAAAAAGACTTTTGCTTTTAACTTACCATGAAGATGCCAGACAGCCTAAAACACTGTTTTGAATACAGTAGACACTCACAAAACTTCAAAAGTCCTTGATTTTAGTAACAGCTTTGCTACTGATGGGCCTCTGTGTGCTTTGCCTCTTTGGACCACAATTTCTTCATCTAAAATGCATAAGCTAAATTATTTCTATGCTCTGTCCGGCTTTAAAACTCTAGGATTCTCTTAAACATCCTGAGTCATCTAAGAGAAAACAGGGGTTGAAACCAGGGTTCTAGTAATGTCAAAAAAGGAGAAGCAACTCTTGTTCATGCCCAAGAGGTAAACAGTATCCATCCTCTTCACAAGGAAAAGAAAAGGTTCTAGAAGTTTTAGAATCTTAAAATAGGCAGCAAGATCAGGATAAGTGGGTCCTGAGATGATTATAGAGATTACCATAAGACACCCTATTAAAGAGTGAGGAGACTAGAAGAGAAATATGGAAATATAAGGAAAGTAAATCCTAGAATGTCTTCACATTCAGAATCTGCTTTTTTAGAGCAAATCTTAACTTGTTTTTCAGGATTGAGAATGGCATATGACCTGATGTCCCTCTAAAGTTCCCTTTAAAAAGTCATGATTATAGGAACTTTTAGTTTTTCACCATCATATTTAATTGAAAAACTACTTCACAAAAGTTCCTCTTATAAATTAAAGAACAAAGCTGAGAGGTCAGCTCAATTATAGGTATACTCTATGGCTCTGGGTTAGAAATAGAGACAAAAGAGTCACAAAAGGGGTGAAAAAGGGGAAAAAAAACTTTAGCTTTGTGGTCAGAAAATTTGGGTCTAAATCTTGGCTCTACCATTCACTAGCTGACTGACATTTGGGAATGTACTTCCTGTCACTGAGCCCAGATTCTTTATCTGCAAAATAGGGATAAGCATATCTACTCCACTGAGTTTTTACTGAGGATAAAATGAGAGAATGTGGGAATCTCCTGGTGGTCCAGTGATTAAGACTTGGCCTTCCAATGCAGGGGGTGCGGGTTTGATCCCTGGTCGGGGAGCTAGGATCCCGCATGTTTTGCAGCCAAAAAACCAAAACATAAAACAGAAGCAATATCGTGACAAATTCAATAACGACTTTAAAACTGGTCCACATGAAAAAAAAAAAAATGGTCCACATGAAAAAAAAAACGAGAGAATGCATATAAATATGCTCTAAAGACAATGAAGAGCTCTACACATTACCTATGACTAAGAAGAAACTAAACAGGATATGTGGAAACTAAATGTATAATCTTGTTTCCAGTTGAGCTGAATCTGACCAACCTTGGATAAAGAAACTGTATTATGACAAAAAAGGAAAACATACAAGAAGCAGACAGCAAGTTTATGTTTTAAAAAAATGCTCAGTAAGATACTCACATTCTGCCAAACTTCCCATAAAAGGTACCCCTATTCCATCTTTGGAGTAACTGAAGAATTGAAGAGGAGAATATTAGCATCAATTACAAATGTGAAAAAAAGCATTCATAATCAAAGCAAGCATAATTTTGGTGGACTAATTAGGATTAATTAGACGTAACGATGAACACAGTTTTAATGGTTTTGAGTTACCTGGAGAAATGAATGTAATTAGCGAAAGCTGAACCAGCTTGTAACAGCAATGCAGTTGTCAGAACCTTTAAAACCACGTGCATGGGTCCTCCTTTCTTAATAGCCTGCCACAATGACTGTGCATAAATGCAAGCAATCACGAAGTACACTAGGACTAGGAGGAAAAAGAACTCATGTAACCCTGTGAAGAGAAGAAAGGAACAAGCCAATTATAGTGTTGGGTTTTATAGTGTTGTTTCTTAACTGAAGTCACAGCATTTACTTTTGTAAAAGAAAAAAAAGGAAGACTGTTGAAACAAATAATTTTCTACTTTAGGATACAGTCTTAACTATAAGAACACAGATTAAACTGAAGTCAATCTATAAGAAATCATATTGGTCAGGGAATAAGCCCAAAGACTAACAACAAGATCATAGTTTTGGTCGAAACAGTAAATTAAAACAATGATTTCAGCATTCAGTTAGATATGCTTTTTTACCCCCCAAAGTGGATTTCTTTTATAAGACGTTTAAAAATAGATTTAGTCAGTCAATAAGAGTTTTATATACCCTGACAATGATTCTCAAAGTGTGAGCCCTGTGCCAGCAGCACCATCAGTAGGGAAGTAGTTAGAAAGGCAGATTCTTGGGACTCAACCCATATCTACTGAATCAGAGATTCTGGGAGTGGGACCCAGCATTCTGGTTTTAATAAGTCCTTCAGTGATTCTGATACAGCTAAAGCCTAAGAACCAAGCTCTGGAATGTATCATAACCTTAAATTCCCATTTGGACAAAGCATCAAAATACCTGTCACGATCAGGCCTCCTTCTGAAGTAAATGGCATTCAGCTCTGTCAAAGAGGAAAACCTATGGAGACCATGGGACTCCACTCCACAGGTGACTGAAACTGAAACACCTGACCAAGTGGCTACCAATCCAAAGACTAGTCACTGGCCAGCAGCATCACTTGGTTCTCAAAGATACGAAGCCAGTCATGTTCTCTTGGGACATCAAGCCACAAAACATAGAAAGGATGAGGCAAGAGAAACCGGAGTTGAAAAGAGTTGATGACGGATAAGGCCAAAGGAGTCAAACCAGGCCATGATGAAATCAAAATTCTGGGCAAGCAGAAATTCTGAATGAGCAGAGGGAGCTGGTTGGTAGAGACAAGAACAGAGCATAGGAATGTGCAGATTTTATATTAAAAATGGTCCCAAAAAAAAAAAAAATGGTCCCAGTCATTAAGCAGCCTCCAGTTTCTACCAGCAGCTTTTCAGTAGTCTTCACACATCCTCAAGATAAACACCCCTTTTTCTGTGTTACCTGGAATCTTTTGACTGTGTCTTCATTTTTCGGAAATTTCAGAAAATATTATAACGAACCAGGGGCCAGCTTTGAATTTAATGGCTTACATTTACTTGGTTACATCTAAACCTAGTCCCTAATATTAGGGCTTTTATATTCTATCTAAATAACACTGGATATCGTGACAGTGGCTATAGCTGTCTCCATTGAATCTGTGGATAAACGTCTAAACTGTACTCACTTCCATTCCAACTGTGACCCCTGAAACTGCTCTGGCTTCCCATGTGGGATAAACTCCAAACAACAGGCAGAGAAGGGAATATTTACACTGTATGGAAAATAATTTTAGAAAAGTAATCCAGAAGATGCAAACAGTAGGAAAAATACTCAATAAACAGTTCAATCTCAATCATGTTTTTGGCGTTGTTACGAGAAAAAGAGAGAGAGAGAGAAAGAAGTATTTCAGCCACTGGGTGTCTCTCTTGCTCTACGTACATAAATGTTGATGGTCCACTTCTCTAGTCTAGCTGAGAAAGTATGTTGACTTCAGGAAGAGAATATCAAATAACAGAATGGGCATATTTTCTTTTAAAATTCCTGATATAGAGACGTATTCTAGCTTTAGAAATAATGGGACAGTAAACCTGGGATTGTTATAGTAATGGAACAAGGCAGAAAATAAGCTAAACATATTATAACTGTGTGTCAGTAAAAGTCTGCTATCCTGTGTTCTAAATCTGTTTTTACCTTTTCTTCTTAGTATAAAGAATTAAATATGGCATTCTATTTAAATTTTTATTTATTTATAATACCTTACAAAATATTCATTACAAGATAAGGTTTCAGACTCTATTAGCTTAGAAATGCACCATGAAAAGAAAATCCCAGACTATTTATTGAGAACCAGAATAATATAGGAGGAAGAGACTTTTGAAAATAAGACACATGTCACTAGCAAAAAATGTTTTAGGATTATTCAAGATTAAATGTATCTTACATAAAAAGCTAACACGGTAACCAAAAGCTTATTTCATTGAGATAATATATTAAATAACTTGAACTAGGACATTTGTCCTACGCTTTGCTCATTGCATTTTGCATAAATTATTCCCTTGACCCTGATACTTTAAAGATAAAACTCTGGGTCTGCACTCAAGTGTTCTTTTAAATAAACCACCTCTAGGGAAAAAAGTCTGTTTTTTTTTTTTTCTTCAATCAACTTTTACTTTTGTTCTGCCACCATCCTTCACAGGAAAGTAATCTACGTTCACCTTGAAATTAAAATCTAATTTTAAAACAGGTGGAGGGCTTCCCTGGTGGTGCAGTGGTTGAGAGTCCGCCTGCCAATGCAGGGGACACGGGTTCACGCCCTGGTCTGGGAAGATCCCACATGCCATGGAGCGGCTGGGCCCGTGAGCCATGGCCGCTGAGCCTGCGCGTCCAGAGCCTTGCTCCACGACGGGAGAGGCCACAGCAGTGAGAGGCCTGCGTATCGCAAAAAAAAACCAAAAAACACAAAAAAAACCAGGTGGATACTAGATATTAAAACTTACCTATACACAAAAGAAGAAAAACACTCTTAAATGAGCATGCAATAGGTGAAAAACACTTATGTTATAAGGGAATGAGCAGATTTTATGGCAAACTTAACTGGAAGCACTGGCAAAATTCAGTAGGAAGAAAACTTCCAGGACAGCTTTAAAAAAATTCAGTTCCGGCTAAATGATGGGAGATGGGAGAAAATAGATTAAGAAAAGGAGAGAGTCAATGGGTCATGGGGCAGCCCCTGGAACACTCTCGCCTACCTGTGCTGCTTGCTGTCTCAGAACCCCAATGTCCATCCCACCCTCAAGGGTCTCAAGATAAATCCTGATTAGTCTAAACCAATTAGAGAAATTCCAATATTCCCCTTTCCCAAAGAGGTAAACCTAACCCTTTACTTCGACATGTTGGTTTACCCTTATCACCTTTCTGATACCTTCACTTACATTTCTCTTATGATGTTAGACAACAAGGTCACGTGTCGAGTTCTGGCCAATGAAATAAGGGAGCTTCTGGGAAAGGTTTCCTTGCTCTTAAAAAAGAGACACTGAATTTTGCAACTGCCTAGATGTACGGCCCAGACTGCTGCAGTTAACTTTGAATATGAGGGAGCTGACAGTCAGAGGATAGCAGGGTAGGATAGTGTTAAATAAACTACCCTGAAGAAGCCTCAGAAATTATTGTTATGTAAGAGAATTAATTTCCTTATTGTCTATACCACTTGCATTAGAGTTTTCTGTTACTTTAAGTTACAGAGCCAAAGGTTAAGATCCAACCCATTATCTTTCAGGACAACGGAGGAGAAAAGGGAACAAGAGAAAATAATAAACATATCTGGAATCTTCAGAACAGTGAGATGGCAGGTGTGACAGAGCCTGTAATACCATTCCAATGAAAACCAGTCTACTTCAGACAATAATGCTTTAATTCTCAGGATTCTGAGTACTTCTTCTTTTGGTCTCTACCAATCACAAATACAGTTAACAAGGATTCTAATTTTTTAGGAGGTAGCTTTATTTTATTCTACCTTGAAGCATGATATTCCTATGTAGTATTCTGTCCAGTAGCATCAAACTTGCCTTAGTCTACATTCAAAAAAACCCACCAAAACAAAAAAACCTAAGTCTGTAAAATACAGGACTAACTAAAGTCTCGTAGATATAAAATACATAGTTGGTTTGAAAGAAAACAAACTGTAAGATTTAACCAGAGTAGCATGTAACATTAATTGTAGCTTTCTGCACCAGGTTATTCTAATTCAAACCTCTAAGATACATGCTTTAGCAGTCAATTCTCAGTAAAAAGCATAGCAAATCAATTTTCTCTACTTAGGGCAGAAAATTAGTCAAATGAGGAAAAGTTTCTAAAATGAACTAACTGGGAATTATTCCCTGGAAACAAATTCTATACCTGAGGCTACAGAATAGGAAGAATCCCTCTTAAGGCTCTACGTTGAAACCAACACATTACCAAAACAATGTGGAATATGGACTTTTAGCTAAGTGGCTCTGCACATTAGAATCAACTTCAGAGCTTTGACCAACTACAAGGGCCTGGCTTCCACTCCAAAACCAACTCTATCTCTCAGTCTCTGGGGGTGGACATCTGTATTTTTTCCAAAGCTCTCCATATGCATACACAGTGACAGGTTGAGAACCACCGATTTAGACTTCAATGTAGAATTAATCATATTTTAAGGCATTTAAATAATAAAATGATGTGATCCTTGGAAATTATGCCAGACATCTAGCAATGAATACTTTTGAGTACTTATGGCACTTTTTAATAATCAATCCCTACAGATTAGCCTTGCACAGAATCCCATGCTTAATGAAAATCCATGTTATAGTGAAATTTTTTCCCTCATTTAAATACTCTTGGTGACATGACCAAAGTAACTCTCCCCATTCTAGTATAAGAAAGACAGATTTTAGACATACTATAAGTATCAAATCAAAATCAGTCACAGGAGAAGACAGGTCAAAAGGAGTCAGGACTAAGAACTGAGTCTGAATGGTTAGTGGGAGCCCTAAAGAAAAAGCTAGCCATAATTCAGGGTGTTGAAAAAAACACTAGAAGATATGGGCAAGGTTCAGGATGAGCCAGGGTAAGGATGACTGACATTCAGTAGTCCAAGCACCACACAGGGCACACATGTCATTGCTTTATGGCCTATGGTCAAAGTTCAGATATCAAACTGGGAATGAGGAAAGAGTCCAGAAATGAGAGCCTAGATAAGGAGGCAAGAAAAAGAGTATCAGGATCCAGCAAGTCTCATGGATCCATACAATAAATAAAACAACCTGGAGCCTCCACCCTCCTGCCTGAAGGCAGGAGGGGGAAGGGCTACCAGATGTGGACTCCACTAGAGGCAGTAGGGTTTGCATGTACAGTGACTACAGAAGAGCATTACTTCCTGCTGAAGCCTGACCAGTCCTAGAGATAAGTGTCATATGAAATAATAAAGCCTTATGGTTAAAAGAAACCTTAAAAGCAAGTTAATCCAACCACCCATCCAATGCTATCACTAGACCTGGGTTTCATCAATGCCTTTCCAAACTATGTAAAATAAATGTCAATATTTCTTACTAAGATAAAAGAAATGGTAGGACAAAATTAACTTTCAGTAATGATCTACATTGATCCAAAATAGTATCAAGTGAAATTTAACCTTTACATTCATTTGCAATCAAAAACAATTATGTCATTTCCTTCACAGTAAAGACTTTTAGAATGAATTATTTTTAAATGTTTAGGACCCTATTCTGTCACTATGTAAGTATTTTCTCAAACTAAAGGATATTTTTTAAAAAGTTTCTTTCTTCATACATTAAGTTACTTGTGACTTATTGTTTATAACACAAGCTCCTTGAGTTGCTTTTCTAGCTGTGGCAATTTACACTTTGAGCTTAACAACTGGTTTAGTCTAATGTGGCCTCAACTCCTGGCCTACCTCCACCCACTCACCTTGATGGCAAATGTAATGCAATGGGATTGAACTTTTCTCTAAGCAGACTGACTCTTCCAAGTGGGTAATGAACTCATGAAGAGGTAAACACCTAACCCTTTTCTTTGACAGATGGCCTAGAGATTTTAGTTTTCATTCTGACATGTTAATTTACAAATCCATAATATTTTATAGCATGTCCGCCATTAATCACAAGAAGTCATTCATTTCTGTTTGGGCTAGGAATTCACTTCAGTAGGGCAGAACATAAAATTTTGTCAACCTAAAATTTTGATGAAATATTTTATGGGAGTAGATTTAATTTTGGAAAGTTTTATCAATTTTGATCATTTCAAAAATGGTTGCAATCTCCAATAAAGGCAACCCCTAAATATGTTCAAACAACCTAGTAAAGGACAGCTATACAAAGTAGTGGAGTTTCTATCTCACTTAATCATTGGGTTACTAATTTAGACTGCTCAGTTTCTTAACATTTTTCTGTTTATAAAAATAAAGCTAGCTTATCATAAAAACAAAAAGATTTAGAATGTAGAAACTGAAAATTATCCATAATTCTACCACCCAAAATATGGAAACAATCTGTTACTATTCTTGTACTTCTGTTTATTCTCCGCATTTTTTAACACACTTGAAACCATACAATACAAAATTTCCAGTTCTGCTTTAAAACTTAATAGTACAGCTGTTACAATTCTATAAGATTTATTTAACCATTTGTCTACTGTTGGACACAAGTTGTTTTTAATTTTCAGTATTCTAAAAACACAACATGAAGATACTTGTTTTAAATACATATTCTTACCAGATTCTCCAGCACTGAAATGATCAAATGGATTCCCTTCAGCATCCGGGTTTAGTAACATCATTTCAAATGGGATATCTTCCCCCTGAGAATTCTCATTGTCCTCTTTGCACGTATACTTGTCTGCATAGAACACGTGCCACATTTGTGGATATGGAATCTGAGACACTGTCAGATTATGTTCAGTCTGATTCATGGCTACTTTAAAGAGAAAAAAAATAGCACTTTCAAAGCAAAATTCTCAAATGTATTCATTGTTTTAGTCACACAATCAATTTGAAATGAGAATTCTTTTGTTTAGTTCTTATTGTCTCAGTAGTCCAAGCCCTGATGTAGTATTGGAATAAGTTCTGTAAGTCATAAAGCAGGTAAAAATAATGTATTTTAACCAACCAAAGGAATCACTATAAAAGTTCTATGAGATACCACAAATGACTAGAATAGTTTCACTGAAACTCTGAATTTCAATTTTAAGTATTTTCAAAGTTTTCAAGTGAGTTAGCAATACTAAAAATTTTTTTGTTGTGGTGGTAAAATGTACACAATAAAAAGTTACCATTTTAACCATTTTTAAGTGTACAGTTCTGTATTAAGTATATGCACAGTGCTGTGTAGCCATCACAGTAACATTTCCGAAAATTACTTGAGTTAAATTTAAAATGGAGCATTCAACTTTGGAAATTATTATATCTAAAAACCATGACTGACAAACACCTTCAAAAGATTTCCCAAAATCTCTTCCTGATTGGTTAGTCTTTAAAAAGGTACTAAAAGTCGAAAAATAGAAGTTACAGGAATATGAGTTGTTATACTGGGTCACATCTATATAGTGTGTTGGGCTGGGGTGGGAACTCATGAATGTTGGCCTCACACAGACCTGTGCTTGCATCCTGGCTCCAATACTTACCTTCTATATGACTTTGGGCAAGTTACATAAGCAATGACACTCACTTTCTTCATCTGTAAAATGAAGGTAATACAGCAAAGAGCTGATGCAAGGACTAAGTTATATGAGTCACTTAACATGGTATCTGTCATATAGTAGTTGCTTAATAAAGGTTAATTGTCCTTTTCCTTTCTTTAAAATATGGTGATTATACCAATAAGTGGTTCTCAATCGAGGGTAATGCTACTCCTCTGCAGGGCATTTGAAAATGTGTAGGGACAGTTCTGTTGTCACAGCAATTGTTCTCAACTTCAAGATACTTGAAGCGGGGCTGTGCTAAACCTCATACAATCCAAGCTTACGTGACAAAGACCCGTTCTGCCCAAAATGCCAGTAGCACCCCCGTTGAGAAACACTAAATGATGTCTAAGATCCCTTCTCGATCTAAAACTATGATTCTGACCTAAGAGAAACTCACTACTACCCTGAATGTTGTATGAAAGTGGCGTCTCAAACACTATGTGTAATAAAGACAATGGAAGAGTTACAGAAGCAAGTCTTACGAATCATATTCATTACTTAACCTCTCTAAATTTCTTTCTTCTGTAGTAAACTTAAGATACTTGCCCTATCTGACTCACAGTTCTTGTGAGGAGCAAATGAGACAGTATACGAAAGTCCTGTGTGGAGAGTCTGATTCTCTATAAAGTAGAGTATTCTTAAAATATATGATTATGTTGGGTGCAATTCCCAAGTCTAGATTGCCCCCACTGCATGCCAGTCAGTCTTGATCTTTTCCTCAACTGAAAAAATGAAAGTTTTTAATAAATAAAATACATTTCTTGAGATAACTGTGGAAATTTGTATATGGAAGAGATTTTAGAGGTTACTATGAAATTATTCATTTTCTTAGATGCAGTAATGGTATTGTTATGGTAATGGTAATGGTTATGGAGAAGAATGTCCTTACTCTTTTAAGATGTATGCTGAAATACGGTGAACTGCTCAAGGCACCCACAGCTTACTTTCATTTCAGTTAAAAACAAAAATCACACACATACAAACATAAAGCAAATGTAACAAAATATTGATAAAATTATTAAATCTAAGCCAAGGATATACAGATATTGGTTGTACTATGCTTTCAACTTGTATGTATAATTGAAAATTTTCCTAATAAAAGGCTGGAGAAATATTATTTATACGTTGTCTTTATAAATGAGATACAGATTTATCTTGGCATAATTCAAATTTTGAGGACTTAAACTTTACATTTGGGAATTTCATTAATAGTAGTTAAACTGGACAAGATGATTTTAAGAATACCACAACATCGTTTTTTTGGATAGCTTAACTTAGCTGACATTTATACTGTTTTTCTTACTGCACCGCTTCTAGAAAAAAGTAGCAAAGACTCTAGTTTCTCTAGTTTCTGTTAAATTGATGACCTTTAATAAGAATTCAATATATGATCAATAGCAGCTCAGAAATAAGGCTTTTGAAATGTGCAGCTCGAAATTCTGTAATCTGGACTTCATTATATAAAGGCTTTGCTGTGTTGAGGTTTTATCACTTGCACTTTTTCTCTTAGATAAAACAATATAAAAATTTAACCATTACATTTTCACCAGTATACTTTTTGATGTTTCATTTTAAATTAGGTAGATCTACATCAGATAAAAACAGAAGTGTGCTTCATAAAGGGATATTGGCCTCAGTTTTTGTCTTGCTGCCTTTTTCAGTGCGCCTAGGAAATAAGCCTCTTGACAAAGCTGCATGTTCATTGTTTTTGAAACAAAACGCTACAGCACAGCACGCTTATTGTATGCTGATGTAATGAGTACCTCAAATATTAACAAAACTTGAATTGCAGAGAATGGTGTTGAAAGGCTAATCGCCCAATAATATTACAGAGGAAATGAATACTGTTAACAAAGTTACCCAGAATAATAAAATACTACACCTTTAAGCGATTTATACAATATACCAAATGTACAAGAGGAAATATATGCATATGATGTAAAAAAATAATACTGAAAATGTTTTATATACAAAGTTACATTTAATTCTTATAATTTGACAGCAAATTTTTTTGCATATAAACTCATCATTTTCTGTGCATTTAAATATCTTCTTTGTTTGCTTTAAAAACCTACAAAATAGTTTTTATCGTTTAAAAAAATCTGATGTTTTATGAATTACTGAAAGAGAAAAAAGCAAAAAGTAAGACTGAAAAATAATTTCTCAAACATTGATTTGGGAGAATGTATAATCACAAGCAACATTCAACACTGAGATTTTTCAAATCTACTAATCTTTTCATAGTTTACAGCAGCAATAAGGTTTTACATAGGAGTTAGGCATAGTTAATGGGCTCATCACCAAGTAGGTGGAAGGCTATTAATTCTTAAAAGTCTCATTAATGGTCAGGAAATGAGAATTATTTCTATAAGGAATTATTTTCAAATACGTGATACTACTACACTGTCATGAATTTAAGGATATGCTTTTTGTTTCAATGCATCAAAGCTTCTAAATAACAATATACTATAAATATGAAAATAATATATAAAAGTTGGAGAATACAGATTTTGTTAAGACTTGGCTTTTGTTAAGGGAAAAAGAACTGATTACATATGTAGAAAGTGATATATATGTCATTAGTACTCAATTTATTTCAGACCTCCAAATTTAACAAAAAATCTTCATTCCTCAAAAATTCCAGTTTTCTGAGATCTTCCGTTCCAACAATTCCAAAGAACACCCTTGCACTTAAGAGTAGGGAAGAGGAAGGGAAAACAGAAAAAGAAACGACAGCAAGAGGTTTTATAAATTATAGCTCTCTACATATCCAACTCCACCTAAAGAGTCATAATTAGAATCACAGCATTTTAGGACTTTTAGGAAGCTTAGAGAAAACGAGTCCAACTTCCTTGTTATACAGATAGGTGAAGTGCAGCTCAAAGATAACAAGATCTTATTACAAGTTACTAGCAGTGATTCTCAAGTTTAGCTGTCGTTGCAATGTAGCAAGTCTCTCTATATACGTAAGTTCTGTGACTGAAGGTATTTGACTGATAAAAAAAATTATGCTTTTGCAAGTGTATATAGTATATGGTATAATACTGATCATGTAATATAAGAAAACAAATCGACTCCTATAGCTCAAAGCTTTCAACTGTCTGATAAGTTACTATTTCATTTAACTTCACTTTATTTGGCTGCGCCGGGTCTTAGTTGCGGCACTTGGGATCTTCCTTGACACATGTGGGATCTTTAGTTGCTGTGTGCAGGCTTCGATCTAGGTGTGGCCTGTGGGTTTTCCTTCTCTAGTTGTGGTGCGCAGCCTCAAGAGCACGTGGGCTCTGTAGTTGAGGCACGCGAGCCTCTAGTTGAGGCGCTCGGGCTCGGTAGTTGTGGCGTGCGGGCTTAGTTGCCCCGCAGCATGTGGGATCTTAGTTCCCTGACCAGGGATCGAACCCACGTCCCCTGCATTGGAAGGTGGATTCTTTACCACTGGACCACCAGGGAAGTCCCTGATAAGTTTTTAATAGAGAAAGAAAAAGACTTTGAGGTGCGAAGTACAAAGCAAATGACCTACTAACCAAAAACCCCTCAATCACTAAGTTCCATGACAATTCATCCTACAAATACTTAGTCAATGCTTAACTGAGCACTAGTGTATCATAAATTCTCACTCATAGTACCATGTAACTAACATTCATAGTCCTTATCCAATAGCAGTTTCACATTTATTCACAGTGAACTTATTTATACCCTCAGCAGCCTTAAGGACTGTGAGAGTGTCAGTATTTTGGTTCCTTGATGTATCACTAGTGCCTAGCATAGTACTGGAAGTGCTGTGAATGAATGAATGAATGAATGAATAGACCAAAAGAGCCTGCTGCTCTCACTGATTGATTTTATAACAAATAAAATGTAAACTTGTAACTAAAATAAATGCTGTGGAGGAGAACAACAGGCTCTAAAAACTCAAGTGTTAACTTAGTGGATGGACGAGCCAAAGAGGGGAAGGAAGAAAAAGCGGAGGAAAAGCCTGTGCAAAGGCCCAGGGTGGCACTGAAAGAACACCTGCACTACAAATAAAATGAGGCCCAACGGGGCAGTGCTGTGAGATGAAGCTGGGGTCGGGGGTAAGCAACAGCCAGACTCGGACGGCTCTGCTGATCAGATTAAGGAGGGCCGCCTTTGTCCCAGAGCCGTAGGAACCCACTGAAGCACTGAAGGGCATGGTGAGGATGCCAATGTGACATGATCAAACCTGTCATTCAGAAAAATCACTCTGATTCCAGAGGGGGACCAGCATAGCTGCAGTGGCCAGGTAGGAGCTACTGCAATAGTACAGGCGAGAGATTACGGCAGCCTAGAATAACATGGTGGGGTTAGAGATGAAGAAAAGTAGATGAATTCAAGAGATACTGAGAGGTAACTTACGAAACAAGAAGGGGATAACTGGGAACAGAAGGCTAGAACATTTTATACATATGTGGAACACCTAGATGATTAAATTGGTGTAGAAAGGAAAAGAGAATTGATAATGAGCATTTGTATGAATTTCCCAGATAAGTTCTAAAATTCAGAGTTGAGGTAAATAACTTTATGTAACTGTCTCTTTGATATCTGAATCCAGTCATTCAGCCTTCTTCAGCATACTGTCAATGTCATCTCACAAACCTAGACAAAAGATCCCCACAATGGGTGGCAATGACTGGGGACTTGTACTCTTATCCCTATTCAGGTTATGAGGGAACCAGACAGCTGCTAAGACTAAGAAGACTGGATGTTTAGAAATGGCAGTGCTTTACTGACTAGACTGAAAGAAGAGTCAGAGACTCATCATTATGCAGAACATGGTAGGGGAAATACAGGGGGGAAAGGGGAGAGGGATAATTCCTATTTTTTTCTCATGGATGTCTCATATTCCTAATTAACAACCAGTTAAGTTCCAAGGGGTAAAATGGGTAGCATGGCATATGCTCTTCATTTCTATATTAAAAAGATCTGCACTCACTCTGGATGGCAAACACCCTAATGCATGGGACAGCGTTGATGAGAACGGAACAGCTCAAGAATTCAGGCAACTAGAATAATAAAAGTAGAGCCTCTCCAGAGGCAAACCTAGAGGTTTACAAATGATGTGGGGCTGCTATATTCTAAAATGACACATTGTGTCACCATATGACTTGGTCCTGAGTCCCAATAACATGTTGCAAAACAGCATCACTTGGGCTAAATTATACAATTAACTGAGATAATGCAAGCTTAGTGTTTAGCTCAGTGCTACCAGATAATAAGCATTCAACAAATGTTATCATTCACTCCATACTGCCACTTGGTCAAAATGTATCTGCCATATTGGTATGAATCATGTGACCTGTGAGAAGTCTGAATGTAGGAACGTACACCTTTATACATTATCTGGATATTTTTTCAAATATTTTGAATAAGATGGGGAAAAGGCATTCTATCTTTTGATCAAGGAAAAGATTAGTTTCCTTAAACTTTAGCTTAAAATGTACTCAACAGAGTGTGATATGTGCTGTGCCACGAAACATCTAGATATGTAAATACTATACTCCCGACGTTAAGGAAAAAAAAAATATACATAACGATCAAAGAAAAAAGGATATACTCACATGTCAACTGAGCTTTGGATAATTTTTCGCTACAACTATAACCGTGACCGCTTTCCTGCAGCTTTAGCCATTCCTGGGCTTGGAACAGGTAGAGTTTAGCTTCCTTTCCAATGGCTACTGCTATGTCATTGATTCTGACACAGAGAAGAGCATGGTCACCTGGACATTAGAACAAAAATTATCAACTAGTTTGGTCTTATATGGAACTGAGACGGTAGGACAATTCAATACCTCTAGGTATCAAAATGGGAATTAAAAGAGCACAGTTTTTCTTAAATCTCATTTTAGCTAGGTAGGTCACATTAGAATGACCATCCCATTCAGATGCAAGTCAAGAGATTATTCACATTAATTATTCAAAACAATGTGTGGTGTTTCCTTATACTTCAGCTGATAACGCATGGTTTTTCACTGAATAAACAGCCACTTCTGTATGTAGACATTCACTGTGATAGAATTTTGCCTCATTTTACAACCACTCTACATCTTTAACACTTGCCTATAAACTATCCATAGAAATTTCCTGCCAAAGTTTCTTTTGTTTTTTAAACATAATATGTATGTTAATATTTAATTATTTTTTAACATAAAAAACAAAAACATCTTATAGCAAGAAAGGTTAAATAAATGAGTTTTAGGGTAGACCTGATACAAAATTTGACATCTGTGACTTTTACAAAGGAATTTTCAGAACGATATACGTTGTAAGACAACTATAGAATGAGCCTTGTTGCTCACAGCAACTACATTTAAGGCCCAGGAGAGAAACAGCAAAAAGTAGTTGCCTCTAGGGAAAGGGACTCTGGGTAAGGAGAAGGGAAACAGAGCTGTTTGTTCATCTGAAGATCTTTTTATTCTCCTGTTTCTGTTGTTTTTACTATTATCACTTTGACTAAACATTTTAAATAAATTTAAAGTTATAGTATGTATCAAAAACTGTCTAAGTCTCTGATATAAACTAATTACGTTATAAATTATCAACAGCCTTAAAAGTGACTCTAAGGCCCTATTAACATCTTAAATCACATTCTGAATTAGAGTTCATATTTCAGTACTATGTGGTCTTAGTATTATTATTTTCCTGAATTCGAATTCACTGAAAATTGGTAATAGTAAAATACACACACACAAAAGATAGAAAGTGTGTATGTTAATATACTTGGAACACTCTATTCCTCAATCTTACCTGAGAAATCTGGATTTACTACATGTTTCTCCTCTATGTTTATCAGGTAATCACCATGAAATATCAGGGTTGTCTAAACCTGTCTGGGAGTCACGAGTAACAAGCCGCGTCACAGCTCCCATACATGCCAGATTTTCTGGAAGCGTCCAGACTGTACCATTTATTGTAGTGACATTACCATCACTGTCAATAGTCAAAGTATAGTTACAGCCAGTTGATTAAGTAACTGAAAATGTTACCTAAAAAAATAATAAAACCCTCGAGTTTCTTCTTCATTCACCCAAGGTCTACTCCACAATAGATTTTGTTAAATGGATTGCATCTCCTTTTCTGTTATTTTTAAAACTTCAGATTAAAAATAATAAAGTTTCCCTTCCCTTCACATCAACAATTCTGTAATTCAATACTTTCAATTTCTTTCCCAACCAATTAGCTTCCTGTTTTTATTATCTTCTTCTAAGAATCCTCTCTAGGACAGTATTGTGATCTTGCATCTTTTAATGCTAAAGACTCTATGAATCAAGGATCCTAACCTCATCAAAGCAAATAATTATTTGAGATATAGTAGTAGTCAAATTAAGTAGTATATACCAAGAAAAACATTAAAATTTTGAGAGTGCAAATAAATAAGGCAAAAATTAGAAGGAATGCAGATTCATTCATTGAAGAATTATGGATTTTTGAGGGAGACCAGAAGGGAAGAATCGAATGCAATCTCATTTCAGAAGGGCCACAGAGGATACAAATTATGAAGCTTCCAGGATACACTTGCACACATTTCTGTAAAGTTAATTCTAGCCCTCGTGGTCCACAGTAAAGCTACTCCTTTCGTAGGGAGGTAACCAAACTGTCCCAGCAATTGTGACAACTAGATTATCAGGTGCTTTTGGGGGAGGGGTCGGTGATTCCAAAACCTCTCTGCTGCAAGGAGGTTTTAGCAAACTGATCTTAAGACAAAAAGAACAAAACCCAGGAAATCTAAGTTCTGGGACTTCACGAATTACGGTGCCTTAGTGTATACAATCAGGCTGAGAACGGAGCGAGCAAAGGATGCTTCTTTAAGCGAAGGATCTCGAAACTGGCAGCAAGAGAGTCATCAGCACATTCGTTAGGACGGGGAGGATTGGGGAAACGGTCATTTAGGTGCAGAATACAGCCACTAACCGGGGGCGGTACAAGGATCTGGGGAGCAGCAACACAGGGGCTGGCCATAAACGCATCCCACGATTCCGGGAAGCTACGATGGGGGAGGCTGCCGGCCACGCGGTAAGCGCAGGTGAGCTGGGTGAAGTCCCCAGCCTTGCCGCCGCCGGCTCCCGGCTCCCCACGCGAGGCGGGGAGCGAGGGGCCGCGGGATGGGCCCACGAGCCTTCATCCCTCTCCCCGCCCCCACACCTACCGTGGAATTCGAAGTGCCCGATGCTCTGGCCCTGAGCGTCTCGGGCCGCGGCGCTGCTGAAGCTGCCTCGCAGCGTCTTACCCTGGCTGCCGGGTGGCCACCAGCAGCAAGTGAAGGCCACCGCCAGCAGCCGCAGCCCCCCCATCCCCGCCTCCTGCTCTGCACTCACACCCCTGCCCCTAACCGCCTGTGACCGCGACCCCACGTCTACAGCTTGAGATGGGGAGGTGAGGGGAGAGGGACCGGCGTCGCGGGCCCGCCCCCGGGGGTCTAACAGCCAATGAGGGGGCCCCTCCCCCACGAGCCAAGGATACTCACCAATCAGAGGCTGAAATGGGCGGGACTTCAGGTCTGCAAGTCCCATCACTCCCCGGCCTTTTGGCTAGTTCCCGCCTTTTTTATGGAGACTCAGGAGGATGTTGCTTCAGGTTACGGAAAAAGTATTGCCCTCCTCGCCTCCTCGTGCGTGGTGCCATTGCGCATGCGCGGGCGCGCGGAACGGGCCCGAAAGGTTTGCAGGGATGTGTGGGATACGAAAAGGACTAAGAAACGCATAACAGCAACGTTTCTGGTGAGGCGAGGAATACTCCAGCAAAGAAAGCCCTATGTGCCCATGTAACGTACTGGACGTTTCCAATTTAATGTCTCAAAAGCACCTAACTGCCCCTGTCCATTTAACGCCTGGCCTCTCGGCACCTTCAACCGACTTTTACCTCCTAGGTTTCCTGTCTTCTTGAGCTATGCCATCATCCAACAGGCCAGACAGCTGAAAATTACAGCGACACCGCCCCCCCCCCTTACCACCACCCCTCATACCTCTACATCCAATCAATTCAATGAAACAAGTTTATTAGTGCCTCTTCTGGACGGTTAGGTTAGGAAGTGCCAGCCACTATTCTATGCAGGCCACCATCTTACCATTATTTACTTGGCTTATGGCAACTAACCTGGCAACAGTCTATTTTCTCGAAGTGGTTACACACAGTCTATCTCTAGCCTAGTACCACAGAAAGCTTTGGGAAGCGCAGTATGACTGTATCGCTTTCCTTCAAAGTCTCTCAGTTGCCTTAGGACATAACCCAAACTCTTCAGAATATGACTTTCAAGTCTCTCGAATTTGCATCTCTCAACAGTTGATGTCCATCCTTACTGAGCCACTGTCAGTTTGCTAAACACACTCCAAGTTCTCCCTTCTGGGCCTATAGCACTTGCAGATTCCTCCTGCTGGAATACTTCACACATTCTACCATTCAGCCTCCACTTCATCTCCTTTTCCTACTTTACTTTCCCAAGGCACGGTAAGAAGCCTTTCTCAAACCCTCACATCTGTGTTAGATACCCCTGGTACCAGAATCCCTTACTGCCCTACCAGGGCAGTTACCACAGTATTTTGTAAATGTCTATTGATTTATCTGAATCCCTTACTATATGGTAAGCGCCAGCTGGTCAGTGGCTATGTCTGTCTTGATGAGAGTAGAAGCTCAAAAATCATTTCATGAATAAATGTATATAAATTATTTTCACTTGACAACAAGCTTTTATTACATATAATCAAGTTCTCACGACAGACCTCATCATTTAGAAAAAGAAATCTTGAGGGAACATTTCATATATACCCAGCGTTTTCTATATCTCTGGATGACCAGGAATAAACTGGAGATATTAATATGAGATTTTTATTTATTAAAATATTTATTAAAATATTTTATTTATTTTTAATTATAAAAGTAATTATGCAGCTTAGAAAAAAATTCAGTCAGAAAAGTACGGGGAAAAAAAAGTATGAAGTAAAAATTGAAGTCCTCATTTCCTTCTTTCCCTGCTCATACGGATACCCAAAGGTAACTCCTTGTTAATAGTTTAGGGTGGATCCTTTAAGATGTGCATTTACAAATTATGTGGTGTTTGCAAACCAAGGACAGGAATAAAATTGGTCCTGAAAAAAGTCTGAACATTGGCCTTGAATACTGTGAATATTTCTTCTTCACTTTCTTCTCTTCATAATCAACTTTGTTTTTCTCTCTCACTGAAGACAGGCTTCTTCTTTTTTTTTTTTTTTTTTTTTTTTTTTTGCGGTACGCGGGCCTCTCACTGTTGTGGCCTCTCCCGCTGCGAAGCACAGGCTCCGGACACTCAGGCCCAGCGGCCATGGCGCACAGGCCCAGTTGCTCCGCGGCATGTGGGATCTTGCCGGACCGGGGCACGAACCCGTGTCCCCTGCATCGGCAGGCGGACTCTGAACCACTGTGCCACCAGGGGAGCCCCCAAAACAGGCTTCTTGATTCGTTTCATTTGAATGAGTATAGCTACCAACAAGTTGCAAGTTTTTATCGGTCCTCAGAGTTCAAGAAGAGCAACCGCACTATGCTAAAACCTCAGTCCAATTCCAAATCCCAGGAAGAGGATTCAGCTAGCCTATGGTGAGTCAGATGTACATCCTGTGGTCTGCCTGGGTGCGTCAACTTGGGGAGATGATAAAGGGTAGGGAAGTCTGGTCAGATAGAACAGTAAGTATTCACTACAATATATTTTGGTCCTCATTCCATGTTGGTACATTATTTTTAAAGGCTATATATCAGCCCATTGCATTGAAGAAGTGAGACAATACTAGTAGGCATTTAGATTGTATCCAGTTTTTCATTATAGCAATGAACATACTTATGTTTTTCTGCAATTATCTATATTATACATCATGAAATTTGGGGATCATAGAGTGGTGTGTACATTTGAACTTTTCATTATGTTACCACTTGGCACCCCAAAATGGTTGTAACAAATGACACATCCACATATACTGGGTATTCCCATTCTTCTTAGACTTCACCAGCACATTATGTGGAAAACAAAAACAAAAAACCAAGATATTTATCATCTGAATAAACAGTATTTACTGATGGTTTATTCTGTACCTGGCCTGGTCCTGAAGCCTTGGGATTATAGCAGGAAACAAAACAAAGGCCCCACCTTCATGGAACAGTAACAATGAGCAATTCAACATAAATGTTGAAGATGGCTATGGAGAAAAATAAAGAAGGGTAAAGTGGCTCGGCAGGGCTCGGGTACAGCTTGCTATTTTAACTGCAGTGATCAAGGAGGGACTCTCCACTAGGGTGGCATTCAAGCTGATACCTGAGGGTAAAAACTAGGCAGACATCTGAGGAAAGTGCACCCAAGCCCAAGAGAAGAAGCATGCCTGGGAAATGCAAGGAAGACCAAAGGAGGGCAGGGAGGCTGAGGCAGGGTGGGCAGTAGGGAGAGAACAGTAGGAAAGGATCTAAGGATGGGATCTAGGGAACATCTTTACCACGACTGCAAGCGGCCTGCACTGTCTGTAAATGGTGCCGACGAGAAAGTAAAAGGCCATTTTGCAATTCCAACCTCCCATCTCCACAGTTTGCAAGAGAACTAAGAGAACTGGAGTTCTCAGCTCAACCGGTGAGTAATCTGTGGAGACCGCTGTAGTTCAAGAATGAAAAGAAGGTAATCATTCCTAACGCCGACCACATGTGTAGCTAAGTAAAGCCTAATCCACAGTGGTGTCATCTGCCCCGGAACCTTTAAGACCCTACTTTCCCAGCTACCCCAGTCACTCCAGTCCTCCGAGGTGTTGGCAGAGAAGAGCTGCGCCTGCGCAGTGGCGCTGCGCGGACCGCACACCCGGAGGCCCCGCCCAGCCGTCAGTGGGCGGGGACAAGTCAGCCCGAGCTCCGGAAGCGACCGCTGCCTGCCCCGTTAACGTGTCGGGGGAGGGAGACGCGTCGCAAAAAGTCGTAGTGGACCTTCCCTACGATCTACAAACGTGGTGTTTTACGATTCCAGTCCCTGCTGAGCTGGGAGATGTCGGCTGCGGGACGGCCCGAGCCCTTGCGTCCTCCCAACGGCTTTGCGAAGCGGGTCCTGGTGACCGGGGGTGCTGGTTTCATGTAGGTAACGGCGCCGCTGGCAGAGTAGTGGCTCCCCAGAAACCCCAACCTTTCCCTGCGCCTCTGTTTGCCCTTGGCAATTTGGGATCAGCTTCGGGGATCTGATTGACAGGGGGAGGGTCTTAACGCACGACTAGGATCATCCCACTTTCTCTCCACTTCCCGGCCTGTGAAGACGTGCGTGGCTCCTTTGAAACGACTTCTTTTAAACGCCTTCCAAACTAAGCAAAAGTGCCGTGGTACTGTCCACCTTTCTGCCTGGCCCGAGAGGTACCTGTCACTCTTTTGAGTGCGCCCCCTTTGCAGTAAGCTTCTCACCAACTGCCCCAACCCGAGCCAAGGGCCCACGATACACAGGCCTTGGACGTATAGGCTCCATGAACCGGTTTTGGGATTATGATAAGGGTTTCATTTATTTAGCAGACTTAAAAAAATCCTCTGTCGGTGTTTTGACCTGTACTAGTCGTTTGAAGCCTCTTTCCCTCTCACACCCATATTTAATCAGCAAGTCTTCTCTCACTCCTTCCAAAGAGACCACTTCTCATCCTCCTCCCCTGTTCTACCCTAGCCCCTGTTAATGTCTGCTTTTGCCTAGACTGCTTCTGTAGCCTCCTGATTGGTCACACTGCTTCTACTCTTGTTCCCTTAAAGCCTGTTCTCACGCACAAATCAGTGTTTATTAAGTAAATAAGTGCGTAATTTCACTCCAAAGATTCCTGTCGGACTTAGAATAAAATGTAAACTCTTTACCATATCTGGAAGACTCTCAGGTGTCAAAGCTCAAACCGGATCTCCTGTCCTTCCACCTCTTGCTTTTCTGGGCCTCTTGCAGTTCCTGGCACCCAGGAGGCTAGTTTCCCCTATTTTGAGGCCTTTGAAATTGCTTCCTCTTTGCTTAGGCTGTTTGCATCACTCAGTTCAGATGTTTACGCAGAGGTCACCTCCCCCCGGCCTTAGCTGAGCACCCTATCTAAAATAGCCCCTCTCCCAACTAACACACTTATCACTACCTGAAACTATATTGCATATTTGTGTTTACTTGCTTATTGCCTGCATCCCAACCCTAGGATGTAAACCGAGTGAGGGCAGAGACTGTGGTTCCCTCAACACCTGGAAGAATGCTTCCCCCCCCACCATTAGTATATTAGATCACCTCTTCCAATCTGACAGTGGTTTGGAGGAGGGTACCAGGCAAGTTTCATTTAATGAAAAGGGGAGCATGGCCATAAAAGGGTGGAACAGTGCTGGTCCAGGAAAGGTACGTCCTAGAAAGTTCTGTGAAAGGGCTGTCAAGTACAAACTCTGAATTTATAATTTGTTCCTAGGAGCCCAACATTTTGGTGTATATGATAAAAATCTGGTGGATCATCTCACTGAGCGATGCCTCTGGCTCCATTTCAGGGTCCTCTAAAACCCACTGTGCCACTAACTTCAGGATGGTTTCAGCAGTTCTTAGCCTTGGAAACCTAGGTTTACCACCTTACACCACCAAATTCTTATACCAAGAAATAGCAATTGCAATAGGCTACTGTGAACATGGACAACTCCTATGCTCATAACAGCTTAACTTTTACATAGTTATACCTGCAGTCTCTGAAAAGGCACATTGTCGTTTAAGTCCATCTGCAGTGAACACCACCCACTGTATTTATGATACTGCTTTACTACCACGCTCAAAGTATGCATGGACAGCATCATTTGGTTAATTATTTTCTTATACCCAGGACCAGTAAATTCTCTCTTCACCATAGTGTAAAGGGAGTGGAAGACTGTATATCAGTACTGTTGAGAAGATTAATGAAAAGTGTGGATGTGTATATATTCAGCATAGTTATATCATTTCTGTTATCTTGCAACAATTTGAAGGTATCTTTGAATAGATTCCTAATATTCAACAACTTAGGATAACGTTTGAGAATTTAAGGAAAAGGTTAAATTTTCTGCTAACAAGATACGCTTTTCTCTATAGTGCATCACATGTGATTGTCTCCTTAGTAGAAGATTATCCAAACTATATGATCATAAATCTAGACAAGGTAAGCTTTATAAAAATGAGCTCTGTGTTTAAAAAAAAAAAGAGCCCTGTGTGCTGGAACTTATTTATATTTTTAAATATAAATCTTTAAAGTCTTGAAACTTTTAAATTTGTTATGATAGCCCATAACGTAAAGGTTTTAAGTGCCGTATTTTTACTAAAAGAAAATCTTCACTCTGAATTCAGTATTTAGTGTAATCTTGTGATTATTAACATTTTTTGGCATTGAGATATTCTGATTATTTTATTATATGATTTTATAACTGCCACCTCCTGAAAATTATATATTTATTTTAAAAACTAAAGTGCACATAAATTAATTTAGTTTTGAGAATTTTTCTGTAATAATTGGAAGTTCCCTGGAGATTCTGAAGGCCATGATTGGTAATCACTGTGTTGTTGACTTTAAACGCAAGATACAATTAGTTACCTTAATTTTATAAAACATAATAGTAAAAAATAGAGAGAGACAAAAAGTAATCTGTAAGTCTTAATAATTTTTGCCTGCCATAATATCATGGACAGTAGTTTTTTCCTCCATCTGTATACACTGATTTACCAACAGTTAACTCAGGAAAAAGCATAATGAGTCACGATATGTGTAACACAGGTGTAATTGTATTCAATCACTAATTCCTTTTCAGGAAGGAATGGTGAACTCTTACAGCCTCCAGTGGCTGAGGGCAAATCTGGGCAGGAAAATTTTTTAAAGGAGAGGCTTACAAAAATTAATTTTTTTGTATTTTGAAAAGGTAACAAAATTACATATTTTTGTTTGGTTTTTACTTTTAAGATATCAGAAACTTCTAAAAACACTGAGAGCAAACACTTTAAGAAGACACGTTTTTGTGTTATGATCAGAAATCTATAGTATTTTAAATAAATTGATATTTTATAGGAAAAGCTGTTATCACTTTTTGTGTTGTTTTTCCCCCATCCTTACTTATTTTAAGCTGGATTACTGTGCAAGCCTGAAGAATCTTGAAACCATTTCTAATAAACAAAATTACAAATTTATACAGGTATGGAAGTATTCTTATAGTTATATAATTATTTTATACTGTGCCTCTTTAGTCATTTAGACATTATATCTTTCTACTTTGTAAACTTGTGTAATATGGGCTTGGAAGCATGCTTATTAAAGACCTTTTTAATTTCCAGAAGTACCATGTGCTATAGAGAATACTACTTGTAGATTGATACTGCATATAAAGCTACATGTTATTTTTAGTGCCTTGGCAGATCTATGAGTAGCTGACTGAAATTCCATGGTGTGTGATTTTTAGGTCCTCACTAGCCTTCTTCATAAGGCCTTGCTGGTATTTAAAGAGATTGGTATAAAGTAGGGTATTACTCGGGCCAGTCAGTAGTCAAAAACCCCACCATACAAGCCCATGGTAGTCCAAAGTATAAACCAAGCAGCCAGGTCGCGGTACGCGGGCCTCTCACTGTTGTGGCCTCCCCCGTTGCAGAGCACAGGCTCAGCGGCCATGGCTCACGGGCCCAGCTGCTCCGCGACATGTGGGATCTTCCCGGACCAGGGCACAAACCCGTGTCCCCTGCATCGGCAGGCGGACTCTCAACCACTGCGCCACCAGGGAAGACCTGATTTATGTTTTTTAAAGTGATTCTATAAACTCTCTTTTTAACCACAAATCTTAAAGAATATACTAAGCAAACATTTCATAATCTTTTTCTTCTATCTCAAAGTGTCTCCTTTAGTCACTGAAGAATTGCTGAGAATACGTATTTTTAGAACTAACGTACATATAACATTAAAAATACTCATAAGTTTACTTAGTTGTGGTGAAATCCATCATTCCAGTCGTTATACTTACTTTGAATATATTTCAATAGTGGTTATCTCAAACTTTTAAAAGTATGTTTAAATTTTTTCCTGTTAACATAGTTACCTTAGGTTGGCAAGAATGTTAAGAAAAAAAGCTGGCACAGTCCACAGAAGTAGTTGGTGCTCAAAAAAATACTGTTTTAGACACTTATTTGCAAAAACATATTTTGAATTGAATATCTGGTATCCTAGGATGCTGAAGAAATACCTCATTACTGTATTTGACCCCTCAGTTGAATTTTCAAGATATTCTCTTTTATACCTGGGGGAGGGGATTAATTTTCTTTCTTATCATGTTTTTGTTCATGAAGTAAAATGGATATTATGGTTGGGAGTGCTCAATGAAACTTAGTTTTTTCATGTTTGTTTTTTTATATAGGGTGACATATGTGATTCTCACTTCGTGAAACTACTTTTTGAAACAGAGAAAATAGACATAGTACTACATTTTGCTGCACAAACACATGTAGGTAAGCATTGTTTAATGATGGGCAGATGTTTTTTTCCAGTGGCTAACTAGCCAAAATCAAGGTCCAATAACGGGGTTAAACAAGTAGGTACTTAATGTATGTGAAAGAACATATACCATGTTTTACCAGAAAAGCCCATAGTCACTCTGTCATCTAGATACTTGGTGCTATTCAGATCCCTTGTGTTAGTGTAGGGTAAAATGTAACCTTGAATGTTATCTTAAAACTGAGTTTAGCCAAATCCAGAATTAGTGATTACTTCTGGGGAAATGGGCCTTCAGCTATATTTTTATGTTGTTTTTCTTAAGGTGGGGGGTAGATACACAGTTGAACATTCTATTGTTATCTGTACTGTTTTGTCCTAAGATATCTTCTAATAATTTGTCTAACATTTTATATTGTGAAATGTAATATATATTCAGAAGAATTTAGAAGTAAGGTTAAATGAATAATGATAATGTGAATACTCATGTAGCCGTCACCTAAACAAAAGAATGTTGCTGAACCCTCTTTAGTAGTAGTATTACTACTGCCTTATTACCTGATTTTTAAGTTATAATTTCCCTTGGTGTTCTCTGCAGTTTTACCGTCTCTGTATTTATCTCTAAACAGTATAGGTTACTTTTGCCTGTTTTTAGATTTTATAGAAATGCATATATAAAATAACATGAAGGGTTTTTGGTCTTGCTTTTTCATCCTTGGAGATTCATCCATGCAGTTGGGTGTAGGTATAATTCGTTCCTTGTCCGTGACATACAATATTCCATTCTAAGTATACACCACAATTCCTGTGTCTGTTTTACTCTTGGTGGACATTTGGACTGTTTGCACATTGGAGCAGTTTTGAACCATACTACCATGAGCATTCTTACACATGCATCTTGGTACACATAAATACACATTTCTCTCAGTATATAACTGGAATTGTAAGATCTGCACACTTCAACATGGAGATAATTTCCAACTGTATTCCAAAGCAGTTATACCAGTTTCTTCTCCTGCAGGAGTATATGAGGCCTTCTGTTACTCTAGATCTCACCAAAGCTTAGTTGTGTCAGTCTTTTCCATTTTTGTCAATCTGAATAGTGTGTAGAGTGGCATCTGATTGTGCTTTTAATTTGTATTTCCCTGATTACTGATGAAGCTGTGTACTTTTTATATGTTTATTAATAATTTCAGTTTCTTCTTTTGTGAAATGCTGTTGAAATCTTTTGCCCATTTAAAAATTTTTAAATCAGTTCTCATTGATTTGTTGGAATATATATATATGTGTGTGTATATATATATATATATGTGTGTGTGTGTATATATATACACACACACACACACTGGATACTAGTCCTTTGTTATGTGTATTATATATATATCTTCTCCCACTCTGTGGCTTATTTTTTCATCATTTTGCTAATGTGTTTTGATGAACAGATGTTCTTATATAAATTCTCAGTGAATTTATATATCTTTTATGGTATGGTGAATGCTTTTTGGGTCTTAAGAAATTCTCTTTTACCCCAAGGTCATGAAGGTATTCTTCTGTGTTATCTTTGAAAAGCTTTATAGTTTTGCCTTTCACATTTAGATTTGTAATCCATCTGAAACTCATTTTTATATGCAGTATTAGATAAGAATCCAGTTTCATTTTTTTCTATTTGAATGCCAATTGGACCTCTACCACTTATGGGAAAGTTCACCAGTTTCACTGCTCTGTCATGTATCAAGCATCTATATGAGTATCTGTTTCTCAACTCCCCATTTGTCTTATCTGTCTGTGCCTGTGCTGATCACACAGTATATTGACTAATGTAGTGTTTTCATATCTGGTAGAAAAATCCTTTTACTTGGTTAACGATAAAGTGGTTTTCCTTCCAACAATTTATGAGATGCTTACCAGTACTTCCTGTTGTCAATCTTTGGTGGTTTTATTATATTTTTCCCTGATTATGAATGATGTTAAAAACCTTTGCATTTGTTTACTGGATTATCCTCCTCCCTTTCCTATTTGTATATCTCTTTAGAAGGTTTCTGTGTAAGTCTGTTTACCATTTTCAAGTGGGTTGTCAGTTTTTTCCTTACAGATTTTTATAAGTCCTTTATATATTCTGAATTCAAACCTTTTCCACTACCTTTTTTCCAATCTGTGATTTGCCTTTTCACTTCCTTTCTATTTTATTTTATCTCATCTCACCTCACCGCACCTCAACTCACGTCACCTCACCTCACCTCACCTCAGCTGCATTGTGTGATCTGAGTTCCCCAACCAGGGATTGAACCCAGGCCTTTGGCAGTGAGAATGCTAAGTCTCCAGGAATTTCCCTGCCTTTTCACTTTCTTAATGGTATCTTTTGATGATTTGAAATTCTTCATTTCAGTGTAGTCCAGTTTATCAGCCTTTTCCTTTATCGTCAGTGCTCTTTGCGTTCTGTGTAAGAACTCTTTTCCTACCTCCAGGGTCATGCAGATATTATCTTATATTCTCTTCATAAAAGTTATTGTTTTGCCTTCTACATTCAGATATTTTCCCCATATGAATATTTGTTTGACCCAGCACCATTTATTGAAAGAATCAACCTTTCCCCATTGCCACCTTTGTTGGAGATCAAGTACCCATATATGCATGGTTCTGTTTCTGGGCTCCTGTTCTGTTCCATTGGTCTTTGTCTATCCTTATGCCATGACCACACTGTAATTACTGTAACTTTATAATAATTCTTGATACCAGCAAAGCAAACCCTCCTACCTTTTAGTTCCAAAATTTTTTAAAATTTAAAAGCATTTTAAATTTTAGATGTATCATTTCTTTTTTGAATTAAAAAAAAGTGTTTCCTGCAATATAGCACTGATAGTTTTCTGGGTTCTAAGAATTCACATGTACTATGTAATTTGGGTTTAAAGAAATCATAAGTAGCAATGCACCTTATGTTATTTTTAACACCATTGCAGTTGTGGTGAATGAAGAAAAGTGAATAGAGCTTTCCTTAAGCCTGAGTCTACTGTTTAATATTTGCTTTGTCTCTTGAGTGGAATTCTTCTAGCTTTTTCTTCTCTTTTTTTAGATCTTTCATTTGTCCGTGCCTTTGAGTTTACGTATGTTAATGTTTACGGCACTCACGTTTTGCTAAGTGCTGCTCATGAAGCCAGAGTGGAGAAATTTATTTATGTCAGCACAGATGAGGTCTATGGAGGCAGTCTTGATAAGGTGAGCTTAGAAAATGACTGTTTCGGACTTCCCTGGTGGCGCAGTGGTTAGGAGTCCGCCTGCCAATGTAGGGGACATGGGTTCGAGCCCTGGTCCGGCAAGATCCCACATGCCGCAGAGCAGCTAAGCCCGTGTGCCACAACTACTGAGCCCATGTGCCACAACTACTTTTTTTTTTTTTAATAATTTTTAATATTTATTTATTTATGGCTGCATTGGGTCTTTGTTGCTGCACACGGACTTTCTCTAGTTGTGGCGAGCGGGGGCTACTCTTCATTGCGGTGCGCAGGCTTCTCATTGCAGTGGCTTCTCTTGTTGCAGAGCACGGGCTCTAGGCGCGTGGGTGTCAGTAGTTGCAGCACGTGGGCTCAGTAGTTGTGGCTTACGGGCTCTAGAGCACAGGCTCAGTAACTGCAGAGCATGGACTTAGTTGCTCCGCAGCATATGGGATCTTCCCAGACCAGGGCTCGAACCCATGTCCCCTGCACTGGCAGGATTCTTAACCACTGAGCCACTAGGGAAGCCCTGTGCCACAACTACTGAAGCCTGCACACCTAGAGCCCTTGCTCCGCAACAAGAGAAGCCACCGCAATGAGATGCCTGCGCACCGCAATGAAGAGTAGACCCCGCTCGCCACCTAGAGAAAACCCGCACACAGTAACGAAGACCCAACGCAGCCAAAAATAAATAAAATAAATAAAGCAGATATTATAAAAAGAAAATGACTGTTTCACCTACTTACCCCATACCACCATACAAACCTGTCTTATGAAAACCCACTCTGGCCTTTTTTCATCTTCTGATTATACACACTTACGGGATTCCCCAGAATATTATTCCGTTGTGTCTTCTGTTCAAATCAAATAGTACCACCCCAAATGGGGAACGACAGCCTAGTCTGGTACAGATTTATATATGTAATTTGACCGACATATTTTGCTAGCGAGCAGCAGCTTTTCCCTGATCACCCAGTCTTACATCATGAATGTCATTCCCATGGGCCAAAGCATGTGTAAGTTACACTGCAGCATAAGGCCTGTCTCCCTTCTCTTCCACTCAGCAAAGCATATTGTACTGTCAAGGAGTGAGTGTGAAATTGTTGTAGAAACTGGAATCTGTTCTCCTTTGTCAATCATTTGTAAACATTATACTTTTTATGCAAAGAGAGGCTCCATTCTCCAGTCTGTATTTTTCATAGTCAGTGTTTACAATGACCTCATTTTGTTTTGTTTTATTTTTTAAATGCATTTATTTACCAAAACACGTACATAGTGGAAAAAAAACCAAGTAGTTTGAAAAGACTTATAATGAGTAAAAGCAGACCCTGACCACTTCTCCTCAGTGCCCAGTCCCACTTCTGAGGAACAACCATTTGCAAACTCTCTTTGCAGTTTTTATCAGGTAAGCTTGTACTCCTGTCAGCCTACATCAGATCTGACACAGTAGCCAGAATGCTTTTTAAAATATAAGTCAGATCATGATATTACTGTCATCAAAACCCATCAGTGTTTTGACAGTGGCCTTCAAGGTTCCACATGCTCTGGCCTCTGGCTTTCAGACCTCATCTCACATTTCTCTTCCCTCACACTAGCCTCCTTGTAGTTCCATTGGACACAGTCTGTCTCAGGGCCTTTGCACTTGCTGTTCTGTCTGCCTGCCTTACAGGGTTGTTATGAACTTTAAAGAAGTTACTGCATGTAAAGTGCTTAGAAAAATGCCAGGCACATAGTTGGGTTTCAATAAATTTTTTTTTTTTTTTTTTTTTTGGCTGCGTTGGGTCTTTGTTGCTCTGCGGGCTTTCTCTAGTTGCGGCAAGTGGGGGCTACTCTTCCTTGCGGTACGTGGGCTTCTCAGTGCGATGGCTTCTCTTGTTGCGGGGCGTGGGCTCTAGGTGCGCAGGCCTCAGTAGTTGCAGCGCGTGGGCTCAGTAGTTGTGGCTCGCGGGATCTAGAGCGCAGGCTCAGTAGTCATGGCGCACTGGCTTAGTTGCTCCACGACATGTGGGATCTTCCTGGACCAGGGATCAAACCCGTATCCCCTGCATTGGCAGGATTCTTAACCACTGCACCACCAGGGACGTCCTCAATAAATGTTTTTTAAATGTACTGATTTACATTTCAAGTTTGTAATATGTTCTCCGATTTTTCTACTTAGAAAGTATACCTTATACTTATTTTTTAATATGTCTTTTTAAAATTAGGAATTTGATGAATCTTCTCCCAAACAACCTACAAATCCTTATGCATCATCTAAAGCAGCTGCTGAGTGTTTTGTACAGTCTTACTGGGAACGATACAGGGTAAGAACTGACCTCAGAAACTCCAGAATCACTTTTCTTTGGACTTAGGTGTTAAAACTCCAAGTTACCATTAGCAACATTTCATTTTTAGGATGGCAGACATAGATGAAGAAAAGTTATATATTAAGGAATTTTAAAAACTGATTTCCAATATTGTGTGGACAAAGCAGGGACCTGCTTCTTCTTATCCAGTTCATCATTTAAAGGAATAGTTTATGTATATATTTTTTTCTGCTTCACTAATAGGTAGAGTGTTACAGCTAGAGTGAAAAGCCCTGTTGGAATGTCCTGATTCCCAGGAGTCCTCTGAGTGAAGGAAGACAGTGGGAGGGCAGATTCCCTTACCAGCCACTGCTCCTCTCGGCCCCTCATGAAAGGGACATAGATTTACCCCAGTGGCTGTGTCAGTGTCCGTGCAGGAGCCTTGCCCACTATGAATCATCAGCTGGAACCCCTGCACTTGGCTTCCCACTGATCTTCCAGAGTTATTAGGGACTGGGTCAGAAAGGCGAACCAAGGGATTGCTTCAGCTTCTCTAGCCTTTTGTGTTCCAGTAGCACTGGTCTTTTCTCTCCACGGGCGCTCTTTTTATTTGTAAGGGTTGGCCCAACAGAGAAAACCAACTTGAAGTTTAACATCTCAGGTGGTCTCTGAAAGAATCAGGTAGAAATGTCCTTAATTTCCTGCTATCAGACCTACAAACCCGCCTCCATCTGTATTCATCCTTCCCTTGTCTCAGTGAAGACACTATTCCTCTTCTTCCTTTTGGAACCTCTGCCTTTATCTGAATCCCGTCCTCTCCTGTCTTTTCAGGAACCTTACATTAGAAAAAAAATCCCTTTGCTTCTGTCCTTAAGGTGTGTGGAGTTATTCAGTCAAAAGTGCCCATATGTTAAAACTGCTTATTTTTAGATAATCATTATTATTGGACCCGTCCATTACCTTAATGTCGAACTCTCTTTAAGTTTCCAGTTGTCATCACACGAAGCAGTAATGTTTATGGACCACATCAATATCCAGAAAAGGTACGTTTTACTTTTGAATTCCTGATGTGTTTTAGTGATTGTAACTTCTCATTATTTAAAATAATCCCTCTTCAGTTATTTGTCCAAAGAATTTATGTTGCAATTAGCCGTAATTATAAATACTTTATAGGCCACATACAAATCTCATCATGTTTAGAGTTTGAAAACTTGAGTTTAAGTCTCAACTTGATACTCACCAGCTGGCATGACCTTAGGTCCTTTGAGCATTGTCTTTAAATCGACGGGTAATGATAATACTTAGGAAGGATTTTGAAGAGTCCAGTGAGATGATGTATGTGAAAATGCCTTGTACTTTGCAGGATTCTAAAACACTATAGAGTACTCCCATCACTACTGTCACACCAGTGAAGACTCCTTCCTAGTATGCAGTCAGACCATATGTCAGGCTGTACAGAAACGTAGACACTAGTTAGAGAGTGATGCAGGAAGCTTGTACATGTCTTAAAGGCAGCCGATTAGCTGTTCCCCAACTCCTCTGTATTGTTGCAGGCCTGAATGTCATCCAGAAAGTAGTTTAGCAAATAAAGAAATGTAGTTAAAAGGCGGAAAATGTGTGTGGTTGATTCTGTATCATTAAGCCCAATGTTAAGTAACTACTAGTCTCACTGCCTAAATTTACTTATTTATTTATTTATTAAAATTTGTATCGGAGTATAGTTGATTTACAATGTTGTGTTAGTTTCAGGTGTACAGCAGAGTGAATCAGTTATACATATATCTCACTGCCTAAATTTACAGCTGGGTTTTCTCACTTCTTAGCCACTGGTTGCCTTGATCTGTCTGCCCAAAGGAAAGGGCCAGATCATGATCTGCTGATATTAATATATATTTGGCTTAATTTTTTAACACTTATTATAAATTTAATAATTTCTTATCTCACCATGTTTGACACAAATTTTCTTTGAATCCAGTGGCACTGGAATTACTCTTTATTAATTTCACAAGCACTTATTGAGTAAGTACTATATGTAAAGTAAAAAGTATATGATCCCTGCTCGTATGAAATCAACACAGAAGTGAGCTTGCAGCGAGAGAAAACTGTTCAGGAAGATTTCTTCTGAACTTTTTCACTATTTATATCATTTTATCTTCATTTTTATCTAGCAAATAACTCATATTTGTGAAATAGGAAATGATCTTACAGTTCTTTTACTTATCAAAATTATGATAAGTGTTTCTTGAACTCCTGAAAAGAATTAGAATTTGCCCATAAGTGTATTAAATTAAAATTTTCCCAAAAGGTTTTTTTTTTTTTTTTTTTTTTTTTTTTTTTTGGCTGCGTTGGGTCTTCGTCACTGTGCACGGGCTTTCTCTAGTTGCGGCGAGCGGGGGCTACTCTTTATTGCGGTGCGTGGGCCTCTCATAGTGGTGGCTTCTCTTGTTGTGGACAATGGGTTCTAGGTGCGTGGGCTTCAGTAGTTGTGGCTCACAGGCTCTAGAGCACAGGCTTACTACTTGTGGTGCACGGGCTTAGTTGCTCCGCAGCATGTGGGATCCTCCCAGACCAGGGCTCGAACCCGTGTCCCCTGCATTAACAGGCGGATTCTTAACCACTGTGCCACTAGGGAAGCCCAAGTGTATTTCTTAACAATCATAATCTTTTAATCTTATGATGAGTTCAGGTTTATATTAATGAATGAATTTCCGAAGTCTGAAATGATAATTTAAATATTCTTTTAGGTTATTCCAAAATTTATATCTTTACTTCAACACAACAGGAAATGGTATGTTATTTACCTTTGTACCCATGTTTTTCTGGTATGCTAGAGTATTTAGTGTCAGTGTTTCTTGAAAATCATAAAGTGTTAGAGTTGGAGGCCTTAGGATTTAATGTCCCAACAAATTTAAGGATTCCTTCTACAGTCAGTGTAATAGTTTAAACAATAATTGTAAAGTATAATTCATCTTTATAATTTGATTACTAAGATAATTTTAATTCTTAAATAATCCATCCTAAAACTTTGAGTTATAGCATTAAAATTTGTCATCTGTCTTTATATAATTTTACTTTTTCAAAAGATTTAACTGAACTATAGATAGTCTTCAAAGTGAACTTAAGGTATAAAATTGATGAATAAATATTTCTGTAGGGGTCACTTAATTGTTTGCCGCTTTCCTAGTGAGCACCCACAGTGGGTTTGGAGGTCAGTTAAGAATTATGGATAAAATCTGGAAGTCATGAGAATTTGTATTTTCAGTAAGAGATGTCTAGGATCCTCATGGGAATTGCCTTCTCTGGAATTGTACCCAATCATTGCCTTACCCTGGTTTGGGAGAGCTTACTTTTTTTTTTTACACTTTATGATTCCCTTTCATTTCACCTTTTTAGCTGCATTCATGGATCAGGGCTTCAAACAAGAAACTTCCTTTATGCTACTGATGTAGTAGAAGCATTTCTCACTGTCCTCAAAAAGGGAAAACCCGGTGAAATTTATAACATTGGAACCAATTTTGAAATGTCAGTTCTCCAGCTTGCCAAAGAACTAATACAACTGGTATGTATATATTATAAAAGGGTAGTATTTTCAAAATTGTCACTAAATTACTGGCAGTAATCACTAATTTTGTCAAAATCAACAATTTACACCTTTGAAAAGTGAACCGGTAAAAAAAAGAACTTCATAATTCCATATGTATACAGAGATGTGTCATTATTTGAAACTGCATCACTCATTTAGTCGCAGCTTTTCAGGAAAACAATTCCACAACGTTAAATGTGCATACCCATTGTAAGACATATTCAATTTCAGAAAATCGAATGTTAAATTGTGTGTCCTAGAATCAAGGAACATTGATATATAGATAATAGTTAGGAGTATTTTTATGTACTAGTGAGCATCGATTATAAATCTCAGGATTCAGTAAAAAGAGCGACTGAACGAATGGAAAAAAACTTGTTTTCCTTTACACTACTCACAGAACACTCTGTCCTCCAAACGTGTGAGTTTTCCACGCCCAGCAATTCTCAGACACCAGCTCGGTGTCCTACTATTTAACTCAGTTCTGACATTATGTATTTGGAGATGGTGTCAGATCCCACAGGTTAAGGGCTCAGTCTCACAAGACTGCCCTCACTTCACATGTCAACCCCAAGACCTGGCTGTCACCTGTGCTTTTGATCAACGAGGTATAAGTCTGACGTAATTTGCAACAGGGCCTCACAGAACTTAGGAAAACAGTTTACCCACTAGATTACCAGTTTATTACAAAGGATGGAGGAGATGCATAGGGCAAGATATGAGGGAAAGGGTGTGGAGCTTCCTGCCCTCTCCGGGTGTGCCACCTTCCCAGCACCTCCGTGTGTTCAGCAGCCTGGAAGCTCTCCTCTTGGGTTTTTATGGAGGCTTCATTAAGTAGGCATGATTGATTGAATCATGGCCACTGATGATTAGTTCCATTTCCGGTCCCCTTCCCCTCCCTGGAGGTGGGGGCAGGGAGGCTGAGTTCCATCTCTCCAATCACATGGTTGGTTCCCTTGGCAAGCAGTCTTCATCCTTAGGTGCTTTCCAAAAATCACGTATTAACTTGAACTCTGGTGTGGTTGAAAGGAACTTATGAACAGCAAAAGACACCTTTATCTCTCATCACCAGGAAATTCCAAAGGTTTTAGGAACTCTGTGCCAGGAGCAGGGATGAACACCAAATATATATTTCTTATTTTAAATCGCAGTATCACACTGAGTAATAACCAAAAGCCAAAAAAATTCATTTTCTCCTATAGTTTATATAATGTGTATTCTCTCTGAGCTTCAGATGGAATTCAGGTTATAAAGTATGGAAAGTGTTAATAAAATGCTATTGGTCTTAGCTGTCTTCCCCACTTGGAGGAGGTTGCTTTTCTTGTCTTTTGAATCAGTTGTTGAATACCATTTTCTGGTCTCACTTTATAATTTGACTCGAAGGTCTTCTCCATTTTGACAGATCAAAGAGACCAATTCAGAGTCTGAAATGGAAAACTGGGTTGATTATGTTAATGATAGGTGAGTAACAAGTTAAAATATTGGGGAAAGGTTGTGAAATCTTAGGTACTTATAAGATTTTAAAATGTGTGGACTTAGCCAGAAAAGTTTACCTTTTTTGAGTTTTCTGCTAGAATGTTTTTTCCTGATAATAAATGTCATAACAATAAACTGTAGCATTATTATTAGCTGTGTGACTTAAAGAAAGTTATTGACCCTTTCCAAGTCTGAGATTTCCTTGAGTGTGAAATAGGGATAATAATATCTTGCCTATGGAAGTATTTTAAAATTTAATTTATAATGTATATAAACTACCAGACCCAAGGCATGGAAAATGAGTCCTAACAAGTTTATGTGTATTTATTCATTCATTCATCAAACATTTAGGTATGAGACATTGCATTCATACCTAGATTGTGGTTGAAATGAGAAAAGGGTAAGCCACAGAGAGGGTTAGGCTTCTGGGTTATAGAGGATTTTTAACATATACTTTATTTTACAAATATATAAGTGTGTCAGCAGAGAGAATTCTTTGAGAGAAAATTTGAATTATGGACACACATTATTTCTCTCAATATTTAAATTTGTAAATAGGGAATTTCCTGGTGGTCCAGTGGTTAGGACTCCACGCTTTCACTGCCGAGGGCCTGAGTTCAATCCCTAGTCTGGGAACGAAGATCCCTCAAGCCATGCAGCAGGGCCAAAAATAAATAAATAAATACATTTGTAAATTTATATCCACAGTATCATTTTAAATCTGTTTTGTTTTCCAAGACCTACCAATGACGTGAGATATCCAATGAAATCAGAAAAAATACATGGCTTAGGATGGAGACCTAAAGTGCCTTGGAAAGAAGGAATAAAGAAAACAAGTATGTTATGAATTGATCATTTGCAGGGAGGGGGAGAATCAGAAAAATTTTAAGGCACTAATTTATTTTAGGACGCTACAGACGGTGTTGTGGTGAATCACTTTCACTTTTCAAATTTTTACATTTAATGTATTTCTGACGTTAGTGGTTAAGTATCCTGAATTTCATAGACTAACTTCCAATTAGGCGTCCTTTGTCTTGCTAGCATTTATCAGATGCCTATTTCATTGATTCTCAGATGCACATTTTTTCACATCCTTGAGAGGTATGTGTTTTACAATCGCTAGTGTCTTATAATTATTATTTCACCTTTTTTTCTTTCTTACTAATATGTAAAGTAATGGTCCATCTTAAGATCAGGCATCTGAGATTTGGTGAAATAGAGACAGTTGCCGTCTTTGAGCGTCTTGAGTCTTTTTATAGTGAAACAAATAGGAAGCAAATTTAGTATGTGCAGAAATAGCTATTAAAATAAGTGTATATATAGTCTGTGCATATATGTTAAATTCTGTTTAGAAATGTACTCAAGAGAAAAGATACCCAAGTGTAGGAAAAAGTCTCAGTTCAGAGCTTGACATACAAAATATTTGTGTTGAATTTGAAAAAGCAAATTCAGGGACTTCCCTGGTGGTCCAGTGGTTAGGACTCCGTGCTTTCACTGCTGTGGGCCCCGGTCAGGAAACTAAGATTTTGTAAGCTGCACACAGCACAGCCAAAAAAATAAAAGCAAATTCAAAGATAATTTATTATTTTTCAACTAAAAAACTTTATTAATAGGATAACAGCATAAAATAATTTTACATATTAGCAAAAGGAAGTTGACATCATCTCACTGTGCCTATCATGCAGTATTGTGATGTTTACATGAACAAAATACTACACTTTTTTTCCTATGACTTTAAACTCAGTGCAAGTGACTTATCTCCCTTTCCCCCTGAATTCCCTAAAATTCGAATGTTTTAATACTTGTACCAGCAAATTCAGTATTGAAGGACTTTTGAAGTTAAAAAGAAAAAAATTGTTGATTTTTAAATCTACGTTTTCAGGTGATGAAATAGCTTCGATTAACATCATTGGTTAGTTCAAAATCAAATTGTTTTCGTCTTTAGGCAATAATACTTGCCTACACATTAGCTGACGGGCAGGGCTTTTCTTACTTAGCAGGGACTCAGTAAATATTGGTTAACTGATGTTTAGTTTTTTATTTTTGTCTTTTTGTTTTATCAGTTGAGTGGTACACAGAGAATTTTCACAACTGGAAGAATGCAGAAAAGGCATTAGAACCCTTTCCAGTATAACCACCGTGTGTATAGTCGGGACAGTTTTCAGAGAAAGAAGAAACTTATCCTACCTCAACAAATGATATGAAATCAAGCGACCAAATGAAGTGTCCTCTTTTCATTTGGAATTAGATTATGACTTTTTGTATAAAATTCAAATGTAAAATGCCTCAGTCTTTAGAAGAGGTTCAGTATTAGCATAGGATTTAAATATCAAAATTCTCTCAGAAACCTTTTCTCCTAAAAAGTAGGAACCAGTAAGCATAGAAAGACTCTTCTGTAGGTGTGGCCAGGAAGGAGGAATCTCCTGGTTCTGAGAACAAGGACAGGTAATAGCTCTGGGCAGATGACAGCCTTCGCTGGCACTGAACTCAGCTTCCCATCCTTTCCCACTGCCTAGACAGTCTCTGAAGTTTTTTAGGCAGTATAGGATGAGCCTTTTGCCCTAATTTTATCTTTTTAAGGTCTGATGTGCTACAATTGCTTTAAAAACAGAACAAATGGAAGCATATCTAGCACTTTTTATTTGATAATTTTGTACAATTAAGTTAAATATTTTTTAAAAGAAGGATGTCGTTTTTATATTTTCAAAATTGGTCATTGAACTATGTAAGTAATCTTGTGTCAGAGAAATTTTATCATGTATTTACTGTTTAAAATGATTTTATTTATAAAATTCTCAATACTTTATTAATGTATTATGTGGCTTTTTAAAAAATAATGTATGTTTTTGTTTTGCTGTAAAAAAGTTTTTTAAATACTTGATTATCATGTATTTTTAGTTCCTCTCTTCCCTAAAGACTTTAAGATGATTTGAAAAGGTAACTGATTGGATATTACATTCAGAAAAGGGAAAGGGTCAAAGACTATGCCCAGCTTTCTGGCCTCAGTGTGTGACTGGTGCCTTGTTTTCTCTGTGGAGTAGGAAGCAAGGTTATTAACTCAGAGGTGGCTGAAGGAGGGCGATAGGAGTGGCATAAGGGCCTGGGGCATGTGGAGCCTGGGAAAAGTGTAGTAAGCAGATTGAAAATTAGTAAGGGGATTTGCCAAACAGGAGTGAAACACAAACTGAGGCCAAACACTGTAATTGCAGAATTCTGCTATGTGTCGAAATAGATTGAGCCAGAGCTGGGCTCAGTGTGAGGCCCAGGGACTAGAGTTGAGTGACATTGACTGAAATGATGGTCCCCTGGTCTTAGGTGTGTAGGGAAGAAATGCTTCTTGGAGGTAGTCTGTAGCTCTGGAGAAAAATGGAGAGGGGAGAGGGCCAAAGGGAGTAGGGGTACGATCTCAGGGAGGCAACTGTAGGAAGTTACAGGCAGAAAATGGGACCAACTGAGAGCAAATAGTCTTTGGTGAAGTTTGGTCATTGAGGGTAGCTGACAAAATAAAAACACTTGTTCTGTGTCATTTGTTCTTGCACATATTTTTGTGATCCTTCAGGCAGTGAAAATACTCTGTATGATAATATGATGATGTCCATATGTCAATTTACATTTATCCAAACCCACAGAATGTATATATAACACCAAGAGTGAAGCCTAAGAAAAACTGTGTCCTTGGGGTGATTATGGTATGTCAATTTGGATTCATCCTTGGTTAAAAAAAAAAACAACACCATTCTGGTGAATGATGCTGATAACGAGGGAGACTATGCATATGTCGGGACAAGGGAGGCCATGAGAAATCTCTGTACCTCCCTCTCAATTTTGTGATAAACCTAAAACTCTAAAAAAATTGTCTTACAATTAAAAAAAAAAAAAAGAACCACCTTAGAAAAGAAATCAGCTAAGTTGAAAGCTTTTGGTCTCCAAGAGCCCTCTGAAAGCTGCCCCTTCCTCCCTGCTCTACACTCAACTTGCCTCCATCTGCTTCCATCCCGCCTCCGCTGCAAGAGTTATCCCTGTCGTCGCCAGCCTCAGAAACCCTCCTGAGAAATGCCATCTACTCTCATCGCTTTAATCACCATCTTTTTTTTTTTCCTTTTTCCAATTTCAATTCCTTATCTCTAGGCCAGGATCTCTTTTCTGAGCTTCTGATCTCCCGTTTGAAATCGGTTTGATAGGGCCTCAAAAATTTAAACATAGAATTACCATATGATCCAGCAATTCTCCTCCTAGGTATATATTCCAAAGAATCGAAAGCCGTATCTCAAACAGGTATACTTGTACACCAACGTTCACTGCAGCATTATTCACAACAGCCAGGTGGAAAGTACCCGTATGTACATCTACAGATGAATGGATAAATAAGATGTGGTCTATAAAAACAGTGGAATAGTATGATTCCATTTGTATGAAGGACCTAGAGTAGGCAAATTCATAGACACAGGAAGGATAACAGAGGTTTACCAGGGCCTGGGGGAGAGGGGGAAAGTGGGGAGTTATTGTTTAATGGGTACAGGCTTTCTGTTTGGGATGATGAAAAAGTTCTGAAAGTGGATAATGGTGATGGTTGCACAACACTGAATGCACTTTAATGCCACAGAATTGTACACTTAAAAATAGTTAACATGGTACATTTTTTTAATGTATGTTTTAGCATAATAATTTTTAAAAATGTGTACCTAGACCAACAGCATTTTTATCAGTTGCTAGAGCTGCAAGTTCCTGGACTCCATCCCAGACTTAGAGAATCAGAAACTTTGGGGAGAGGGCCCAGTGATTCTGATGCGCCCTAATGTTTGAGAACCCTGCTCTATAATATGGGGAGATGAAGCCGGAGAGAAATGTGGTGGCCCAGTCATGGATGGCCTTGTCTGCCATGAAAAAAGTGCTTGGACCTCATTCTGCCAGCAAAGAGTTATTTTGGGATCTTAAGGAAGAAATCGACATCGTTAGATTTGTGAGATTTATCTAATTCCTATCTTCAAAACTAATAACGTGCTCACTACAGAACACTTGGAAAATTAAATCAATAAAAAACGCACACCAGCCGTTGTCTACCACTGGAGGATAACCCCTGCTAGTGTTCAGATGTATGTTCTTCATTTCATTTCTTGGAACATATATATACATTTTAAAAAACCAAAATGGGATCTTAATGGACGTACTGTCTGGGAGCCTGCTCTTTTTCACTAAGCAGTGTATCAGGAACATTTTTACATATTATGAGATCTTTTGCCATTTTTTTTGACTGCAGAATTTTACGTGTTTGATAGCTCATTCTGGCAACAGTATGAAAGATAAATTTAAAGGAAGGCAAGATTGAACTCCTGCAGGGATCCAAGTTATGAAGTTATTGCAGTAAATCAGGCTGGTGATGATAAGGCCGGAAGCACAGCACTGCAAACAGGTAGCATCGGCGACAGACGTGGGAACTCTTCAGATTAAAAAAACTCGTTGATTGATGATACGTGGGAGGTGCACTTTCTTGGGGGGTATTTTAAGGTTTTGAATATCGAATTGGAAAGAGCGGGGAATGGTAAATCACATTTGGGAGATGGTGAGCTTTAGGGATCTGTGGGATATCCAAATGGAAGTGTTTAGCAAACAAACTCATGAATCTGATGTTCAAATTGGTGGGCAGGGTTTGAGATCTACAGATACATATTTGGGAGTTAAATGGCAATTAAAACCCTAAGAGGGGTTTAAATCACCCGAAAGAGAACATACAAAATGACAAAGTTGATGGTGGGCGGCATGATTCATAGGCAAGCCATGAGAAATACCAAGGTTTTAATTGCAGGCAAGGAAGCCAGGGAGAAGATTAAGAGGAAATCGTTTTTAAAAAAATAAATAAAAATAGAGGAGTAGAAGAGAACAGGAGGAAATAACACCACACAAGCCAGTGGGACAGACATATAATAACAAGCAGGTGTCCAATTGAAGTTCAGTAAGGCAAAGACTTGAAAAGCACCCACTTGCTCCAGCCATGCTGCAGGCAAATTTTCTAGGGTCGTTTTAGTGGAGTGTGGGGTGAGGGAGAGGGAGAGCATCTGGATAATAAAGAATTGAGTAGTGATTAGGATGGAGGAATGGAGAAATGGAATTCAGACCAGTCTCTGCCCTCTCTCTATTTGCTTAAAAGCAGGACATAAAGTTGTAAAGATGTCCCCCCTTCCCTCCCTACCAGGAAGGACAGAAGTTAATCCCCAGAGACAACTGTACACCCTGATCAGCCCACAAATGGCACCAGAGGAATCTACATAACAAACTTTACTAACCAGTTTTTTTTTAATTTGTTTTTTTAAATTTATTTTTGGCTGTGTTGGATCTTCGTTGCTGCACGTGGGCTTTCTCTAGTTGCTGTGAGCGGGGGCTACTCTTCATTGCAGTGCAACGGGCCTCTTGTTGCGGAGCATGGGCCCTAGGCACGCAGGCTTCAGTAGTTGCGGCACGCGGACTCAGTAGTTGTGGCTCACGGGCTCTAGAGCACACGCTCAGTAGTTGCGGCACACGGGCTTAGTTGCTCCGCAGCATGTGGGATCTTCCCAGACCAGGGCTCAAACCCGTGTCCCCTGCACTGGCAGGCGGATTCTTAACCACTGCACCACCGGGGAAGTCCACTAACCCGTCTTATCTATTAAGATAAGTTCCCCTTATCCATTAGTTTCCCTATCTATATATTTACCTTCCCACAATTTGCTACCCTAGAAACTTGGTGTTTTTCTTTTGTCTTGTTACTTCTCTACAAATTTATTGTTCTTTTGTAAGATATAAGCCCCAGTTCCAACCACCTTTTTGAGTTACTCATCACTGGGTACTTCCATGAGTATATGCAATGCACAGGTTAATAAACTGTTTGCTTTTCTCTTGTTAATCTGTCTTTTGTTAGAATAATTTTCCATCCAGGGAACCTAAAATAATGGGTAAAGGGAAAACAGATTTTTTTCCCCTCTACATCCCCAAAATTCTCTTTATAGGTTGTTTTTTCTTTGTTTTGTTTTGTTTTGTTTTCCCTGTACCAGGCTCCAATAAAGGTCCACACATTACTTTTGGTTATGTCTTTTTAGTCTCTTAAATATAGGGCTCTATCCCCATCTTTTTGATTTTGTTTTTCATAACATTGGTATGTTAAAGACAGCAGGTCAGATGTCTTAGAGAATGTCTCATACTCTAGATTTGTCTAGTTATTTTTTCATGGTGTCATCTAACTTATTTCACCATTTTCTGAATTTCTTATAAACTGGAAGTTAGGTCTACCTAGAAGCCTGAGTAGTTTCAGGGCAAACAGTTTGTGGCAAGAAGCCTTCGTAGGTGATTCCATGCACGTTGTATTATAGGACTAGGAGGCCCATAAAAACTGGCTGCAGGACTTCTATTTACACTGACGTATAAATGATTCCTAGCAGGCCCTTTTCTGAACCCAGAGTTTTATCAGGAGACAGTGAATTGAAAGCAATTAGGCCTCAAGATTCTCAGAGTAACATTGGCATAAGATTTCTTCCTGTGCTGGGGGAATGGGCCAGGTTAGTGTAAGTAGCAAGATTCCGCATTAAGGTCAAGAAGACCATTTGCCTCAAAACCCAACATCCCCAAAGTGCATGTGGACCATAGATTTAAAAGAACTGCCGTATTTCAATAAAGCTGGTCGAATATAGGGACAAGCATGGTGCATTGCGACAGCCCTGGCCTGGGGGCTCTGAACAGGGTTCTGGTCCCACCTCTGTCACCAAATGACTGTGTGACACTGGGAATCATTAGCCTCTCTGGGCTTTTATCGACTCACACATAGGATAGAGGCTGCTGGTCCCAGGTGATCAAAATGAGGTCATTTTGTAACTATTACATAAGCACCGATGTGATTGCATGGCAGTGTTTATTTCTTGTGGAGACAAGAAAAAAACACTTTGACTTTACTTCTCACATTCCTTACGGGGCAAGCAGGGGAGACTCAGTCACTCCCAAGTCAAAGCATTCTTCTTTTTCCAATCATCCAATCGTTATTAAAGGGCAATAGATTAACAGTCTGAACAGAACGCTTCTGTGTGTGGTGCGGTGGGTTCCTTCCCGTCTCTCAGGGAAGCTCTGGACACCGGACCATCTATGTGAGAACACATGGAGCTTCAGCGCCTTCTGAATCCTATGCAACCTTGTGTCGTCGGGGAAAACTGGGTGTAGTCAATTTTCCAATTGCTAATTATGGAAAGGGGCTGGATAGTTGAGTGGGAGAATCTGGGGTCAGGGCCCTGCTTACTGTCCCTGTAACCTAGGAGAGCCCTGGAGACGTGCCCTGACAGCTCCACTTGCAGGACAGAGGAGACATGTCCCAGGAGGCCTCTCACTGGGGGATCCTGAGCACAGGAAGCAGCAAAACTCAGCTCTCCCTCTCACTGCATCCCTCCTGCCCACAAACGTTCTCCAGAGAAACTCAGGCCTGTGTGTGCAAGGAAGACAGGGGAGAAGGGTAGAGAAGAGCTGACTTGTCGCCAAGCGTCCCGAGTAAGGTGCGTCAGGAAGTGGCCAATGCTGGGACACGGAGTTGAGGGTGTAAGGATACAACAAACAGGACTAGAGAAGTGGATGGAAGCAGGGGAGAGTCAAGAGTGCAAGGCACCTGGGAGATTGGAGGGCCACAGGACCAAATAGCACAGGTGCCTCTGTGGCCTCCTTTTCTGTGGCCTCCTTTTCTGGTCACTTAACACCACCTTGTGCATCTTCAGTGGGGCAGAGGGAGAGACTGATGTACTTCTTGGTTCTGGCTTTTTTTTTTTTAATTAACAAGGGATTTAGGAAAGTCCTGACTTAAGTTTATTCTGCCTTATTTCTTTGGGTGAATAACCAGGCCTTACCCCTTAATCACTGGATAGGGGTTGGGGGGGGAAGATGGAGCAGGGATGCAGTTGGGAGGCTGGCCCAGTTCATCCAAAACGAGAGACAGGGCTTCCCTGGTGGCGCAGTGGTTGAGAGTCCTCCTGCCAATGCAGGGGACACGGGTTCGTGCCCCGGTCTGGGAAAATCCCACATGCCGCAGAGCGGCTGGGCCCGTGAGCCACGGCCGCTGAGCCTGCACATCCAGAGCCTGTGCTCTGCAACGGGAGAGGCCACAACATTGAGAGGTCGGCATACCGCAAAACAAACAAACAAAAAAAACAAAACAAAAAAAACGAGAGACAAGCAATTAAGCCAAGAACGCCCAAACCTCTGAAACTCAAGCTCTAGAGTCCAAGTTTCCTGGCCTTTAGGGCATTGTTGAAAATCCACATGGTTAGTTAGGCGTTTGCTTGATGGATGTGGGAGGATTGGATTAGCACACAGGAAAAGCTCTGTAGGTTGTTTTTGAGTATAATTTACTTAATTGTTTCTGGCCTTGTAAGTATACCCGGAGGCTTAATATTGATGTCTGTGATTCAGCAAAAACAAAAACCAATAAGGTCTTTATCGACTTGTGGTTTAATGGCTTTAAATAAATTAACTTCTTTTGGATCAATTCAGTATTCGGATGATATTTACAATCTATTACCTTTTTTACACTTCTCCCCTAAGTTATAACTTTAATATATATGTTTTGGAGAAATCACTTTCTATCCATCAAGATAGAAATTATTTCTATACGCAGAGAACTTCAAAAGGCATAAACATGCCCATGAAAAAGCATGTATAGTATAGGTCTTCCCTGGTGGCGCAGTGGTTGAGAGTCCGCCTGCCGATGCAGGGGATACGGGTTCGTGCCTCGGTCCGGGAAGATCCCACGTGCCGCGGAGCGGCTGGGCCCGTGAGCCATGGCCGCTGAGCCTACGCGTCCGGAGCCTGTGCTCCGCAACGGGAGAGGCCACAACCGTAAGAGGCCCGCGTACCACAAAAAAAAAAAAAAAGGGGACCTCCCAAGCACACCTACTGAAGGCCAACACTTGCACAGCCTCATAACTCACAAGAATGAATGAGCTCATAATTGGTGGATTAAGTAAAACGTTTCCATTATTAAGACATGTTTCTATTTGTTTGGACTGTTTGTTTTCTTTATATCTCTCAGAACACAAAACCTTTATTTAGCTCTTAATCTGTTACATCTGGAAGGTTTTCTAAAACCTGTTTATCTAGAAAGTTATGTAAATCTTCCACTTAAGAATAGCAGTCAGAACACCTTAAGGGACTTGAAAGATGAAGAGAATGTTATTGTTGTTGTTAAGACATTTATTGAATGTCAACCATGTAATGTGTGACTGTGATCCCAGCTCATGGGTTTATGACCTGCATTAGTGCGGGTTAGTGCCCTGGCGGATCCTGGTCCCAAAATGCTTCAACTTGTCTCCGTTAGGCTAAGACAACCCCGTTCTCTTTCTGGAGCACTCACTCAGAGGTCCAGCTTCCTGCTCTCCTATGTTGAAGGAGGTTTAGAGCCCTTTTTTTCATCCTTTTTTAAATAATGCCAGACGAAAAAAAATTTTAATACATGAACAGAAAAGAAAACACTAAAAATCATCCAGAATTTTAAATTAACTACAAACTCTTTTTAGCCCTTCTGAAAGAGTTGCTTATTGACAAATCAATAGATGTCAAGAAGCATTTCTTGAGAACCCAAAACGTTTCTGGCACAGGGCTGGATGATATAAGGCATAGAAAAGGAACAGGAATCTCAGTCCAGACCCTCAAAATAGTTCATTCTCTTGTTAGCGAACATAATAAAAACAAGTATAGTCAGAGGCTATGACAGTGGTGATGTGGTGAGAGGATGAAAAGGGAGGTGTATTATCATTAATTGGATAAACATGCATTGAGCACCTACTGTGGGCTCTCTGCTTTGCACATGGGTAGTTTTCTTTTTTTAATTGGGGTATAGTTGCTTTACAATGTTGTGTTAGTTTCTGCTGTACAGTGGAGTGGATCAGCTCTATGTATACATAGAATGGATGGAGACCTTAAGGAGGTGACAGCAGCCAGTCGGGAAATATAGATGGATAAACAGATAAGGTGCGGGAAGTACCAAGTGGAAAGAACACGGAAGATTTCCTAGGGAGCCAGGAAAAGCTGATGCTTGAACCCATTCCTGAAGGAAGAGAGCGGCCCGCAGGGGGCGCTAACTGAGCACGAAGTCTATGCCTTGTGCCACAGGCTGAGCACTGTACGTGGATCACCTCATTTAATTCTCACAAGAGCCCTATAATAGAAGTAATTTTTTACCCCCCTCTATTTTACAGACGGGGAAGCTGAAACCTCAGGGTTCTAGAACCTATGAACATTACACAGCCAACAGGTGGAGTCGGAGCTCAGGCCCAGGCAGCCTGCATGCAGGGGCTGTGCTCTTGGCCACCGCCACGCCACGTGCGTACACAGAGCAGCGGCCCGCGCCGCGGTTTCAGCCTTCTTCTCCGCCTCCTGCTGGACCACGTTCCTCCCCACAGCAGAGGAAAAAGCACATGGCTTTGGTGCACCATCCGTCTGCTTTTACAATGTGAGAGTTCAAGGCTATAAACCAGAAACTGTTGCAGTGACTCTCAATTCAGATCCTTCAGCCGCGTTGGTTGAGGGTGACGGGCGCTCCACTGCTACCACGAACACGATGGAGAAGTCAGATTTGAAAGGATAAAGCTGCATTCAGGCCCTCCTGACGTTTCTCTCGAGGTCTGGGATAAAAGCCGTCTTCTTAGGATTCCCCGCCTTCAGGGGCGAGATCAACTGTCCCAGCTGCCCGTCTGCCCTCCACCGTCACTCCCACTGCCACTGGGGGGAGGATTTGACATCCCCTACTCCAGCCTGCCTGGTCTTCTCTGTCTTTGCCCTTTTCCTTTTGTTCGACGAGCCCAGCACTCCTACACCCTGTCCGGGAATCAATTCACATCCCTCCAGCCATTCCCGGTCGCATGACTTCTTTCAGAGCCCACTCCTCGGTAATACTCACATGTTCCCGCTGGAACATGGAGACTCTGAAGTATCTCTTCCTGACGTCCAAACCACCTTTTCTGAGGAGGTGGCATTGTGCCATAAGGAAATGAGCACACGTTCAAAACAGGTAATGGAAGATGGGACAGAATCCCATGCCCAGTGAGTGCAGAGTGCACTGGGCGGTCAAAATGGGGAGATCAACAGTAACTCAATCTGCGGGGAAAGGTTTCAAGAGGGGGCAAAGCTTGAGAGAGAACTCGAAAGATCGCCATGAACTGAGGAGACACTAACAAAATAAGATGTGGAATAAACAGGCACCTGATTATATTTTTCTCCGAGCAATTTACCAACTTGACCTAAGAAAATGCTTACAAGGGAGATGTTTCTATGCTGTGGGTACCCGTACTTCGGTCTTGCCTACTCAACAGCTGAAACTACTCAACAAATCAGGCCTTCATTTTGTAAAAGGAACAAAACCAAATTTTTCTGTTAATATTTGTTCCTAGCATAAGAGATCAGACCATTCCAATCCAGATACAGTTTATGGATTTAATATTAAAATCCCTTAGAGTTCGACTCAATTAGGGAATGTAAACATCACTGCTATTGGGTGAGATTATCTGGAATACTTTATAGGATATTAAATATGGTTTAAAAGTTCAGCTCAGCTTTACAGTCATTTGAGGAAAAAAGAAAAAGAAGAAAGGAAAGTGTGGTGTTATGTGAAAAGGAGAAGTAATGTGCATCTTTAGAAAACAGCTTTACAATTGTGTGCATAATGGTAGTTTGTGTAAAATGAGATACAGACATACGTGCTTGTATATACAAAAATTATTTACTGAAGGATACACTAGAAGCTACTAATAGTGGTCTCTGCAGAGGGGACTAGGCACAGAGCTAAACCCGAGATGTACTTTTCATTGTGTACCTCCTTTTTTGTTTCAATTCCTCACCACTGACTTCAACAATCAATTCTTTAAAAAAACTAAATTTTTAAAAACATTTTCTCAAATTCCCAACTTTTAAATATGAGAATAGACTCTCTGAGTTGGGAGAGAGATTGAAAAAGAAGATAAGATGGGAAAGCAAAAAGGAAGAAGTTGTAGAATAGATGCTGTGCTCCGGAAGGGAAGGGAAGCAGAAAGAGAACAAACTTTTGTTCACGTTGTCCTCGTGTCTGAAAGACATTTTTCTTGGGACTGGGCTCCCCAGTTAGGAGACCACTAGAAAAGTGGAGTCAACGATATATAGACTTTATGAAGATAAGAAAGACTATGGGAGGATGGGTTTTGAAGAACCACACGAATGTGAAGAGAATGGGGCTCTGCCCTGTCTGCACACTGGAAGGTATGCTAGAGGCAGATCTCTAGACTTTAGAAAATCACCAACCTCATCATTTGCCTTCACACAAGTAAATGTATATAACTATATGAAGATTCATCTCCTAGATAATTAACATCGCCGACTACTGCTTACCTATCAAATTTCCCTCCAGGCAGTCATGAAACTTACTTGAAAGAGACTGGCAGGATACAGGCCCCCCACCCCCTCTTTAACAGGGCACCTCAAGGTCATTTAAGTGTGTGCCTTACTATGTAAGCACTTGACACAATAAGACAGGTCTTCACAATGACCACGAATTCTTGGGCACTCCAGCTTTACATTGTCCTGTTCCCTTTATTCAAAGCCATCAAGAATGGGATGGCAATTTTCTTTTCTGAACGCTCACCTCTTACACTTTCGTGCTTCTTGCATTCACATCCCCATGTTTCGATTTGCCTGAAACTCTGTTGAGTTTTTATTTTCTGTTCTAACATTGTTCTGAGAAAGCATTTAGAGGAAAAGAAAATTAGTTTACTTGCTAAGAAGTTAAATAAGGAAATCCAAGTTTTTAAAAGACAAGCTTAAAAAGAAAACAGAAACAAACAAGAAACTCTGAAATAAACCCAAAAAACATCAAAACACACCCACATCTATATACAAGATGAGCAGTGTTACCAAGTTTATAGTTAGTCTGTTCATAGTGGGAAAACAGTGATTTTGTCAGAGTATTTTATCTACAGAGGCCACCACATACCTTCAGACATCAATACTGAGATTGTCATGGATAAAATTATCTTTGATGCGAGTCAATAACTTTCAGGAAAGGCTCATGGTTTCATTTATTATGAAGACTCTAAACAGACGGTAATTCTCTAGGGGGCTGTCTACCGCAGGATGCAAAGTACTTTTTAAAATTTTGAGGCAGGGACAGGTATTTCTTCTAGACATACTTAGGGTTAAGAGATACGAGCCATCCCACTGAGGCCACCACACTTTTTATCGTCTCTGCCAGCAATGTCCACACCTCATTCCACTCCACCCTCTTCCTTCCTGAACTCAGCAGCAACAATAACAACAAAGAAACCACATCTCAGGAGATTTCTTTTTTAGTAGATGTTTTTTTGAAATGCCTGAAGGATACCAGAATATGCCACCCCAAATATGCCACTTTGGTGAAAGGATTATTTTGAGCTAAAGGCAATTGAGAAGAAGCAGATACAAGAAAAGTTCTCTGCCCTCCTCCCTATTTGCCTAAAAGCAGGATATAAATTTGTAAAGATGTCCCTCCTTCCCCCTCTACCAGGAAGGCCAGAAGTTAATCCCCAGAGACAACTGTACACCCTGATCAGCCCACAACTGGCACCCAAAGAACCTATGTAACAAACTTTACTAACTAGTTTTATTTACCGTTAGTTTCCCCGTATATTTACCTTCCTGCAGTTTGCCACCCTGGAAACTTAGCCTTCTTCCTTCATCTTTTACTTCTCTACAAATTCATTGTTCTTTTGTAAGATGCCATATACGCCCAAGTTCTAGCCACTCTTTTGAGTTACTCATCACTGGGTACTTCCACATGTATGCACAATACACATGTTAATAATCAGTTTGTTTTTCTCTTGTAAATCTTTCTTCAATCTTATATACAGGTCCCCAGCCCAGAACCTAGGAGGGTAGGTCCCCTGCATCCCAAGACTTGGCTAGTAGTCCTCTTAAACGCTGACAAATCTATTCAACTGCAGTTCTCTAGGTTAACCAATCTTATATACAGGTCCCCAGCCCAGAACCTAGGAGGGTAGGTCCCCTGCATCCCAAGACTTGGCTAGTAGTCCTCTTAAACGCTGACAAATCTATTCAACAGCAGTTCTCTAGGTTAACCAATCTTGGTCAGACAATTTTCTATCACAAAACTAGATCAAGTATCTTATCACAATTCCTTTTATCTAACAGAAATCTCTCCCACCTTCATCTAAACCCATTTCTTCTTCTGGCATCTCCCTGGAAATTATATATTCCGGAAGAACAATGATGTGAAGACAGTAATCAAGTTACCCTCAGCTTTTCTATCTTGGCAAATCTAATTCATATCCTTTTATTGTCATTTTTGAAAGAAATCTCCTCTTCCTTAATCATGTTTTTGTTCTTCGTTAACCCTTTCCTCTTAAACTGAGTTAATCAAAACGGAACAAAATGCTCTAACACAGATCTCAGTAACACAATGTATAAACGAACTACTCTTTTATTATGGCTCATGTTCCATTTTAATACATCTCAGAATTATGCTGGCTTTTCAAACTGCGCTACTATGTAACTTCTAAAAAAATTCACATTCAACTATGCCTCCTACCCGGAAGAGTTATTGACAAGTTTGGTGGGATTATGTATAAAGTGTGCTCATCCAGAATGCCTGGCACATAGACAGCACTCCAGAAATGGCAACTCTGGTCATTCTTTATACTCTGGACTAGAGAGTCAGTGAAGTATGTAGGGGCAGGGGTTGCCCCAAGTGTACTGTAGAATATAGTTAGGTAGTGAATGGTCAAATATTTGCACAGCCTGCTTTAAGACAACCCATTATATGAAGTTTTCAATTTATGGAACTCATATGAGACCTGGATGTCTGTTATGAAGAGCCTTGCCCCTCAGCAAACTGCCCTGCTTCATTCCCCAGGCTGCATGCTGACCCTCTCCCAAACATTACACTCCAAAAGCTAGAGACTGCAAACAACCCTCCAAGAGTTCCAGTTAGATAAGTGAGCTACGCTTAAACAAAGTATTCCTTTCCGACATCACCTATTAAGGATGACTGTGCAGGATTCATATATTCCTGGAATTGGAGGTAAATCCAGCAGGAGTTATATTTCTGACCAACATCAGATAAGTCTGAGATGTGACAAATAATATAACATGAAACTAAACAACTATAAACCACTATACATGTGGACAAGTAGAAATATGACCTAAGACTAATAAAATGGGCATTAATAAACATACATATTGATTATACAAAAGGCCCCAATAAATTATGAAATGCTCATCTAGTATTATTTTGTATATAACAATTGTAACAGCTTCATTATATCCTAGGTCTGACCTAAAATGAATATAGTATCCGGAATAATTAAGAGATAAACAGGCATTTAGCAATATGCTTGCATGTCACCTTAGAAATTTGTCAGATGAGCCAGAGGTCCCAGGTTTCTTTCCAAAGGCTCACCAAGGAGACTTGAGCAGATGCCTTCCCCCTGCCACTCAGGATAAATGGCTGGAAGTAAGAGGAGATATTCACAACCTCTCTGCTGACAGTAGAGAGCTGGGTTGAGCATTAACTCTTATCAATGTTTAATGTTGATAATGTTCTTTCCACTGAAAGCATTTCTTTTCTAACGTAAAGGCTGACTCCACACTTTACTCTTCACCCTTTATACCCCTCTTGGTTATAAAGAGCTAAACACCCCATCTAAATGATAAAGAGCCGTCCTGGAGCTGCCCGCATCAGAGGGTTCCTAGGAGACAATGCACGTTCAGTCTTTCTCAGCCTTCACTCCTGGAGACTGACAGCATTTGACATCCATCAGAGCATGTCACAAGTCAGTGATAGGCAATAAACATGATCAGATTACACCTTTAGACTTTACATCTTAAGGTTAAAAAATTACATATACATGTATATGTGTAATTATTTTTTAAATAAAATATATGTGTATATGTAATTATTTTTTTAAATAATATATATATATATATTTTAAATGCTGCCTACCTTCTTCCTAATCATTCCTCCCACCCACATAGTCAGCAAAACCCTTTACGAACACAGGTCCAGTGGAGGTCTGCCCAAACTATCCCCTTCCTCTTTCCCTTGCTACGAAAGAGATACCAGGCCCAAAATGGAGTCACTTGTGCTAGGCCCCCCATCACCTAACTGAGACTTGTGCTAGGCCCCCCATCACCTGAGACTTAATACCTAACCTAATTGCAGCTTCAGTCTCTCCCAGGAACATAATCTTCCAATCAGTCTGCCATTACTTGGCCAGCAATAGTGAGGTGCTGGGGCCCAGGGCAGGCCACCCCAAAATGTGCCTCAATGGCTTATTGATTATTTTGAAGTCACTTTAGAAATAGCTGATGCTAGAGGGACTCTGACCGTCCTAAATCTCCCTGAAGCAGGAAAAAAATATCTCTCCTGTAAAAGGTGCCCTCCCTGCATCTGGAAGTAGAAGGACACCCTTATCACCAGAGAGAGGGAATTTGACCAAGAAGCCTATATGAACAAACCTTGTTACTTCTTTAATTTACTACCCCAAGCCCAAACTCCGCTTAGGTTCTTCTCTAATTAAGTGCCCAAAGCCTCAGTTTCTTTGTCCTGTCAATTCCTCACAAACGTATTATGTCTTTGTCTAGAAAATATAAAAGTCACCTGCTTTGGCCACTTCTTAGGTCCCGTTTCTATGGGACCTCTATGAGCATGTATTAAAACTTGTTTCTTTTTCTCCTGTTAATGTGTCTTGTGCCAATCTTATTATTAGTCCAGCCACAAGAACTCAATGGGGGTAGGGGAGAAATTCCCGCCCCCCCCAACAGAGGTAATTCTCCTGATAGACCCCTCTTGCCCCCCAAAGGAAGGTGGCCTTGCCTGAAACAATCAGCTCTCTGCTAGAATCAGGGGTCCCCAACCCCCAGGCTGCAGACTGTTACCGGTCCACAACCAGTTAGGGACCAGGCTGACAGCTGGAGGTGAGCGGCTTCATCTGCCACTCCCCATCGCTCACATTACCGCCTGAAACGTCCCCCGCTCCCCTCCCCGTCCGTGGAAAAAGTGTCTTCCACGAAACTGATCCCTGGTGCCAAAAAGGTTGCGGAGCGCTGGCTGGAATAACTTCCTTGTCTTGCCTCCTTCTGCCTCTAAAAGTCTTTTGCACAGCCCCTCAGAGCCCCTTTATATTTCCTAGATGGGATGCCACTCGATTCCTGAATCTTTGAAGAAAACCAATACAATCTTTAACATTTACTCAGTTAAAATTTGTTTTTTAACACCTCTTCAGACATCTAACCAGGTGTGTGCCTCTAGCCTCCTCCCATACAAATGTCCCTATTCCTATAGCAAATACGTGGTCTTGTTGTGTCTGCCCACGGGGTAGTCAGGCCTCAGGCTGCCTGATGAACAGTCACTCTCACTGCCGGCACCCACACCATTCCCCTCCCATTTAAACACGTGGATGGGGCTTAATGGGGGTAGGGGAGAAATTCCCGCCGCCTGCCGATGCAGGGCACACGGGTTCCAGCCCTGATGCAGGGCACACGGGTTCCAGCCCTGGTCGGGGAAGATCCCACATGCCACCGAGCAACTAAGCCCACATGCCACAACTACTGAGCCTGTGCTCTAGGGCCCGTGAGGCACAACTACCAAGCCTACGTGCTGCAACTACTGAAGCCCGCGCACCTAGAGCCTATGCGCCGCAACAAGAGAAGCCACCACAATGAGAAGCCCGCGCACCGCAATGAAGAGTAGCCCCCGCTCGCCGCAACTAGAGAAAGCCTGCACGCAGCAACGAAGACTCAACGCAGCCAAAAGTAAATAAATTAATTGAAAAAAAACCCAAAACACGTGGATGGCTGGTTGCACTCCAGTTTGGTTTTTCCCTTGCCAAGAAATCTTCCTCAGAGGGCCCAATCAAGACCTTCTTGCCCATAGAGCCTTTTCTGATTCACCAGCAAAAGCTTTTATTTCCTCCTAAAACTATTCTCATTTTTATGCACACAAACATCCCAATAACTATTAACTTTTCATAACATTTAGGACGGGGCAGAAGTTAGATGCCTGACATGTTTAAATACTTGCGTTCCTACAAGGACTATTATGTGTAAAATGAAGATGCTAATAATAGGTAACTTCATAGGATAGTTACAAAGATCACATAATGCCTGGCACATAGCAGGAGGCACATAACTGAGGTCTAATTGACGAGTGAATTAATACCCTGAGGACACACGAGACTTCATAAATGTGAGCGGCCTTCCCTTTCAAACCAACAGAAGCAGAACATATGCAAGATTTAATGCATAAATCCCACAAGTGACTCTCATCTGCTGACCAGCAACTCATCACCTCACTAAACTAAATCTTCCCTTTTCTAGTGACTCCAAAATAGACTGAAATTTCTTCCTTCTTTAATTCAATTCAATTCAATTTAAATTAAATTTAATCCTTCAATTTCTACCTCTGGGTCCTGGCTCAGCTCCCAGGAGCCAACACAATACATAATCAGGCCCCTGGGCTCCATTTTCTTTACTCCACCGCGCCTAGGTTAGCCTTGGGGTGGGTCCTATAGATAGCTACCAGAGTCGATGCCCCAGCACATCCCACCACCAACACACACACTCACCATGAAAGCAAAAATTTTCAGAAAAATTAATTCCGAGCACGTACCAAAGTTTTATTTCAGACTTGCAGGACAAAAGACTGCACAAGGGCAAAGCTTGTTCACAAAAAAGGTCTTAGGAAAGGGCTCTTTTAAACATTGAAAAGAATGTCTATAGATAAGTGGCTCTCAAACTTTGACTGCTTCAGAAACCCCTGAAGACTTGTTAGAATACCTAAGGCTGGGCCCACCCCAGAGTTTCCCATTCAGTAGGTGTGGAGCTCGGGCGGGAATTTGCATTTCCAAGTAGTTCCCAGGTGAAGCCTTGACTGCTGGTGGTCCTGGGACCACACTCTGCGAACCACTGATCTGGACTCTAATTAAAGTTGTTGCGATGAAGACTAATTTTACAGAGCTGTAAAGCTGCCATGCCTTTACCCACTGTCTAAGTAACTCTGGCTATGCCACCCCCGGGGCCGCGCTCCGGGCGCTTCTAACCAAAAATACCTAGTTGCCCGGTTCCCTCCTCGGGCGAGGCCAGAGGGGGACCATTCGATTAAACAGCAGGGTTTTGCTTTTCAAATTGGGATGCTTTGGGAATGAGATTTGGGACGAAGTTTTGTTTCTCGCCCTCCGACACAGACCTGTTCCTTTGGCACCAGCGCGCTGCACCCTCTCACCACCGGCCGTGAGCCCGGTACCCCGCACTTCCGGATCTCCAGCCGGCGTCTCTGGCTCCGCCCCCACCCCCACGCTTCCCACTGCGCACGCGCAGCAGCGCCTCCGACGTAGGCGCCTCGGAAGTAGCCGTGAGTAGCGGCCACATTTCCCAGGGGTGACTGAGAACGGCTGTTTCCACTTCTCGCTCGCCCTTCAAGTCCCAGTTTTTACCTGGGGTGGAATTAATGAGCCAGGTTACTCTAAACGGGTGATCCTACGAGAAATTCCAATCGAAAAAGAAAGACTCTGCCGAAACCCGGGATCGAACCAGGGACCTTTAGATCTTCAGTCTAACGCTCTCCCAACTGAGCTATTTCGGCGCCTGCTTCGTTGCGTTTGGAGTAAGCTATCACTGAACTATTCGCGTCCGCCCCTTCCGTCTTTTCCTAGTAATCACTTACAGCGTTTCTTCCTTGTCCTATTAAATGGTTATATGTTAAAAAGAAAAGAAAAAAACATATAAATGGTTATCCGTATCAACATTCTTCTGCCTGCTTTTTACAAGCCATGACTAAGTGCACTGTACGTTGCTTACGTTTTTCAGTATAATCCAAACCTTTGGTTTAATCATCGACAGCAGGCGTCGTGAACGACCCGGTGTCCCCGCTGCGGGATTCGGGGGGCAGGGGTTGGGCTGGCCCGCAGCCCGGCGGAGCAGAGTCAAAAGCAGCGACGGCGGCAGCGCGTCGGGGCGACGCCTGCGCGCCCCTAGCTCACCACTCCCTGCCCCCAGGGCTCCGCGGCTCCTCAGCGCGTGGATTCGTCTTGCCCTAGCTGGTCCCCGCGAGCCCCGTGCAGGGTGGTCCCTTTGGCTTGCCCTCTGCCCATGGAGTCGGCCCTTCCCGCTCTGACCTCTCACTTTTCACGATTAAGGTGGACAAGAAGTGGACCAGGGCATGGAGGCAGGACTGCAGTCTCCCTGTGTTCGTGGGTCCTCGAAATGCTCCCTTTCCCACCACCACTTCGCACAGAGCCAGATAGGCACACCGTAAAATCTTGGCGAGCTCGCTGAGGACGATCATCCAATGTCAATACTACTTCCTACGCCAGTTGACGAATGTTTCTGAAGCACCAACTACCTGCCAAGCACAGACATTCTGCAATGTCCGAACATCCTATTGTTTGTTGTTGTTGTTGTTTTTCCCTCTCCAATTAAGTTGTAATTCTCTGAAGGCAGGGGTGTTAATCTCACCTACCTTTCACCCAAGTAAGTGGAAGTTTCACAGCCAGTTTTGAGGGATGGATGGATGCATGCGTACGAATATGGAAGAAAAAGAAAAAAGTTTTGAACGTGGGAAGTGTTTGCAATCTCTAAGGTGTAGAGTCACTTTCTGAATTCCTTTGTTGCGTCATAACCAAACAGAAGAGCTTGAGATTTAACAGAAGTCATTGGTTAAGGAAGGAAAAGGGACCAAAGAGAGCTTGGGGATGAACAAAGTTCTGTGTAGGCTTGGGGGCAGGGGGGTTGGAGTGGAAGAAGAAGAAACTTGGAGCGGCTGCCTTGTGCGGGTCAAACATAAAGAGATGGGGAAAGAGGGGGCTTTTACAGCCCTTCTTGTGTGTCGTGAATGTAACTACCTTTCACATTCTCAAAATACCGCAGGCAAGGCTTGAACCTGGGTGACTAGGAAAGTTAAGTTTTGATGGGATTTGGGGTACGGGTAGGGGTGAGGAAAAGGTCCAGGGTCTGAAGGGAAATGGAAGGAAGAGGACTGGAGAGATAAGAGAAGGAAGAGCACAACCAATAAACGTCTTTTATCAGAATTTAATGTAAGGTCCTTCAGCAAATTACAAGATAAGAGAAACTACATTGTAATAGTGACCATTCATTGACTAAAAGTGGATTTCAGAATATAAGTGTTATGACATATGTCATGAATTAACTGGGTGGTCACACAGCCCGGTTTGCCCAGGACAGTCCCTGTTTACCTCCTAGAATCCTGACATGGTAGCACCCCTTTCACTCTTAAAATTATCCTAGAATGAAGGGAAAATCAATGATGTGATCACCCAACTTATAAACTATGAAAAAGAGTCACAGCTTGGGGCTACATAATGAACTCTACCAGTTTCACTACAAGAGAAAAGATTTTTAACAATCAACTCAATATTTGTCATTGGCGTTTTACAAAGGGGACTGAAAGTTTTCAGGACTTAGGGTCATAGTTTCTGTTCTGTGCAGGAAAGCAACCTGGGACGCTGCAGTGGCTTCACAGGGGTGCAGAATATTTTAGATTTTTGAGGGAAACGCAGTGATACTGGACATCTGTGGGACACTGCACAAACTGCTAGGTAGTTCATAGTTTCAACAATAGATCACTCTACAGTTCTTTCAGTGATGTCATCTCTTTGCAAAGCTAGGTTTTCAGCAGTTGTGATAAAAAGCAAGTGCACGTGAAAATAAATGTGTAACAGGAAATGAGAGTAGTGGTGTCCAATCTGCTTCCAAGGCTGGAGAAACTGTGCACTCCCCAACAGGTACACACAGCCCATTGGTAAGCAATGTTGGTTGTTTAAGAATGAAATAAAAATATACCTTTCTTTTCTTTTATGTGTATAAGTTTTTCCAAACAAAGTCATTGGACATGAATACTTAATAAATTGTTTGGGCCTGAGTACTTCATAAAAGGAACTGTTCGGTATTTCTTTTGGCCTGGGAGCGTTGGAAAAGCTTACTGAGACACTGAGAGCATTATGAACAGAGAAGGTTTGGAAACCTCTAGCTTAGCACCTTAGTGTTGACAGCAGGAATGAAAATTATTACTGAGTTTGGGAGAAAATCTTCTTTGTTCAGCAAGATTACAGAGGCAAGAAGAGCCATCAGAACTTCCACAGAGACCAAATGCCAAGGGCTAAAGTGAAGTGAAAAATCTATGAACACACTCACAGTCGGAAGGAACAGATGATAAAGAAATTGGCATTCAAATCAGGGAAAGGATGTTGAAGAAGGACTCCATGTTGAAAAGAAGCCTTGGCTGTAGTCCTGTCATCCAAATTAGTCCAAGGATTCTGGCCAACTCCAGTCTAATTACCTATGATAACCACGGAGACTAATTATGAGAACTAACTAGAAGATCTAAGAATAACAAAACTGAAGAGAATATGTTGTATGTAGTTGTAGTAACTAATAGATTTTTGAACATCTATCGATTATCTATCCTGAACTTTGCTCCTGGGACCCCACAGTCCAAAAAAGTAGCACTTATTTTTATTTGCCTTTGATTTCAATCAGTATTTCTCAGAAGTGTTAAAAAGGTGGGAATATATCAAAAAGACATAGGAGCCAGTTTAAAGGGGCTCTTACTGGCCAAATCTAGGGTAATCCCAGTATCAAAATGAATAAGAAAAGTAATAGATTATTTACCCCTTGAATAAAATAAAAATCCATGAGTACAATAATGGGGAGAGAATGAGATTGAGGGTTCTGGCTTACAGGTGGTAACTGTCATCAACTGATAAATGTGGAAGGAGTGGTTGCATTGGAAATAGCCATTTTCCAAGCATCATAGTAAAGGCTGGTTCGGTCAAGACTCATCAATGGATGCTAAGTATGAGGGGAAGGTTGTATAATGAGGAGGATCATTGCATGGTCTCAAAGTATCTCTCCACAGATTGCTCAATAGTTTCAAGGGGGAAATTGAAACTATACAGTGGGGAAACTGGACAAATCCTTGATCTGGTCACCAAGATGAACCTCACCAATGAAGGACACTGAGACATCATGGGCCTCCTAATGTCTGGGCCTCCTAACAGTCTGGAAGGAAATCATCTCGTCCTGGTATAAAGGGGGAGGGGTCAGCTCATTTTGCTGAATTTAAATCCACAGATGGATTCCAACCCCCTTTTTTCCCTCCCTCTCCGCTTCTCCCAAAGTGGTTTCCAGCTTTTGTATACACATCCATACGCATTAGAGTTGGGTCCATGAATGGTTAGTGTTAAGTGACTTTGATTTGGGCTTTGGGGAAATGAAAAATGATTTTAAAAAATGAAGTTTTTAGAACATTTTCTGAAAACTAAAATAATTTGAGGTCATTTCTACCTAGTCAAAGGGGTGGGAAAATTTACAAAAGAGGAAGGAGTAGGCTATCATACGTGTTTGCAGCAAAGCTTAGGGGGTTCAACTGGGGGTGTAAATACAGAAGAAGGAACAGATCCCTCCGCCGTGAGGCCAGGGCAAATACGTGTCTGCTCACAATGGGGCTGCTTAGAAATGGCCTAGTTGTAAAACCTCAGATAGGGGCCTGGCCAGGGGGATATGACGATGGAACACTTAACAGAGGGGCCATTGTTTTGCTTCCTCAAGGAATGGGTCAACCCCTGTAGAAGCTGTGATACATTCAGTTTGAAGTTGGAAAGCTAAAAGTTGGAAAGCTAAGGTCCTCCACCCCTGGCCATGTGGTCGCTGGTGACTGCACTTGGGGGGCAAATAGAGTTCATGGAGAAGATCTTTTATCTCCTCTCCGCTCCCTCCACGGCACAAAAAGTGTGTCCTAGGCTGTGGACCATTCACACACCCCTCGCCGTGGGACAGGTTGACGCTCACTGCAGCTCAGCTGTATGAGGAAAAACAGGGACTCTGTTCAGAAGGTCTGAATTTGAGTCCCAGCTCTGCTGGTAACTGCGTGGGGACGTAATCTTTGCTAAGATGCTTGATTTCTTTGGGCTCATCTATAAAATGGAAAACAATGCCTGCCACCCAGGATTGTTGTGAGCTGCAGATAAAATCGCTCCTGTTCAAATGAAATCATGTGTGTCAACACACCCTGCCAGAGAGAAAGCTCCTCTGTATGGGTGATTGTTGGTACTATGTGTTATGATGCTTTTATTATTTAGCACTGAATTTACAATTACTCTATCAAGGAATAATAGCAACGGGTAAGCGAAATGTAGTATATCCATGCAAGAGAATATCATTCAGCCATAAAAAGAAATGAAATCCTTATATACGCTATAGCATGAATGAACCTTGATAACATGCTAAGTGAAAGCAGTCATTCACAGAAAGACTAGATATTACAGTAAGTCCCCTATATACGGACCTTCGAGTTGTGAACTTTCGAAGATGCAAACGTGGACCTTACTAATGAAGACCTGATGGAATTGGAGGCCTAGAGAAAGGACGAAGAGAAACAAGAAGAAGAAGAACAATTAACTGAAGAACTGAGGAGACTCACGACGCAGGAAATGGCAAGGGGACTTTATTTGGGGAGGCACTGTTAGATTTTGAGGCACAGGACCGGAACGTAGGACAGTACACGAAGGTTGCAGCAGCCGTTGAGAATGCGATCCAGTGCTACCGTATCATCTATGATGAGAAAAAAAAGAGCTACTACCCAGACATCACTGGATCCTTTTTTCAAGAGGGTAGATAGAATTGAATCCAGCAGGGAACCAGAACCTGTGCCATCAGCGTCAGGCATGAGCGACATTGCAGCTTGCCCTCCGTCTCCTGTTGCTGACGATCCTTCAGCTCTACCGTCTCCCCCCTCCTCTCCCTCCTCCAGTCAGTAACTCTTCTTGCCTGTTCCCTCGATGCCAGCCCCTGGATGCCAGCTGTTGTACTGGACTACCGTACTTTTCAAGGTACTGTGCTGTAAGATTAAAAATGTTTTCTTTATTTTTTGTGTTTATTTTTTATGTAGTATTTGTGTGAAAAGTATTATAAACCTATTGCAGTACAGTACTATATAGCCGATTGTTAGTTGGGTACCCAGGATAACTTTGTTGGACTTACGAACAGATTGGACTTACGAACTCGATCTCGGAATGGAACTTGTTCGTACGTAGGGGACTTACTGTATATGATTCAATTCATATGACATATTCAAAATAGGCAAGTCTATAAAGACAGAAAGTAGATTAGTGGCTTCTTAAGGCTAGGAGGAAAGGAGAATTGGGGAGTGATAGCCAATGGCTATGGGGGTTTGTATAGTAAAGAAAATGTCCTAAAGTTGATTGTGGTGATGGTTGCACAGCTCTGTGAATATGCTTAAAAACCATGGAAATGGACACTTTCAGTGGGTTCATTGAATGGCACGTGAATTGTGTCTCAATAAAGCTGTTACCTGAAAAACAAACAGCAGCAGTTGGAATCACCCAAGGGTTCTGAACATGAAAGAGTATCTTTCTCTTTATGTACTCATTAAAGGTATCTGGTTTCCTCTACCAACAATAGTAGCAGCTAACCTTGATAAGCACTGTGAAGTGCCAGGCTCTCTGTTTCATCCTCACAACACAAGTTTTGGTCCCCAGTTTAGAAATATGTAACAAAAGCTCAGAGAGGTGAAGCAGCTTGCCCTAGACCACACAGCTAGTGGGTCGCCATGCTGGGGTTTGAAAGCAGGCAGATGGACTCCACTGCCTCCATCCTGCCCCTCACCTCCTCATATCTTCATTGAGAGCATATGTTGAAAGGTTTGGGACTCCATGAACTTTCCACTAAACTTAGATGGTTTGGGCTAGTCCTATTTAAATATTTACCATGTAATTTGCCATCTGGGAGGGAAAAAAAGCAGAGTCTAACTCTTTCGGGGAATAGTTATTCTAGAAAGGCATAAACTCAGTACCAGTGACTCCATCTGACTTTACTGCCGGGCATATATTTGATCTTGAGATCATGCCAGGAAGGTGTGTGTTTGTTTCTCAGCCTTTTCTTCCACCTTCCTAGAAAGCCAGAGCTTCAGATATTATTAAAAGCCTGTGTATGTATCTGTTTTCAGAGAAAAAAAAAAAAGCGCGGGGTGGAGGGTTAGGTCAATTAACTGGGGAATCGTTTAACATTTTGGTAAGATTTGGCGGCCCAATATGGTTTTGTGATCTACCCTGTCGTGAACCCGGAAGGCTATCGGCGAGGCGTCTGCCATTCCCCACACGCTCCAGATGACTTTCCCCTTTGACGCAGGGTCGGAGGCTGTTTCCCAGCACTGTGGCAGCCCTTGCCACTAGAACAGATTAATTTTGTCATTACCCTTTCTCAATTTCTGCCTTTGACCAGAAAAAAAGAGGTTAATTGTGTGCCATTTCTCAGGAGAATGAGGTATCTGCATTTCAATTCCTGATATGTTGTGAATTGTGGGTAGCTAATTAAAACTTAAAGATTAGAGGAGCTATTTTGGCTGAGGCCTTTTGCAGGATTGTGAAATGGAGAGAACAAAGGGTTGTCTTTTCTTTTTATTCGGACAGCTTAAATGAAACTTCAGGCTGGAATAGAGCCTTGAATTGTTTTACCAACTGAGTATTCATTGTATTGATTCTAATTTTAATTTGCAGCCAGTGGTGTGGTATCTGAAAGCTGTTGAGGGGTGAACGCTGAGATTACTGGGAATGTGAAACAGCAGGATTTGTGTTTGGAGGCTCCGTCTGATCCTTCTTGACTTCTGAGAGACATCTTAAAGTCAGATAGGAACCACTTACAGATTCTATTAGATGTCCTTAATTGCCGTCTCAGAACTCAATAGGAATTCAGATCTCTTCTGTTGTGCCTCCCAGTTAACTGTTTGAGTTGCTCCATGGTTGATTAATGGATCTGCCACAAGCATTGGAGTTTTATTGGTTCCTTTACTCCCTGGTTGGCTTCCAGGCTATTCCATTTGTTTGGATACCACCAACATCACCGAAAACCTACATCTCTGGCGTGTGAATCAAGGAAGCCCCCAGCCCCTGCCCTGCTTTGTGCAAATTAGGAAGGGCACATCTTCAGCTGATGCAGTCCCCGCAGACACGTAGCTTGGAAAGTCAAGTGTGGCTGGATTTTAGCTCCTACCCACCTCCTGACTATGTTCCCTTGAGCTGGGCAGAACGCACACAACAGATGACAGTGGCCATGAGTCAAAGGACTCTTTCCGTCTTAAATTTCTTAGCCATGTGTCTCAATATGCTTCTTGATGTAAAAGAATTTCTTCTCTTTGAAATGAGATTAGGTTAGATGTGATTGAACAGGTGTGTCCAGATGCGAAATCCTTAGATGCAAAACCGGGCTGTGCTCATTTTTCATATCCCCGACCTTCTCGTTTTTTCCTTCTATCCAAATTGAATAAGCAGCTACTAGGGCCAAGAAATAACCAGATAGGGGGAGGGAGTGACGATGGGGCAAAGGAGAAAGGACTTTCCGTCCAATCAGAAGAGTGTGGGCAAAGACTCTGATGCTGGAAGGAATTTGGTGCCTTCTAGGAATTGAAATAAGACCAGCAAAATTGAAGCTTGGAGATCAGGGAGAAGAACGAGGCAAGAAGAAACTGCAGGGAGGGGAAGAGGACAAATCATGGGGGGGGCTTTGAGTCCGTGCTAAAGATTTGGGACTTGTATCCTATGAGGAACTGGAATCTATCCAGATACTCAGTTTTAAGCACAGACATAAGCTGGTCAAACTTGTCTTTTAAACAATAACTCTGGTCATGAAAAAGGAACCACCTGGAAGGGAGCAGGGAGATCTGTGCAGAGGTCATGACCCCAGGTCAGGCAACTGACCCTGGTGAGTTGAACGTGGCACTGGTGGAAAGTAGGGGAAAGGGAACAGTTTTAAGAAACCTTGAGAAATTAAAATCAACACGATTTGGTGATGGATTGACCAAGAGCACTAGAGGAGAAAAGCGCCAAGGGTGACCCCCTGGTTTCGGCATGGGTGACTGGACAGTATTACTGCCACATCTTGAACTGTGGGACCCTGAGAAGTAGGTTTGGAGAGTGAGATCCTGAGACGGGTTTTGGATGCGTTGGATTTAAAGTCCCTGTGTGTCCTCCAGGTTGAGCTGGCAGCTAAATACATACGCTCTGGCACGTGACTGAGGGTAGGTAGTGTGGAAGGCCCGGTTGAGGCTCACACCAACAATTTTTGGTGGCATCAGTCTGCCTGGTTGAATCATCGTTTAACAGTTGCTCAGGTGCTGGCGCGGAGATGGCCAATGGTTAGGTTGATCTAGGGTGGAGAGTAAGTCAGCTGGTTATGGAAAGGGAATTATGAGCATCTGCATTGTTATAATGATCGAAAATGGAATTTACGATGGATGAAGAGGGAAGAGAAGACAAAAAGGAAAGTGAAGAGGGAGGGAGAAGGCCAGTGAGCCAAGGGTCTGGCAGTCCCATAGACTAATGTATCATCAGGTGACAAATAAAGGTTAACAAACATAAATAAGATGACGTCTATGGGTTCCAGGGCTTAGAACCTGTTATCTTTGGGGGGCATTACTCAGCATACTACAGAGTACTTGAGCAAGGAAGCAGGAAAGATGGGAGGTTGTGATCACAGGATTGGGTATTTACATGTTTTCAGGACTTCACCTCCAAAATTACACAGAGTTGTCATTTTTGGAAGTGACACAGTTTCAAGTGATACTAAAGGCAAGAACAGGACCATGAGGGTGGTGTCTAAGCTAGAGGAAAGGAGGAATATTGGAGATGAGGTCAAGGAGATGAGAGCCCGGATACCAGACGGGCATTCACACAGACCTTGAAGTCACATTGGATGATGGCAGAAATGGCAGTGGTCAATTGTCAAGGTCCTCAGAGAATGAGGAAATGCTATTATAAGTCAGAAGAAGACAGAAAAGGAGGAGATGTTGGCAGGTGGAATAAAGCTAAAAGAGCAGAAGAGAAATTGTCTGGAAGCTATTTCCAACCTATATCATTCCCCTCGATCCCCTATTTCACCACTTATCCTCTTGTGATTTAGCAAATGATCACATTTTGGGGGGAAACTTTAGAAACTATGTAATTAGCATGCCTCGACATTTATTTGTAACAGCGAATCTTTGTATAAACTTTGCTTTTTTGGACACACTTTTGATATTGGTTTATTTTGTCTTTCTTTGAATGAGCTCATAAATTACTTGGTATTAACACGGATCTCTTCTAAAGATTTATTCTTTTGAAAAGTTTTTTTGTTCCCTCCACTGCAAATGACACAAACCATGAAATCTTGAGCACAAAGAAGCATTGCTTAGTTCCCTTAGCTTGAATCATGTGGTTTTCATCAGACATGTTTCTCTTCTGGGTAGCAGTTTTAGGAGGGTTTAGATTTAATGTAGAAAATAGTCGACCCAGCTTGTACCTCAAGCCCTAACTCTGCCAGTTTTCCTCTTCACCCACCCACACTTGACTGTCATCTCTTCCTCCTTTGAGCTAAGCCAGGCTCACAGTACCTGGCAGGAATGCTAAATCAGCACATCCCTTCCCATACACAGGCCTGGTTAATAGGAGGCTTGGGAGCTACTGGGACCAATGGAATCTGGTTCCTGAGTCCTGCTGTGTGAGATGAAGGTGTTCCTGTGGTTAGGGTGGGTGGACGGCATCCGAGAGCTTGGGTCGCTGCGTATCACTGCCTTGTATTCCAGCCACTGTGGTTGTTGCCCTGTTTCTCATTTTCCTCTCTACAGTCTCTCTCGGAAAGGTCACTTTTCAGCCCTACAACTCTCAAATCTGTCCTTTAGTTCAGAGCTTGTTCTTGTGGTCTGGACGCATAGACCAAACATCCCACCAGGAGACCACACAGCACACACCAACTCAACCTTTCCTTCCCCAGCCAAGCTCCCAGATGAGCACCTACTACCACACACTCTGGCTGTGCAGCTGCAGGCCACTTCCTGGGCATGACCTGCACCACTGCTGCAAGCTGAGGCCCAGGCTCTCCCGAAGTTCTTTAATCCATTTTGAGTTTATTTTTGTGTATGGTGTTAGGAACTGTTCTAATTTCATGCTTTTACATGTAGCTGTCCAGTTTTCCCAGCACCACTTACTGAAGAGGCTGTCTTTTCTCCATTGTATATTCTTGCCTCCTTTATCAAAGATAAGGTAACCATATGCGTGTGGGGTTATCTCTGGGCTTTCTATCCTGTTCCATTGGTCTACATTTCTGTTTTTGTGCCAGTACCATACTGTCTTGATTACTGTAGCTTTGTAATATAGTCTGAAGTCAGGGAGCCTGATTCCTCCAGCTCCGTTTTTCTTTCTCAAGATTGCATTGGCTATTCGGGGTCTTTTGTGTTTCCATACAAATTGTGAAATTTTTTGTTCTAGTTCTGTGAAAAATGCCATTTGTAGCTTGATAGGGATTGCATTGAATCTGTAGATTGCTTTGGGTAGTAACATTGGGTGATCAACATTTTCGCCATGTTGATTCTTCCAATCCAAGAACATGATATATCTCTCTGTCTGTTTGCATCATCTTTAATTTCTTTCATCAGTGGTTCTGATAATTTTTGAATCTTCCCCAGTGGAGAAAGAAGGAGATGGGAAGAGAGAGATGGGGAGGGGGGAGAGCGAGCGAGAGAGAGAGAGAGAGAGAGACCGAAATTTAAAGGAATTGGTTTACATCATCATGGAGGCTGACAAGTGTAAAGTTTGCAGGGTGGGCCAGCAGGCTGGAGACCCAGGGAAGAGGTGATGTTGAAGTTCAAGTCCGAAGGCCATCTGCTGGCAGAATTCCTTCTTGCTCATGGGAGACCAGTCTTTGTTCTGTTACGGTCTCCAACTGATTGAATGAGGTCCATTCACACTATGGAGGATAATCTACTTTGCTCCAAGCTCACCAATTTAAATGTTAGTCTCATCCAAAAAACACCTTCACAGCAATACATGGAATAACTTTTGATTGAATATCTGGGCACCCCAGCCGAGTTGACACAAAAAATTAACCATCACAGCAAGTTTTCCAGGGACCAAACTGAAGAGCATTTATTAACTGGTCCCACACTTTGTGTGTTCCTGTGCATCTCGAAGGAGGCCCAGGACTTGGCTGTCTTCTTCAGCCCACGGGGCTGACTTTCACAGAACTTGCAGAAACCCTTTGATCCATCTTGCTCTGAAGCCCTGACATCCAGAAGTGCACTGAAGCCTGCAATTTTTTTTGGTTTTCCCCCAGTGAACATGCAGGCTGGCCTTTTCTACCCGCATGATGCGCTGATCTGCTTCTGAGGCTCACCTGTGTGTTCATGAAACGCAAGGCTTCACAGGGCAGGAGCTGCCATAGAAAGGACAGGATATTGTCTGAAGGAAGATGCATTTGCCTCAAGCTCCTGCAGGGAAGCCAACTGATAATCTCACCACATTGAAGGAATTGTAGACATAGAAGGTGATCCTCAGTCCTAGGGGTTAAATATTTCCATGAGATAACCCAAAGATTGCCGATTTCACGGTGAAAAAAATGATGGATAATCTCAATATCATAAAATAAAAGACTATAAATGCCACCTCGGCCTGCTCTGAGAAAACAATGTGTACATAGTAATAGAATGCCTAATGTATGGGGGAGCTAAATGTATCATGGCAAAGAGAAATGCATTGTTTTTCAAAGACTTTGAGAACTAGATGCTTCACAAGACTGGGATATTGTCTGCAAAACTACTGGTACATTATATGATAGTCTTAGAAATTTCCCACACGATGTTCATCAAAAGCCAAGTCCTTAGTCTTTTGCAGAAGAACACATTGTACTTCGTATGGGTATAGCTCAAGGGATTCTGTCACTTGGGTGAGGAAAGGCAAAATACGGGCATAGCTCAGAGATACTGCAGGTTTGGTTCCAGACCACAGCAATAGAGTAAATACTGCAATAAAGCCAGTCACACAATTTTTTTGGTTTCCCAGTGCATTGAAAGTCGTTTCCACTATACTGTAGTCTGTTAAGTGTGCAATGCCATTATGCCCAAAAAAACAATGTAGCTCCTTAATTAAAAATACTTTTTGCTGTTGCACAGCAAAGGAAACCACTGACAAAATGAAAAGAATGGGAGAAAATATTTGCAAATGATATGACCTGTAAGGGGTTAATATCCAAAATCTATAAACAACTCAATATCGAGAAAAAAAATTTTTTTAAATGGCAGAAGACCTGAATAGACATTTTTCCAAAGAGGATATACAGATGGCCAAGAGGCACCTGAAAATAAGTTCAACATCGATAATCATCAGAGGAATGCAAATCAAAGCCACAATGAGATATCACCTCACACCTGTCAGAATGGCTATTGTCAAAAAGACCACAAATAAGAAATGTTGAGGATTTGGAGAAAAGGGAACCTTCGTACACTGTTGGTGGGAATCTAAATTGATGCAGCCACTGTGGAGAACAGTATGGAGCTTCCTCAAAAAACTGAAAATAGAGCCACCATATCATCCAGCAATTCCTGGATATATATATATATCAGAAGGGGAAAAAAAACCCCACTAATTTGAAAAGACACACGCACCCAATGTTCACAGCAGCGTTATTAGCCGAGATATGAAAGCAACCTAATTGTCCATCAACAGATGAATGGATAAAAGAAAATATGGTGTGTGTGTGTGTGTGTGTGTGTGTGCGCGCGCGCGTGTATATGTGTGTGTGTGTATATATATATATATATATAAAATGGAATGTTACTTATAAAAAAGTATGAAATTTGCAGCAACATGGATGGGCCTACAGGGTATTATGCTTAGTGAAATACTATGTGTTTTCACTTATATATGAAATCTAAAAAATAAAACAGACGAATGAATATAACAAAACAGAAGCAGACTCACAGATATAGAGAACAAACTAGTGGTTACCAGCGGAGAGAGGGAAGGGGGCAGGGGCAAGATAGGGATAGGGGATTAAGAGGTACAAACTACTATGTACCAATATATAGTAAATAAGCTACAAGGGTATATTGTACAGCCAATGAATATAGCCATAGTTTATAATAAAAAATACTTTATTGCTAAAAAATACTAACCATCATCTGACAAGCAAGGTTGTCACAAACCTTAAATCTGTAAAACACAGTGTCTGTAAAGTGCACTAAAACAAAGTGTGCCTGGGAAGAAATTTGTAAATGATACTTTAATTCTAAATTTAGCCTATGATGTCTGCTTGCAATGGGGGTAAAGTAAGCATTTTTCCCTGAATTAACCTGATTCAATATTCACTTCTGATTGGCTATTTCAAACAAACCTTAATGCCATGAATCTCAGGCAGAGACACGAGGGGATAAATAGCAAAACATGGGCGGTTGTTCCCCCTCCTCTGGGCTCCCATAGCCCTTCTTATGTGCTTCTACTTGAGGGTCTTGCTATCTCACTTTTGTACTGTTATGTGTTTTTCTCTCTTATCAGACCCATCACGGTGCCTGGCACATACCAGACTCTCTGTATGTGTTAGTTGACTGAATAAATGAGTGAATAGCCAGTATATTAGGGTCTCCTGATTCTCTTTAAACATCACCAAGGGAGAAGATGGGTATAGTCAGGAGAAAATTACTCAGGAGACATTTTATTAGAAAGGTATTGAGAAGGAAACAGTTGAACGAAAGAAAAAGGCAGGCAATGTGCAAGTCCAGCTGGCTCCGTTCCTGAGCTCCTTCTCATTCTGAATGATTTTCTTGGGGGCTGGCCTGGCTCTGGTCTTTTCTTCTCTCTTCATCAGATCTTCTAACACCTCTGCAAGGTGGACTACTTCCAAGGAAGCTTGGGAATTTTTCTTTGTAAAATTTGGGGATCTAGCTCTAACTATAATCTGAAGGGTCCACCTACGTTTTGGCAAACAGCATGCCAACATTTGGCACGGTGGTTTTGGAGCCTGGCTGGCTGGCCCAGGGCCCTTGGTATCATGGTGATCTGCGGTTGTTGGGAAACCATTCTGAGTTAGTTTGGCTGGTATACAACCAGTCATTCTACTGAATTGGTGACCTTTGGAAATCTCTGAGCAATTGTAGGGAGTAGTAAGTTTTGTTTGTTTGTTTGTTTGTTTGTTTGCAGTACGCGGGCCTCTCACTGTTGTGGCCTCTCCCATTGCGGAGCACAGGCTCCGGACGCGCAGGCTCAGCGGCCATGGCTCACGGGCCCAGCTACTCCGCAGCATGTGGGATCTTGCCGGACCGGGGCACGAACCCGTGTCCCCTGCATCGGCAGGCGGACTCTCAACCACTGCGCCACCAGGGAAGCCCAGTAGGTTCTATTTCGATCATTGAAAGCCAACCTGATTTCACACAACGTTGTAATCTTAGTGCTTTAGCAGGTAAAAGGGATGCTCAGCGTATCAAAATATAACACACAAAATATTTTTTCTCCTTCACATCTATGTCTTAGCACATCCAAATTCTGTATTTTACCACCAGTCCATACTTGAAGAAGATCAACAAGGTCTGTTCCTGCCATTGTAAGATCTCTGAGATGGGTGGAAATGTTGATGACACGCCAGAATCCGTTCCAAAGACAGCTCGTATAGAATACACCTCTTAAGTTCCAAGGTGATTCATCTGGGTTGCACTTTGTAGGGTTCAGAAGGTCAGAAGATAGGGTTGGGTAATAGCAACGTGTCATTGAAGATAAGTGAATGGTGACGACAGAGTGAATGGGGGGATGAGAAAGGAAGAGGAGAGTCAGTTGGCAAAATGCTCCGAGGCAGGCAGTACATTGTTCCTTTCTGAGAAGTGCCTGCCATCTGGCTTCTTTAATACAACAGACTTACCACGCAGTGTCACTACGCTTTACAGAGTAATCTTTGCATGAATTCTGAGTAGGTGCCACAGTAAATTATGTATAACCAGATTTAAAAGAAATTCCTCATAATTGAAATACGGGATCATGTTAAACCGCTTATTACTCCAAAAAGGCTTATACAGTTAAACCACATCTCTCTCTCTTTTGAGATACTGTCCTATCCTCTCTCCTCTACAATTGTGGAGTGATTAATATAGTTAGAGAATGGGTAACCGTGAACATTTAAGAGAAGTATTATAATATGAGTGTTGCGACATATTCGATGAAGGTCTCACGTTATATTCTTATCTTCTCTTCGAATTTTTGCATCTTGCATTTTGACACACAGTCCCCAATCCATTAAAATGTAAACTGCAATGACGTGTGTAATACATTTTTTTCTGCAAGTTTTGGCTTTAAAGATGAATTTATTTCTTGGGCACTTGCATGCTATGCTTTTGGGAGTGGAGATGCTACAGTCTTTCTGGAAGGCAGTTTGGGAACATGTAAAAAGAGCATTAAAATAAACGTGTACTTTGACACAACAGTCCTACTTCTAGGAATTTAATCCATGGAAATGATCAGAGATGAGTACAAAGATTAAACAAAGATGTTTGTTGCAGAATTCTTAATACAGGTGAAAAACTGTAAACAACTCTAGATGTCCAAAAATAGGGAAATCGATTACACCAATTATGATAACATCATAATTATTTATGGTGCAGTGAGTTATTATGTACCTTTAAAAATCATGAGAAAATTTTGAATAATATACTGCTAAATGGAAAAATTATAATATAGAACGTGATATCACAATTTTGTTTAAATTTATGTGTATGTACCAAAAACAGATTGAAAATATAAATGTCAAATAGTAAGCCATGGCTATCTCTGAGTAAAGGACTTATCCATGAATGACTTTCTTCTTTGGTCTCTTTAATAGTTTAGAAACTTTCTATAATGAAATGGATCATTCCTTCATAAGAGGATAAATGCTAGGATAATGCTAGGGAAGACCCCCAAGAAGCCAGACAGCAAAGGGTTAAACAAGATTTCACACATAGTTGCTTTACTTTTGCCACACAGGGTAGAGTACATGAGTGATGGTGGAAGGAACCAAAGATCAATGAATAGTATCAATTAGGCATTCTGGCATAGGACCCAGCCTAGGAATTCTCCAAAGACAAAGAGGAAGAACTAGTCTCAGGAAACCCCCAGTGAAATGAGTGAGCCGAACTGCACCTAAAAGAGACTTACAGAACCCAAACAAAAGGATAGAGACTGAAGAAGAAGTGACAAAGGAATAAGAAGAGATCTCTAAGGAAATATTTCCTGGGGCCTGCCAGGAGCCAGGATCCTGAGAGGCCATCCACCCCCAGAAGGCAGGTGTCACCAACCGTGAGACCTACGGGGGGCAGGTGGGCGGTGTATATGGAGCCAGAAGAACTGGCCGAGAGAGTTTGGGGTATTGGGGGTGGGTTTAATGGAGAGTTGCTGGAGCTTCTAGTCTTTCAGAGTAAGCTTGAACTTCTAAGTGGGATCTCCTAATTTTATAAATGCTGGCACATTAAAATTTTTTAAAATTTAATAGGCTTTATATTTTTAGGGCAGCTGTAAGTTTATAGAAAAGTTGAGCAGAAAGTAGAGTTCCCATATACCCTCTTACCCCTGCCCCCCAGTTTCCCCTATTATTAACATCTTGCCTTAGTGCAGTACATTTATTACAAGTGATGAGCCAGTATTGATACATTATTATTAACTGAAGCCCACAGTTTACATTATGGTTTACTTTTGGTGTTATACATTCTATGGGTGTTGACAAATGTGTAATAATGTGTATCCACCATTACAGTATCGTACAGAATAGTTTCACTGCCCTAAAAATACTTTGTGCTCCACCTGTTCATTCCTCCCTCTCTCTCCCTGAACCCTGATCTTTTTACTGTCTCCACAGTTTTGCCTTTTCCAGAACGTCATGTAGTTGTAATCATATAGGATGTCGCCTTTTCAATTGGTTTTGCTCACTTAGCTGTATGCATCGAGGTCCCTACATGTCTTTTCATGGCTTGATAGATTATTTGTTTTTATTGATGAATACTATTCCATTTTATGTATGTACTACAGTTTGCTTATCCATATACCTATTGAAGGGCATCTTGGTTGCTTCTGGTACCTTTTTTTTTAAGACAGCTTTATGGAGGTATAATTGACATATAATAACCTGCACATATTTCAAGTCGGCAATTTGATGAGTTTTCACACACCTATATATCAGTGAAACCACTGCCAAAATCAAGATAATGAATGTGTCTATCACCCCCAAAGGTTTCCTTATGCCCCCTTTGTAATCTCTTCCTCATACCCCTACCTGCCACCCTGTCTCCAGGCAAACACTCATCTTTCTGTCATTTGAGATTAGTTTGCATCTTCTAAACTTTATATAAATGAAATCATGCAGTGTCTTTTTGTCTTGCTTCTTTCACTCAGCACAAGTGAGGGCAGGTATTTCCCCTGGATTCTGTAGAAGTCTAAATTTCAAGAAGCTGGCATGTCTCCTGAGGATGGTAACTAAGAAGACACAGCCAGAGATTTGCCCTAGTGTCAGATGTCCCCTCCATGCAATATCTCCTTATACACTATATTAGTTATGAAAATAGCCCAAACTGTTCTTTCCTTCAGAGTCATGTTGCAAAAGAGTCTCCACTCTCGTGAGTCCACACACACAGCATTGTCACGATCTCATGCAGTGAGCCGTCCAAGCACAACGCCCTGCCCTCCCCCCATACTGCCACTCCCTGTGACTGATGTCTTTTGATAGGACTGACCTGGTTTCGATGGAGTGAAGCTTTCAGCCTTCCTTCGCTCTCTGTTTTAACAACCGCAAATTATGGAGAAGCATTTTTGACATATAATTACATGGAGGATAAAAGTAGATTATAAAAATGTGTATTCTATAATTCCAGTTCGATTAAAAAAAGACTATTGAAGGAATGACTCATTACATCCCTCTGGAATGATAAACAGCAAAAGAGTAATCAGAATTACTTCTGGATGGTGAGATTATGAGTGATTTAAATTTTCTTCTCCGTACTTTTCCATGTTTTTCAAAGTTTCTGAAATGAATGTGTGTATCGTTATCAGAAATAGTGTGAAAAAATTTTATATTAAACCCCAAATTTGGGCTTTTGATTTGCAAGAAATTACCAAGTTATTTGGAGTAAGTTCCCACGCCCAACTAACTTGAACCCTAATGTTAGGGGAACTACTGACTGAAACTGCCCACCTTGGCCAGGCACCACAGTAACCATTTGTATGAGTTATTTTATGACAGGAGATCCTGGTAAGGAACACAGAACTAACAAGCCACCACCAACCGGAAAAATTCGGGCAAGGTCAAAAGGAGACCCCAGTCTGTATGTCCTACCAACCTCTCAGAATCCTTCTCACTGGAATCCATCTTGGCTGAGCGATGCGTGTGACACCAGGAAGGACCCTGAGTCAGAATGATTGGCCAGAGACAATCCGGAAACTAACCCCATCACCATAAAACCTGAGACTTCGAGCCACGTGGCAGAGAAGTTCTCCTGGGTTCCCTTACCCTCCTACTCTCCACCTGGCTGCCCCTTCCCAATAAAGTCTCTTGCTTTGTCAGCACATGTGTGTCCTGGGACAATTCATTTCCAGGTGTTAGACAAGAGCGCACTCTTGGGCCCTGGAAGGGGTCCCCCTTCCTGCAACACTAAAGTAGCAATAGTCTCTGTTTATCATTCATTCACTTACTCCTCCAGCAAACGTTTATTACTCGGTTATTACGTGTTGGGCTCTGTGTTAGATATTGGATACAAGGATGAACACAATAGTAATCCCCTTCCATTGGAAAGATCCCTCTTCAGCTGATTAGTTATTCAGGTCAGTGTACTGATTTGAAGAGGTCGGTCAAGTTGGAGGTTGGGAGGCGGGTGGTGATTAAGAATTCAGCTAGGAAGCTGGTTTTGAAAGAGAAGGAGAAGTGTATTGCTTTCGGTACTCAAGACTGTGGAATCCATTCCAATGACAAATGTCATTCAGCATGATTGTATTAGCGCCTCCATCAGTGAACTGGAAGGGTCATTAAATACTTGAGTGTAGTAGCAACTGCGGTTCTACCAATGTGTTTTCTGACTCCATTATTCTAGAGATTTTTTTAAAGTTAACTTCTTACTTTGCAATAATTGTAGACTCACGTACAGTCGTAAGAAATAGTACAAAGAGATTCCATGTGCCCTTTACCCAATTTCCCTCAATGGTAACATCTTGCAAAACTATATTATAATATCACACATTCTCAGGATTTTAATACCTAGGAAAATGAAGAAGAGACCGGTCTGGCTCCTTGCCAAACTTCATATATAGCTGGTACCTCTGCCATTCTTGGCAGGATTCTGCAACATTGGCTTTTTCTCTTACACTATAGTAAAGGCCTCCCTGAAGATAGATTTTTTCTTTATATCTCAAAATATTCAAGTATTTCCTTAAAGGGTTACATTCAAGTATCTCCTTAAATTAGATTATTTTCTTGAATGAAGTTAGTATATAAATGTGAAGGGAACAGCTTTTAGTCATAAGGTTATGGGGACCCTGTGAACAGAAAACTTAACCTATGAACAGTAAAGATGTTTGTAGCCATGGGCGGAAGACTGATGGAAAGATTGTTCCCAAAGGAGACTATTGAGCAGTGCACAGCCTCAAAGGGGCCTTCACAGGGGCACCTGGAAGTGAATGTAATCTCCAGCCACAGTGCCATATACAAGGAAGCTTCTATTGCTTCTACAAGAAGAGGAACAGCCATGTTCAGAGATTCGAAAGACTTAAGTTCAAGGGAAAAATCTGAGAGGGGAAGAGATGGAAAGTTTTCCCAGGAGGAGCCCAACCCACCTCCCAACTCAGAAGGAAAAAAAGGAGCTCCCTGGACCTTTCCATAGAGATGGAGGGGCCGGTAAGTCAGGAGACCATCTGGATGTTCAGCTGACGAGTTTATCCTTTAAGGCACAGTGCTTCCCTGTTCTCATTCATGAATTTAATAAATATTACTGAGCACTTTTTATCTGTCCATCCCTAACTGTTGAGTTGGCAGAAAGATGAGAATTGAGTGACTTTTTTTTTTTGAGGGTATTGCATTAAAAAAAAAATTATTTATTTTGGCCGCTCTGGGTCTTAGTTGTGGCATGCGGAATCTTCATTGAGGCAGGAAGGATCTTTTAGTTGTGGCATGCAGGATCTTTTTACTTGTGGCATGTGGACTTTTAGTTGCGGCACGCATGTGGGATCTAGTTCCCCGACCAGGGATCAAACCCGGGCCTCCTGCATTGGGAGTGCAGATCTTACCCACTGGATCACCAGGAAAGTCCCAAGAGTGACTGTTAAATAAGATACTTGAGACAAAGATGAGAGGGAAAAAAGTGTCCATATCAGGAAAGAGATATCTTATATTTTACTCATCCTGGTTGCCTAGCGTCAGGAAAGAGCAGTGTACTATGAGTCAGGAGACTGAGGCTCTGTCACTAACTAGCTCTGTGATCTTGGTAAGTTATTTTTGACTCTGTGTGGGCATTGGTTTTCTCAGATGATTGGTCCAAACAATTTTTAAACTTCTCATCAGCTGAATAATTTATGAGGTAGTATGGCTCAAAGAGATCATGTATAGGACTAACTGTAGAATAATAAGAGTGGTACTGCCCGACAAATGCTAACCTTTAAAGAAGTAGGCTGCCAACACCCAGTTTGGAATTTCCGATGAGATTAAGCAGAATTCTTCTGGTCACTAGAAAGCAGCTAAGCAGCTAAGGCTTAAAATGGTGTCTCCCCAACATCTCTTCAGTGTCTCTCTCCCACCCACATGACCCACACCAACCCTCCTTCAAAGGCCAAAAGGTGAATGGTTGAGGGTGACCTGGTTGTGAAAAGATATTGAGTTTATGAGTTTTGATGTCCAGTTTCACCATTTACCGTCTGCTATGAGTTGAACTGTGTTCCCTCTGTGTTTCCCCACCAAATTTATGTGTTGAAGTCTTAACCCCAGTACCTCAGAATGTGACCCTATTTGGAAATAAGATTGTTGCAGATCTAATCAGATGTAAGATGAGGTCATGCTGGATTAGGGGGGACCTCTGGACTTGTGTGGACTTAGGGTGGACTTGTGTCCTTATAAAATGGGAAATTTGGACACAGAGGCACACACACAGGGAGAACACCATGTGAAAACTGGAGTTAGGCTGCCACAAGCCAAGGAACTACCAGAAGCTGGGATACAGTCTGCAAAACATCCTTGCCTCTTGCTTTCAGAGGGAGCATGGCCCTGCTGACACCCTGATCTCAGACTTCAAGTCTCCAGAACTGTGAGATAATACATTTCTACCATTCAGTTTGTGGTACTTTGTGTTTAAAGTAACCAAACAAGGAGGCCATTGGTCTGAGGTGGCTCTAATGTTTTGGTCGTCAATGCAAGCAAATCAGAACCTAAGCCAGAGTGAATTCCTGTAAAAGCCTCAAGGTTAATAACAACCCAATCACAAACAGCCAACTAGGCTTTCCCGCAAAATGCAACCACTTAAGCTATAGCCAATCAAATAATTTCCTTGCTTTGCTGCTGCACCTTCTCTGTAAAAACCTTGCCCCTAGCTCTTGCTGGTGAAGCACTCCTAACAACTTCCGGTTTGGGGCTACCCAATTCAAATCACTGTTTGCTCAAATAAACCCTTAAAAAATTGAATATGCTTTAGCTTATCTTTTCACAGTTCCTTATGACAATGATAGCAAGCTAATATACTATCTGTGTGATCTTGGGCAACTCAGACAAATTCTGTGAGGTCCAATTTCTTCAGTGGAAATTGAAGACATAGAGGGAGGTTTATTTTTTTTATTTTTTATTTTTATTTTTTTAATTTTTATTTTTTGTGGTACATGGGCCTTTCACTGTTGTGGCCTCTCCCGTTGCGGAGCACAGGCTCCGGACACTCAGGCTCAGCGGCCATGGCTCACGGGCCCAGCTGCTCCGCAGCATGTGGGATCTTCCCGGACCAGGGCATGAACCATGTCCCCTGCATCGGCAGGCAGACTCTCAACCACTGCGCCACCAGGGAAGCCCAGGTTTATTTTTTTTTAATGTAGGTAAGTTTTTTTTTTTTTAACAGAGAGAATTTAATATAGAGAACTGTTAACACGATAGAAACTTGTGAAATAGGTACTTGAAAGGGTAAAACACAACCCTAAGGTATCATGGAAGCAGTATCGGTAGCAAAAGGAATAAGTTAAGATTATTAAAATTAGGAGCCTAGAGGTGGGCTCTACGGAAATGAAACTCAAAATTCTGCGGAGGAGGTGCCACTCAGCTGGTGCAAGTGTCTGGAGGGCACCTGAAGAGGCTGATCCTGTGACTGCTGGAAAACTGCCAACTGCATTCAGCTGCTGCTTCAGGGAGGCATTTTTAAGTGTATTTTACTCCTTATTGCTTCACCCTCTGTAGTTCCCAGTCCCCATGTGCACCATGACTTTGCTTCTTCACTTACAGCTTTGTGTTTCCTTAAGTCTTCAGGGAGGAAAAACATGTTTCCACCAAGAAGACTGCTCACCCCTCCATCATTTCTGAGCTCTGACTTGGGCTTCGAATAATCCTGCTAAGATGAAATCCATTTCTGTGGCATAAATGGACAGTTGGTGTTCATAAATTTCAATTGATTTTTATGACTATAAAATATTATGTCATTATAAGCACCTCTTATAATTGAAGTAAACCAAAATCTCCAATAAATTATCTTGTTTTGCACACTTTTCAGTCTGTTCTTCTTATATTAGAACACTTTAAAAAAGAAGAATTCATAACAACAAAATTTAAATTTAGTAGGTTGCTGTGTGCTGTGATTTGTAAGAACGTATTTCTTTTCTGTAGCTTATAAAATGAACTGGAAGTTTAGAGTTATTCTTTTGGGCTATGTATATTTGTGTGTTCGTGTGTGTGTGTGTGTGTGTGTGTGTGTGTGTGTGTGTGCGCGCACTTGGCCTATTAAAAGTAACTAAATTAATTTAGATGAGATTAAATAAGAAGAAATCTTTTCCAAAGACAGCGTCAGGCACCATGGTTAGATGCTTTTGGACAGCAGTGATAAAATAATGAGCTTGATATAAAGTATCAGATTCAGGTCAAGTATTTTTTGAAGATTTATTTTATTTTATTTTTTTAATTTTTAACGATAGAATTCATCTTTGTCAGCTCTTGAAATTAATGAGCTGCCTCAAATCTGGTTTACCCGGTCTCTGTGGCTTATTTAAGATTTGTCCACACATATATTTGTTATAATTAATGATGGAGATTCCTAAGTTCTAAGGCTAAGAGAATAGCATACCTGTAAACATAGCACATCATCATTTAATTAATTCAGCAGAATCTAGGAAAGAACAGTTCCCTTCATTTCTGGGTAGTAATATTGCATAATAGATAAGAATATTTTCCATGTGCTGAAGTTAGAAGTATTGATTTAGTTTCCAGAGGAAACATATTATGAAAAGGACTTCTAATTAGATTCTTGGATTAGATGTTTATATGTGTGTAAGTGTGAATGTGATTTATAGATGAGGAAACTGAGGCTGAGAGAGGATAACTACTTTGTGCAAGGCCATTGAATTCATAAGTTGCAGGACCAAGACTGAGAAAACAAATCTGTGATGTGCCAAAGCCATATTGTTTCTACTACTTACAGGAGGTTCCTTTATATTGTCATCCTCACAAGTACCCATCATTCTAAATTTTTTAACTTAAAATTTAAAATTTATGATTAAAAAGTAAGTACTACATGTGAGTGGTTCAATATTCAAAATGTACAAAAATATAGAATGAAAACGAATCTCCTTTTCTCTCTGGTTCCTCAGCTCTTTAGGCCCCCTTCCCAGAGAAAGCCACTCCACCAGTTTCTTGTGTATATTCTACATATTTACACACACACACATACACATACACTCCCTCACTGTGTTAGCATAGTGAATTCACAGTTATGTATCTTATGATTTTCTCTTGACACTATATTTGGGTGATCCTTGCAGATCCCAAACTGTCTTAATTGTACATTTATAGACAATGGTGGATCTGTTAGTACTAAAATTGTGTAAAAAATTTACATTTTCAGGCCATACAACCTGTTACAAATGTATAGGTGGTATTTGCTGGGTTTGATCAGAAGTGGGCAGAAAGGGGAGTGAATCTCTCCCTTCCACAGATCTGTATTTTGAAGGGGGAGTAGCTATATTACTTACCCAAGTCAGTCATTAAATTATAGAGGTGCACATAAAAAAATCCATATTGAATACCCATTACCAGGATGAAGGATAAAAGCCAAAATGATAAAATAAAGATTAGAAGGCACGAGTGTGCATAACAAGGAACTGAGACGGATATAAAGATGAGTGATGCAAAATCTGAAATTAAAAAACCTGTTTGATGTATAAACACAGCCTTAAGAATAGACTATCAAAAAATACACGCAAGAAGGAAAAAATGCATCCAACTGAAATAACCAGAAGCCACACCGCCCGTTCCTAACCCTTGATTCCTCTGAAGAACAATTCACACCGTGAAGAAAGGAAAAGCTTTTAGATGTAGAAAGCAAAACCCTTATCAGGACAGATGCCCAGCGTTTACGAAACAATTTGGACACAGGGGAAAAAAATAATCTCTTTTCCCCATGATGTGGCTGCAGAAAATAGATCAAAAAGCATCAGCAGAGGAGTCCAGCAGGGCTAAAAACAAGGAGGATTTTCACATTCAGGGGCATGGAAAAGGAGCAGGCAACTCGCTGACAAGCAGAAGAAAGAGGCAGATGATTGATTTCTCTGTATTAATCTTAGCTATGGCTCTAAAATGTTTACCACCCCATTTGATTGCTTACCAGGCTCTGAGCCGTCTCTTCCTCCTTTGAATGTAGCGAAGGCATGGTTTGCATCCTACCTCCAAGGTTTTGCATGTCCACCCTGCATTGTCCACAAATTCTCTAAAGAATCGCGCATTGAGTCCTTTTTATGTGCAAGATGGTACTAGATGCTGAGATGCGAAATCAACGTGTGCAGAGCATCAATTTTCATTCAGATTCTTGCCTCAACTGTAAAAGAAAAGGGTAAAATATATTGCTTTCTGATAAGGCACTTTTCTACTCAGATTATTTCCCTCTGTGATATACAGCTGCCTCTCTTTGTTGGCTTTCACAACATTCCATAGAATAGTCCTTGATTTTATGGCTTCCGGTGACAACAAATGGTCTCAATGCGCCCAGGAGGTATTTCCTCCTGGATTCTGCTCTTCGGTTTCTAGCAAAGACTTTCCTTTTTGTAAATAAGGCAATGTTTAATTATAGCCATACTCATGATCTGAGATCTTCTAGGCTTATGTCCTTAGATGTCTGATTACTTACACCAGCTTCTCAGGAATTCTTTTTGAATTCTTCTCTAAGCCTCGGCTTGCTTACAAACAACTTGGCTGGGAGTTTATTACTGTTGGACTTACACGGAAATGTATGTGTGCATCTATACATCTCTCCGCCTCCTTTTTCAAGGAACTTGAGATAGACTGGAGAAATACATAAATTTACAAAAGGATAAAATAAGAATTTCCATATCTAGGAACATATGGGAAAGCAAATATCAAACAAAACACTGTGTGAATCAGTTGCTAGACATGGGGCTATGAATTTGGTTCTAAGCGTCATAAATGGTCAAGGCAAAGAAAGAGACACTATCTTAAGATTCATAGGATCTAAAAGTTCAGGACAAGCTAGTTGCTACAGGGAAGCACTGTTTTTCTGGAAATTGAACCCTGAGAGAAATCTCTCCCATGGATCCTCATAAAAATGACATTGTGACGTATATGAGATGATAGAAAAACGCCTTACAAGTTTCACACGGTATTTTGCGATGACATGCCTTAATGTAGGCTTATGGCTTGATACTAAAAGATAACTCAGTTAATGTAATGGGAGGAGGGACCCCAAATTATTACTTTAGCTAGGCTCCTGTATCAAGATGAGGATTTCTTAACTCTATTCTGACCTGCTTAGGGCTTCCATCTAGGGTAGCAATATTAAAGCACAGAGAGGAGGAGGTCACGTCCTATGGCAGAGATTAGAATGATATGGCCTCAAACCAAGGAAGCTGAGGAAGGGCAGCAGCCACTGGAAACTGGAAGAGGCAAAAAGGATCCTCCCCTAGAGCCTTCAGAGGGCGCGCAGTCCTACCGACATGCTGAGTTTGGACTTCTGGTCTTCAAAACCGTGAGAGAATACGTTTCTGCTACTTCAAGCCACTCCGTTAGTAGAAATTTATTAAGGCAGCCCGAGGAAATGAACACACATGGAATATTTCAGTTGACTTGATTCCAACGTTTCCTTTGGAGCCTTGCTTTATTCTGACCCGGTGACTCTCACCTCAGACTGCACATTAGAATGGCTTAGAGAACTTAGAAAAAGTGCTGACGTCTGGACCACACGCTCAGAGATTCCACTTCAATGGGCTTGGGCTACAAACTGGCAACGGTGTACAGTCAGAGTTGAGAACATACATTTCTGTGTAAGTCCAACATTTAATTAGTCACAGCAACTTAATATCATAGGGGTGACACAGAAGTACATGGGGTGGGAACAGCTATATAAAAATTTTTTTAACTTAGGCATTTGCTTTGGGACATAACATTCTGTATCTTCATGCCCAAATACAAAGCATTCTTAGACATTGTCTGAAGCAGTTTTGCATCAGCTGTCTGCACAGACCCTTATGGCGCTAAGAGAGTCCTGTTTCTACCATGAGGAGGGAGTATGGATGCTCTCACAGGTGGCCACCGCTGCCCATCTGGACGCTCCCCTCACTGCCTCTGGAAGCACTGAGGAGGCGTTGCCTTCTAGACTGAAGCTGGACAATGCTTAACTTTAACATAAATCAAAAGACGTCATTTGTAAGCCCTTGCTCCAAATTGTCCCACTGCCTCTTGACAATTAGACAATGACAATTTTGAATTTCTGGTGGCATGGTACTTTGTATAATTAAAAAAAAACATCTGCAGCAGAGACGTGCTGAATAGGAGAATAGTACATTATTATTTGGAGGGAAGAGGGTCCTTCATTGTGAATTGTGGAACAAAGCAATTCCTTGTTCGTCAGCCCTCAATAAATGTTTCTTTATTTGTGAAGTTGTGTGATGGCCTGTAGTGGTCTTTCGCGCACATCAGGGAGCAGTCAGGAGTGAGCTGCAGTTAGCAGTGGGGCTGGTCTATGAAGGGCCTTTGACGCCGAGCTCACTGCATCTATTGACTCCCCAGGAAGTCTGAGGTCACAAGCTTGGCTGGAGCACATGAGCCCAGATAATGAAGATGGTTTGGCCTTCTTGAAACAAAGCCAGAAACTTTATCTACTTCATTGTGCACTTTGGGTCATGTGCTAACGATGAGGATTTGTCTAATACTAATCCCCCTAATGAAGGCTTCTCCCAGCCCTTACACAAACCCCACAAGGCCCCGTGATTTGGCAAGCCAGGCAGAATAAAGGCGAAACGGTGTTTGGCTTTTGAACTGAGTTCAAGGCAATTAAAGCCACGGACTAAGGAGGAAAGGAGGGGGTTCAGAAATACCAGTATAATAAGTAGTATGACTGGAGCGCTCCGTCAATTAACTCAATGAGACAAAGTCTGATTTCACGGGGGAAGGCGGTGAGAAGCGCTACCCTCATTAAATCTGGCCATTAGAGGTGCTTCTAATGGAATTAGCTTTGTTTTAGTGGTCTGAGTCCTATAAAGTAGTCTGTACGTGCACACAGGCAGGTTCTGTAATTTTTGTGGGTCTTTCTTTCAAGAGGAGAGGAATAGAACGCGAAACAAAAATACACCCCCCAAACCGCAAATCCCCAAAGAACAAAAATCAAAAACGGGGTGGATGCTCCAGTGCTCAAGAGTGGAAGAGAAGAGGAAAGCAGGACAGAGGCGAGGAGTGGAAGGCGCGAGAGAGTCCTCCCGGTTATAAAGCCATGAGCCCCCTTCGATGGGGGCTTCTGCTCGGCTGCCTGGGCTGTGCGCTCCCTCCGCGGGTGCGGGCGCAGTTCCCCCGGGTCTGCATGACGGTGGGCAGCCTGCAGGCTAAGGAGTGCTGCCCGCCGCTGGGCGCCGACACGGCCGACGTCTGCGGCTCTCGGGAGGGCCGGGGCCAGTGCGCGGAGGTGCAGATCGACACCAGGCCCTGGAGCGGTCCTTACGTCCTGCGCAACCAGGACGACCGAGAGCGGTGGCCACGGAAGTTCTTCGACCGGACCTGCAGGTGCACAGGTGAGGAAGGCGGGCAGACGTCCGCATGAGCCCAGCTGGGTGGGGCAGGCCCGCTGGGAAAAGAGCCCCTTCCAAGGAAGAGATGGGACTCTTGAGATACTTAGACTAGGCTTTGAAAAGCAAACCGAGTTGGTCCATCGTAGGCAGGGAATTGAGTAAGGCTGATGTCTTGGTATACTCTTTACACCCTTTGTATATCTAGCTATGAACACTAAATAAATATTCCGTGGGCCAAGCTTGGTTATATGAACGCGTGCCGACACACCACGGGCTTGTCTGTTGGAGGGGGTAGCTAAAGGGCCCAAGAGTCAGCTTTGAAACTCAGAGCAAAAGTCCTTTCAAGATGGATTCAGTGCCCTCTCCTTCTGAAATGGGTTTGCACTTGTTGAAGAGAGTGGTGGGTGAGGCTTGGCATCTGGAAGACAGACGTCGAGGGTAGGTGTTCTGTAGTCCGAGTCTCAGCGTTCCTAATGATTTGAACAGGTCTCAAGCAGGATACGTCTTGCTCGTGAAGGTTATGATTGGGTTGTAATTTTGCCAGCATCGGAGAGATGTGGCATGACAGAGCTTTCTCCGCGAGCTGAAGAAGAGAGGCTGGTTAGGAGATAAAAATGGCTTTTTCCCCTCTTACCTGGGTTTGATGTGAGCGTTTCAAAATTTGCTCAGTGTCTCTCTTTTAGACCTCGGTCTCTCTTATTACCTGTTTCTTTGAAATCTCTGTGCACTTCTTAATCCTCCGTCTCTTCTGAGCCATCTCAAATCCTCTTTAGCGGGCCTCCCCTCCAGTGTTCAGCAAACATGCACAGCAGTGATAAACACTCAAAGGCTGGCAGGGCATGTGGAATACAAAACACATAAGCCATAACTTTAGCAAAGCCCTTGGAAACTGTTCTACAGTGTCTAGCCACACAAGAGTTTTTTCCTTTTGAAATTATGTTTTTATTGATGTTCTTATATGATGCTGGCACATAGGAAAATACAGATAATTGAGCTACCTAAGGACATGAAAAGGTAAACTAAGGGAATGTACAAAGGGCTGTGATGTTAATGTAGGAATGATATCAGATGTTTTTAACTTAAACAAATTCTGAAACTATTTTTTATACAGTGGATAAACAGGATCCTATTGTATAGCACAGGGAACTATATTCAATATTCTTTAGTAAACCATAATGGAAAAGAAAAAAAAAATCTGGCTTTATAATCATTTTGTAGTCATATTGTTAATTCTGTGATTCAAAGGAACTGTTTTGTCTTGGGGTATTATTGTGACAAAAAGTTTTTAATAGCATGTTGAATATATGCTGTTCATTTTTTCTAAGCTAGTTGAGCATTTGCTTCTGTAGACATTATCTTGTAGATTCTCATGGTTTTTCAGTCTAATGAGAGACAGCAAGTTTCGTATTACTCGTGGTATTGGAAACCACACTACACGGTGACTTCTTTGTCTATGACTCAAAAATTCGTCTAGAAAACTTATTTCCAGGTCAATTAATGATAGAGTACCACAAGTTACACAGGTTGGGAATCTCCATTTTATAGAATCCTGGGGGCAGAAGACATTAGGAACTCAGGTATAACTGTTAACTCCCCTTATCACCATCTACTCTATATTTCTGACCTGACTAGCAAGTTTTTTAAAAAGTGGAGATGGAAGGAATCAAGGATGGCAGAATAGAAGAGATAATTGCAGTCTCCCTGTCCTGAGGGAATGGTTATAAATATTCCTCTAGAAGGGGCAGTAAATTAGGGTCACAGCGACCTAAGTTGTCTCCCTCCTCCAGGATTTGATCTGTCTAGACTCATGCAGGACCATAGCTCTTTCCATCCCAACTTTGGATGGCTCTACTCATGTTGGCTAGACGGTCTTTGTCTTTGAGCCTCAGCGTACCAGGCTAGGTCCTTAGTGACTGAGCTGAACAGCTATTTGGTATACATAATAATCACCGTGATGTGTCATATGCCTCAAAGCAAGACACATGTCTTTCAGTTTATTCTCCCTAAAGAGTGAGTTGCTTGCTTTCTGAGAGTAATTTCTTCATGATTTAGAAGGCAGTCTTCAGAAGTTAAACCTGATCTCTGGTAGCCTCAAAATTCTTTTGCAAATAGAATCACTGGGATTCTTCTGGTGTCACCCAAAATTTATTAATGAGGAAATGTATATTAGCAACCAGACTGTTGATGACCTTGAGCTTTGTTAATACAGTGGAAAGATAAACACACCATTCCTCTCTTGATGGACATTTAGGTTGTTTCCATATCTTGGCCATTTGGAATAATGCAGCAATGAACGTGCGGATGCCAATATCTTTTTGAGATCCTGATTGAAATTCTTCTGGTTAAATACTCAGATATGGGATTGCTGGATTATATGATAGTTTTATTTTTAATTTTTTGAAGAACCTCCATACTGTTTTCCATAGCAGCCACACTAACAGTGTGCGAGGGTTCCAATTTCTCTGCATCCTCGCCAAGTGGTATGTATTTGCAGCTTAATACCGTTCAGCCCTACAAAAGAAGGAAAGCTTGCAGTATGCAACAGCATGAATGAAACCGGAGGACACTATACTCAGGAAATAAGTCAGTCACAGAAAGATAACTACTGAAAAATCCCACTTATATGGGGCATCTAAGATAGTCAAATTCATAGAATCAAAGAACGGAATGGTGGTTACCAGGAGCTGGGAGGAAGAGGAAGTAGAGGGTTACTAATCAATAGGCATAAAGTTTCAGTTAAGCAACATGAATAAGTCCTAGAGTTCTGTACAACAGAACTGTACAACATTCTACCTAGAGTCAACAATAATGTATTGTACCCTTAAATATGTGTTAAGAGGATAGATCTCATGTTAGCTATTCTTATCACAATTAAAAGAAAACACACACAAAAACCCATAGTCTCCTCGATCTTGAAGTTGGTAAAAGATTTTAGCTCAATAAAAAGAAATAAATGCAAACTCTGAGGGGGAAAAAAACCCTAAATTATGTGCTCAAATTCTCTAGAGAGAACTTCTCTATTCTCTGTGGGGATAAATTGAACCCCCCAAATTACTGAACTTAATTGTCAAGAAGTGGTAAATTTCAGGAGACTTTGGCATTAGCCATTCACCTTCCAAGTCTCACCTGCCAGTTGGCATTCCTGAGCATAGACCAGCTGCAGCTGGGTCTTTGGATTTTTGAAAAATATGTGCACCAAATGGTTTATGAACAATTATCTGAGAACTTCTTGTTTGTACAAGTGACTAAGTGCCTCCATTTTCCAATCTCTGAAATGGGGATAATGATGAAACCACATTTGTAAAATCCTTTTGAACTCTGTAAATGAAAGGCCTCATGTGAGTATAAAGTATTGTTATTAATATAATAGAATCTCTAATTAAAAGGAATAGGCTATTTAGAGCTCCTTGTAAATTCACTAATCGGTGGTCTTTAAGCTTAATTAATCTAATAGCCTTTGGAGGTTGAGCTGATGCAGTTCATGTAGGAATGTGCATTGTTTGGTTGTTCTCATTCTCTTTCCATTTTTTCCCCAGTCCTAAGTAGGTATAAGACTTTGTCTTTTTAAACTTAATTTTTACTCAAGGACATACTCAGTGATAGACTGGTATCTAGGGATCCTTTCTTTTTTCTCTCTCCATTTCCCAGTGAGATAACGCAATCCTTTCTAAAAGGGCCCCGTTCATTTATATACCTCTATATCTATATCTATATCTATATCTTGGCTGCTGTTATTGGTGGATCAATGGAAAAATTTAACTCATTAAGTTGATGTTAGGAAATACTAGGAAATCTAAATTAAAGAAATAAACACTTTGTGTGCTAGGCTTTTATGTTATTGCACTTTTCAGTTGTCTTCAGCATTTTAACAAATTCTTTAAATCAGAGTTAGAAGCTCAAATATGAAAGGGATCTGACTGAAGAGCTGTGGGGTATATTTTCTCTGAGACATGCTGGAAAAGGGATTTTTTTATCAAATACATTTATGGGTCATAGGTGAGCTCAGATCCACACAAATGCTTTCTTATTAGCATTTCTACATTGCTCTTCAGGGGCAACTCTGGCTTCATGAGATGTCTTTGTTCAACATAATTGTGAAGCCTCTCTGGTCTTCTGAGTCAGAATCAACCATTTTGTCTTTTGTCATTCATGGTGTTTGGTTAATTCTTGTTTTCACTTTTCCCACAGTTAGACTTGCGTTGATATTTCGTTCCGCCCATGTTCCTTGTCCCACTAGATGAACGCACTGTGCCTTATATTTGTATCCTCTAGGGCTTAATGCCTTTTATTTAGTTATTCATGACTCCTTCATCAGCCAGCCAACCAATGTTTATTTAGCACCAATTACGTTAGGCCCTTCAGGTACAAAGGGGAAGAAACCCCAATATAATTTTTGATGTGTCCACAGCGTAGTGGATGAGCAAGACAGGTACGAAAACAAATACTTAAACCATACGACTTGGTAAGTGGTATCTGGTAAAACTAGTAATGGTAACACTTCATACAGAACTTACTATGTACCAATACTACTCTATATTAACATGATTGCTTTCCATAAGAACCTGATGAAGTAGAACTCTTATTCCAATAGGACAGGCTTTGAGAGGAAAAGTCCAAAGTTACCACGTGTGGCAATTGCATGAATGTACGTAAAGCTGTGGGTGCACCGAGCAGGGCATGATTAGTTTTGACCTCCTTTTAGGTATTAGGCGTTAATAAATTATTTGTTGAATAAATGAATGAGGGAGATAATTAGTTATTGGTAATTTTGTTTCTAGCAACCAAAAAGAATCATGGTAGAGAAAATGCAAAGATCTTAAAACTCATGGCCTAAGTCATGAATTATTCAATTTTAATAATGAGACCCCAAAATTCAAAGTCAAGTTTTATGCCTTTAAATCTAGAAATGTATCGAATTTACTATTTTGAAATTTGTGTGTGCTATTTCTTAGCGTTTTGGAGGAAGGACCTGCTCTCCTATGGTAGAGCTATGACTACACATTCACCTCCAATCACCTGGCTGTAGGTAAACAGCTGGAAGTTTAGGTATTTAGTATTCTTCACATGTATTTTGTTCAATCACTTCTCAAAAAATACTCTATTCCTATAGAAGCTGCCAAATTAGGGGATACATTTTAATCAAAGATGTTTTAAAAATAGATATACAATTTTAGTAGGTACCCCAAGGGAAAATAAATAGACACCAAGCTCCGTGAAGCCTGAAGTGCCTTGCATAGCATTTGATACTGTAGTAGCTGTTGAATAAATATTTGTTAAATAATTTATATTTAATAGCTTCACTCCAGTGATCAACATAAATTTTAATGTTTAATGCAGACTATTCAAGAACTTGATTTTCAGTCTTGGGACTAGTAGAATTTTCCCTTTTAAGTATTTTTTTAAAACTTATGTTCTCATTTGGTGTTGAAACAGGAAAATACAAGTAAGCTGTGTAAGAGTAGGTAGAATATTTTGTATGTTACAAAGAGCATAGAACCCAAATTTTTAAAAAAACTTCTTCTTATTTATGATATTTTTAAGGACATTTTCTTTAACCATCAAAAAATCCATTGGGTTAATAGAGGAGGCCTGTGCATTTTCTTCACGTAGGACACATGCTAATCGTTTTGTTTTCATGTTATTGGAAAATTTTCTTTTCCTTTAGAGATCCAAATAACCCTCTCTTTACTGTGGTCATAATATGTTTTACTTGCATCTATTTTGGTACTTGTAGTTTATCAAAATTATTTGCAGGGCCTGCTTTTCCTTCTAATTCACAAGGGAGAGAAAGGAAGAAGAAAACTGAGGTTCATTGAATCATCTACTACGTGCTTTATACTCCTTTGTTTTTTATTATTTCAGCTTTATTGACATATAACTGACAAATAAAATAGTAAGATATTTAAAGTGTCCATCGTGGTGATTTGGCTTTATGCTTCTTTCATTCATTAAAGAAATATTCATTTGTACAAGGCCAAGCATAGGCCTAGGCAGCAGGATAACTGCCTTCCAGTTGTCTGTAGCTGAGACCAGTAGATGTCTACAGCTGACACGATTAATTCAATGAAAGAGGAAATATGAGGTGTCATAGGAGCACAGCATGAGATCATCACCCTGATGTGTGGGATCAGGGATGACCTTGCAGAGAGCCCATCGTGACGCTTGAAGGTGGAATAGGTAACACATGCAAAGAGGAATGTAGGGAGACCGTGAGGGAAAAGTGTTCTAGACAGAAGGAAGAGCAAGTAAAAAGATCTGGGAGGGGCTTCCCTGGTGGCACAGTGGTTGAGAGTCCGCCTGCTGATGCAGGGGACGCGTGTTCGTGCCCCGGTCCGGGAAGATCCCACATGCCGCAGAGCGGCTGGGCCCGTGAACCATA
>NW_020174267.1:2102841-2365398 GCF_003031525.2 Neophocaena asiaeorientalis asiaeorientalis | reverse complement strand
TAAAAAAAAAAAAAAAAAAAAAAAAAAAGATCTGGGAGGGGGGGTAGGAAGAGAAGGAAGGGAGATTGTCACTCACGTTAAATGCTTTACATAACCCCTCTCATCCCCTAGGAGATAAGAGTTATTATCCCTTTTTGTTTCAACATTTCATGCCAATAATATTTAAATGTTTATTCTAACTTATTACCACCTAAGGAATGAGGTGCTGGTCATACCAAAAGCAATAATCAAGGCTAAAAAGGGAAAAGTCAAGCTAAGATAATTTAAACTTTAGATGCTAATCAGAAAGATGCCTAGAGCTTGGTATGACTAGTCCTCAGTCCCTGGGGTGATAACAAACAAAGCAGAGCCGTTTGTTTGCACTTCCTGACACCACCGCAGCTAATTCACCTGCCAGCCTCCACTGATTTTGTCTTAACTCTGTCTCCTTTGTGAAATAAACCAGCTTTTTAAATGTTGGATTCCACCTTAATTCCTGGAAGTCAGCTTAGTTATTTTGGTTCCACCTTTAGCTTGGTGTATATTCTCTTCCTTCTCTAAATCAATGACCTATTTTGCAGCAGCCCTTCCATATGTGCTGCAGGGGAGGGGGGCCCAGCAGTGATGACATCCGAGGCTGCAGCTCAACCCCAGGAAGGGACATCCGGCCTGACCCGTGAGAGGAAGGGAACGTGGAAGGCAGCAGTGTTTTAGTTTGCTAGGGCTTCCATAACAAAGGACCATGGACTGGGTAACACACAGAAACTTATTTCCTCACAGTTCTGGAGGCCTGAAGTCCCAGAACAAGGTGTCGGCAGCTGGGATTCTTCTGAGGCCTCTCTTGCTGGCTTGTTGATGGTGTCTTCTCCCTGTCTTCACATCATCTTCCCTCGGTAACTGTGTCCAAATTTCCTTTTCTTATGAGGACACCAGTCATGTTGGATTAGCCAATGATCATTGCCCCCAGTGACTTCATTTTAACTTACTTTTTAAAAGACCCTATCTCCAAAGATAGTCATACACTGAGGTACTGGGGGTTAGGACTTCAGCATATGAATTTTGTGGGGACTCAGTTCAGCTCATAACAGCATGGAATTCATTTCCTGTCCTATTTCTTTGCTGGGAATATTTCTAGGAACTCTCCAGTGTTCAGTCCACTTGGAGAGACAAACATTTCAAGAGGAGAGTAAGGAAAAGCAATTGATCTTCTCTTCTGTTCTACCCCAGAAATGTCTTCCAAACTACATAAGCTTCCTCTTCCATCTTTCCCTTAATTTTTATTATTTGCTTATTTATTTTTACATATGATACATGTATTTATTATACCTACTAGGTGTGTTCTCTTTGGGAAATACGAATCTCTTTGAGACATAGGTTGTTCATTTTTTTTGTTTTCCCACAAATACTGGGACCTTTTGAGCAGGAAGGTCTATATTTTACTAACATCTAGAACCAGCAGCTAACACGGTGTCTAAGATGTAGTCAATACATATGAAATACGTAAATGAACACAATTTTAAGGAAGGGCCAGGACGTGAATGAATAGAAAATTTTCATTTTCAGTCACAAAGCAAAAACAGACATAAAAATGATACAGACAACAAGTGCTACGGTCATTCAAAGAAGGCATAGAATAGATACAACAAGGATCTCCTCTATGGCACAGGGAACTATACTCAATATTTCGTAATAACTTGTATCCCTTAATTTTTAAAATGCACTAGGAAACTTCGCCGGCTATAACTGTGGAGACTGCAAGTTTGGCTGGACTGGCCCCAACTGCGAGCAGAAGAAACCCTTGGTTGTCCGGCAGAATATCCACTCCTTGACCCCTCAGGAGCGTGAGCAATTCTTGGGCTCCTTAGACCTCGCAAAGAACACGCCGCATCCCGACTACGTGATCACCACGCAACACTGGCTAGGCCTGCTCGGGACCAACGGGACCCAGCCACAGATCGCCAACTGCAGCATTTATGATTTCTTTGTGTGGCTCCATTATTATTCCGTTAGAGATACATTATTAGGTGAGTCTTTTTCTTTCAAGCAAGTTAATTGACAAGAGAAAAACCTCTCAAGGAATCAAAGAGGAATTAGGTTTATGAAAGTCATTGAATTATCAGATGCCGCCCAACGTTAGAATGCAGTGGTTTCTCCCTGGACGTTGGCTGCGGACATTTGAAAATGTTCTCTCCTATAGTTTGTGTTTTTGGTTCAGGGTCTAAACTCTTCTCTCCGAAGCTATTCATCCTCAAAGGCAAGAGTTGGTGAAGTGGAGGTAAATTCTTTTTGATTCCAGAAGAAAGCATTTCTAAATCTGACCACGGAAGACTTCTCTGACCTGTTCTAAAAGCACGTGAAGCTTCTTTGTACAGAATTAGAGTATTGGTATCGGAAGTATGTATCACACTAAACTCACATGTATTAGTTGTGAGACTTTCAGGTCATCACTCGTGGTGCCCATGCACTGCTGTAATTCCCAGGGTTTTTGGACTTGAATTGTCAAGGAAAAGGAGGAGCTGAGCCACAGCAATGTAGCTTGGCTTAGCCCTTTGAACCACAGTTAGGCTGGATGCTTGAGAAAATGGCACCCTGCTCTTCCAGATACTAAAACCTGGGGCCTGGGATGGGAGCTGTCTGTTAGGAACGTCATTAATCTGGTACATCAAATTTTATCCTCTGTTATTTTCAGTCAGGGGAAAGCCATAGCCACCAGTTAGCTCCAGGAGGGCTGGAGTCCAGTCCGGATTCTGCTCCGTGCTGTCCTGAACTTTGGCTCTATTTGCAATTATCCACTCTTCTGGGGCTTCTCTTTGGGGTCAGGGTGAATGAAGATACAGAGCTCACTTTGAATAGTAAGATTCTCATTTGAAATCATCTGTCCTTGTGTTTATCGCTCACTCCCCCTAGCTTGATGCCCCCTCATCATTTTGTTTTGAGAAGTTTAAACTCTGTTTTGCATTAAAACATTTACAAAGGGCTGTGTAGCCAACATCAGTGACAGCAGTTTTTTCCCCTCAGTGTCTTTTAAAAACTTGCCTCATAGGTAAGCGTCTGTCTTTCTTTATCGGTAGATACGGAGGCTCTTCTGGCTATAAACCTTTATTGTTTTCCTGTCATCACTCTGAGGAATTTTTGCTTTATGAGAGGGTAGTCTCTCAAGAGGAAAAGAAAACTATAGTTTCTGGTTGCATCTAGGAATTAAATTTATATTCATTTCTGTTCATCTCTCTGAAGTTGTCATGGGTACTTTGAAAAAGAACTAACGTTAGCTAAAGTTTCTACATAACCATCAAAAGCTGTTATGAGAGGGAGAAGAAGGATAGAACAGGCAGTAAGGAGGTCATTAAATCTCCCAAAGCTTTTCACTAAAATTGGCAGTTCCAGAGGCCAGCCAAATTGGTTGGAATGTATTTTTCTCTCTTCTGGGCTCGGCAACCATGCCTGTCAGCTAATAGTTGTAACTGATTGATGGTTGAGGCAGAATCCGTGGAAGTGCCTTTCGGTTACATAAATGCTGAATTTGGACTAAGTGCAGTTGAAGTTGCTTTATTATTCATTAATCCCTCCCTATAAATACATGCTTTTGTGAGGAATAGGTTAGAAAATGTCTTTTAGAAATATATTTCATTTAGGTCTTGATCTCTTTTGGGGGATACTCATTCTATCTTCACGAAACATTGCTTAAAAATTAAATTTATAACAGGAGCTCTTAAGATGACCTGAATTTCTCTGCTGTCAATCAAACTTTCAAGAGATGAAGGAGAACTTATCCTAAAACTGCTAGTTGCTGCTGAGATTGTTTTGTTGTTGTTGCTTTCAGAGAGATAAATGACAAAAACAGTTGTTTTCCCTTATGGTTACCAAAGGGGAAAGGGGGGGATAAATTAGGAATTTGGGATTAACAGATACACGCTACTATATATAAAATAGATAAAGGGCTTCCCTGGTGGTGCAGTGGTTAAGAATCCACCTGCCGATGCAGGGGACACAGGATTGAACCCTGGTCCGGGAAGATCCCACATGCCACGGAGCCACTAAGCCCATGCGCCACAACTACTGAGGCCCACACGCCTAGAGCCAGTGACCTGCAACAAGAGAAGCCACTGCAATGAAGCCACTGCAAAGCTCACGTACTGCAACGAAGAGTAGCCCCTGCTCGCTGTAACTAGAGAGCCTGCGCGCAACAACGAAGACTCAATGCAGCCAAAAATAAATAAATTAATTAATTTAAAAAAATAGATAAAGAACAAGGGCCTACTGTATAACACAGGCAACTTTATTCAGTATCCTAGAATAAACCATAATGGAAAAGAATCTGAAAAAGAATATATATATATATATAAACTGAATCCCTTTGCTGTACATCTGAAACATTATAAATCAACTACACTTCAATAAAAAAATAATTAATTAATTTTAAAAAGTTGTTTTCCGACTAAAACATCACGGACTTATTGGCTCTGCAGGCCTCCCAGGTAACATTTAACATTTAAAAAAAAATCTATTGTGTATTATATAAACTGAATCCCTTTGCTGTACACCTGAAACATTATAAATCAACTATACTTCAATAAAAAAATAATTAATTAATTTAAAAAAGTTGTTTTCCGACTAAAACATCACGGACTTATTGGCTCTGCAGGCCTCCCAGGTAACATTTAACATTTAAAAAAAAATCTATTGTGTAACCTCTAACGTGTTTCCCAATTGTTTTAGGACCAGGGCGCCCATACAAGGCCATAGATTTCTCACACCAAGGCCCCGCCTTCGTTACCTGGCACCGCTACCACTTGTTGTGGCTGGAAAGAGACCTCCAGGTTGGTCCAAACATTAGTTTCTTTTAATTTTGTTTTGTATTTGGTCAAGACCCTTATCAGTCTTTGCTTTATACATTTTCTTGTTGTATCTGATGACATGAATTAAATGACTGGTCATGCCCTTTGCTTTTAGCGCCTCACTGGCAATGAGTCCTTTGCTTTGCCCTACTGGAACTTTGCCACCGGGAGGAACGAGTGTGACGTGTGTACAGACCAGCTGCTTGGGGCTGCAAGCCAAGATGATCCGACTCTGATTAGTCAAAACTCCAGATTCTCCAGCTGGGAAATTGTCTGTGATAGGTAATCGCGTGTGTACCTGCAGCAGAAATCCAGAGATTGTATTTTCTGATGTCTGAGAGATGGAGAATAACTTTACAACTCTCTTTCTAATGCATGTTGGATTCTGTTTACATGTTTCTGAACAGTATTTTCCTGAGGGAGGTGGGATTTTAAAAAACCCTGAGCCCTTTAATAAAAAGAAAATAGAGGTATGGAAATCACACCTGTGACTTGAGTATGCTTGGCCATCACTTTGAGATCAACTGTCTTCAAATGAGAAGTATTTCCTGTATTCAGCCAACATGTCTTAAGCACTGATCATATTCTAAACAGTTTAATAGTGCTGGGAATACAAGGATGAATAACATATAGCTTCCCTTTGGAATATCATTTTATACTTACAAAGGTAGAAGGCTGGTAAACAAATTACAATATAACGTGAGAAGTATTTTAATAGGGGTATGTCCAAAGCCAAGAAGAGAATCAGTGAAAGTCTTTAGGAGGTGGAGACACGAGTATCCTAAGACTTCAAGGAGGCACAGATCTCTCAACCAGAGGCAGGGGAGGGTAGTGTGTCCTAGACGGAGGGAACGTCATGTATGTAGTTAGAAAAGTCCCTAGAAGCAGTCTGATATGGCTGGGCCATAGGGTGCTGGGGAGTTGAGGGGAACAGGAAATGGGGTGGTGAGACGAATCTCTAAAGTACTAAAATCGGGTCATGTGCATCTGGTGTAGAAACTTTTTTCTACCATAACTGACACCAGCAAATGTTTGTTATTTGCAAAAAAAAAGAGAAAGTACCAAAGAACACACGAGCAGCCCATACCCCACAAAGAATTCTGTCCTCAGGGATTCCTTGAATTTGTTTCTCTTTCCTGGCACACATCTCAGGAGGAGATTCCCCAAGAAGCTCTTCCGTCTTCCTGTATTCATCTGTTTCCTCCACGATCCTCCTGTTTTGAACTCCACTATACTATGCCCTTGTCCTTTGTCTTTCGACCACTCCATGGCACAGAGCTTTGCTGTCCACGCCCCAGGCTGGGCATGCGCGTGTTTTCGGGGGTCTAGGTCTAGCTCACCGTGATCCCATCTTCTACATCCTAAGCTTTTCCTACAGCCCTCCAGGCAGTGCTCATAGGGATGTAGTAAGTGCTTTGTACATGACTTAATGTCGTTCCTTAAGGGCACCATTTCTCATAGTGCCTTGGGCTATTAATAGGTGGTATGTGAAAAGAGACTCCCCTGATCAAATAAATTGAGAGAATGCTGAGTTAAAAGGGTTTTAAAAATTTTAGAACGTCTCAGAGCCTTTCATAAGTAACCGTGTTCTTATTTTTCAAGAGGGGCTTAAACTTATCTGACCCTGACACCCTTATTTCACAGACCATCTCACTGGAACACACTTGGGAAAGGCTGCTTTGGAGGCTGTTTTTTGTCTAGTTTTTAGGTACTGGCGTCTTTCATCCTCATGTGCGCTGATTCTGTTCTCACACACCCAGTAGGATCCCCTCACCCATTAAAATGCACACAGAAACATCTTGAAAATTTGATCTCTACCAAATGGAATACTGTTCTGATGGTGGAATTCCAGGCCCCAACAGGCATGTAGGATATAATCTTATGGGCACGAGACCTTCCCAGCATCCACGTTTACCAATTAACCATCCCTTCTGCCTTAGAACATTTTCTAATACAGCGTTTCTCCTAATACTTCTCCTCTATATAGTTTCACGTGTTTTCACTCTGACCACCTTCATTTGCCTTCAGTTTGCCTGAAATTCTTCCCTAGCTTTACTTCTGCCCAAACTGGCTTAGCTCAATATTAATAGAGTCTAGCCTGGTCTCTCCTCAGTTATTCAAGATTCAGATGCAGGTAACAGGAGTCACCATCTTGCCTAGTAAACCCTCTTACTGTCTTTCCAACGGAATGGTAATTTTTCTTCATTATTTATGTGTTGATTCATATTTCATGCATCTATGTTTTTGAAAATCCTTAATCCATAATTGCTTTTGAAAGCAGTACTTTTACCACATATTTTTGACCCTTGTAAGGTAACTGTAGTAAAATCTTACCACGACTATAACCTTGATTGGTTTGCTGAGCTCAAAGTTACGATACTATCCATATTATTTCTAATCTCCTTACACATCTTAGCTTGGATGACTACAACCGCCGGGTCACCCTGTGTAATGGAACCTATGAAGGTTTGTTGAGAAGAAATCAAGTGGGAAGAAACAGTGAGAAATTGCCAACTTTAAAAGACATCCAAGATTGCCTGTCTCTCAAGAAGTTTGACAATCCTCCTTTCTTCCAGAACTCTACCTTTAGCTTCAGGTTGGTGCTCTGAGCTCTGCGACCCTGGTGTTTTACAATACTTTTAGATTTTCACGCCAGTGGTTGTAATGAACTGGAAGGAAATCCAGGTGTTGGGAGACATCAAAGCTCAGTAATAGGGAAGCACTTGGTAAAAGAGGGTAACAAGGCGTCAGTGTCAAGAAAGTCATCATCCACCTACTATCATTAATAGCGTAGTTTGAATATCTTCTAACTCAGCCATTCAAAACCACCTTTTGTATTTCTAATTTCTGTACACATATAAGTACAGTCTTCAGAACCAAGGCACCTCACTAAATAGAGTATTTTTGAAATATTTGCTCATGATTTTTCTTTTCTCCCTTAAAAAAATGTCAACCATAGATTAATATTGGAGTCTGAGATCTCAGAGGAGTATTACAGATTAAACGCAACTCAGATTACAGCACAGCAACGACATTACAATACTTGAAATTTAAAGGCCAACTAATAATTTTCTCCCTCTACAAAGACAGTAAGCATGATGAGAAATATGTATGGCTATAAATAAGATTTTTTTTTTTTTTTTTTTCGGTATGTGGCCTCTCCCGTTGCGGAGCACAGGCTCTGGACGTGCAGGCTCAGCGACCATGGCTCAGGGGCTTACCTGCTCCGTAGCATGTGGGATCTTCCTGGACCGGGACACGAACCCGTGTCCTCTGCATTGGCAGGTGGACTCTCAACCACTGTGCCACCAGGGAAGTAGGCCTATAAATAAGATTTTAAACAAACATCTTTGAAGCTCCTAAAAAGAATGGCAGATAGACTCATGGTCTTCTCCCAAACTGAATTCTCTCTCTCAACCGTGTGTAAATTATACAATTGGTGTGTTATTTGGGGCCAGGGGCAGGGTAGGCTGAACTTACTGCAGAGGTCGTGCCAAGGGTAGCAGAGCCCAGAGTCTGTGCTGGGATTGGACACATCCCTCAGAATAGTGTCAAAGGTGAGGTGAAGGATGACCTTTACCTTGAAAAGGAGCATGCATTAGTTTTTCATTGTGATACAAGTGCAGTTGACACAGATTGCATTCCATATAGATTTTAGTTAAGCGAGTGGTTTTCAAAGTGTGGTGCCCAGACCATCATAATTGACATCACCTGGGAGTTAGGTAGAAACAACCACAGATTGTTAGGACCCAGCCTGTACCTACTGAATCAGAAACTCTGAAAGTGGGGCATGAAATGTGTATTTTTATTTTCCAGTGATTCTGATGTATGCTTAAATTTGAGGATCACTGAGTTAGGGTATGGACAATTAAAATTTCCTGAAAATGAGGAGGGGGGAAAAAGAGAAAGATAAGGGGTATTTGGGGATATCTTTAGAATGCTGAATGTATTACAGTCAAACAGCAGATGTATTTAGTGGAGAAATAGGAATATAAGATTATATGTGAATTCAAAAAAAATTTATTGATCTCAGACCACGTGCTGGGCATGGTACTGAGACCTGGAAATACAAATTTGAAGAAACCACAGTCTCTGTCCTCTAGAAGTTCGTATCTAGCACGGGAGACAGATATGACGGTAAATAATTGTCATACAGTACACAAAAGATATAGACTCCAACTGAGCAGGTGTGAAAGTAGCATGGATTAGGAGTTCCCTTCTCTTTAGAAGATCTCATTAAAGGTTGTCGCTAATTCTTAGCTATTTAGCTGCAACAGAGCTTCCCACTTCCCGGACACCATCTCAAAATAGAAGGCTATTATCTAGGCTGGAAACAATACAAAGGGACCTTTATCAGTTCATGACTCTTGTCGCTGACATACTGATTTCTCTCAGGAATGCCCTGGAAGGATTTGATAAAGCAGACGGGACCCTGGACTCTCAAGTGATGAACCTTCATAATTTGGTTCATTCCTTCCTGAACGGGACAAACGCTTTGCCTCATTCTGCTGCCAATGATCCTGTTTTTGTGGTATGTTCAAAGACTCAGAAGAGATGAAAACTTCTCTAGATAATGTGTTGGATTTATGTGCTTTACAACAAGATTAAGGTTTGGCGTGTGTTTTATTCTCTGTGTGAATGGGATGTATGCATATGTAAGTTAATTTAAATCTACGGCATAGGGGTGGTTAGAAAACATTTGAAGTTCCCTAATCAGAAACCTATACTTTAGAGATGGTTAGCTTTGGAATGACCCTAGATGGGAGTTTACAGTCCAGAGGTGGATTCAAAAGTTAGCATAATAATATTATAAATTATACCGTAATTTAGCATAACATATCGTACATTAGCATAATGATGAGTGATTTTTCATTGGTGGGATGAGTGGTGTTGAAGGTAAGTGATGGGCTGGAAGTACTGTGCAGGTACTGTGACCCTTGCATGATGCCCAGGTACCTGAGGTCCAAAGCTCTGTTTGGTGTTTGGTCCTGGCTTCCCTCACTTCACAAAGGATTCTGGCTAAAAATGAGCTGCTTTTGCCATCAGAATATCAGAAATGTGGACTACTGGTCCCAACTTCTTACAAGGTGGGGGCTTGTCTGTGAGTCCTCCATCACCATCTTTGTTCTTCTGTAGGATGGTCCTTGTTCCCTGGCTCTAACTTGATATCTCACATCACTTTTCAGGCTATCATTTCAGCCATCAGATTAGGCCAAGCATTTTGATGTCTACCTTCTCTGCTATCTATCTACACATCTATTGACACCATATGTCTCTAAATAAGTTTTTATTAAAACACACATTTTAAATTATAAAATTTGTACCTACAACTCATATTCATAAGAAAATATGTCACTCCTACCCAGTACTCCAAAATGTTGAGTAGAACAGCAGAATCCTCTGACGAACTGAGGATTAAACCAAGACCTTTCACTCCTACCAAAGGTGATAATGGTGATGCTGGTCATTTTTTTTGTTTTAAACATCTTTATTGGGGTATCATTGCTTTACAATGGTGTGTTAGTTTCTGCTTTATAACAAAGTGAATCAGCTATGCATATACATATATCCCTGTATCTCCTCCCTCTTGCGTTTCCCTCCCCCCCTCCCTATCCCACCCCTCTAGGTGGTCACAAAGCACCGAGCTGATCTCCCTGTGCTATGCAGCTGCTTCCCACTAGCTATCTGTTTTACATTTGGTACCGTACATATGTCCATGCCACACTCTTACTTCGTCCCAGCTTACCCTTCCCCCTCCCCATGTCCTCAAGTCCATTCTCTACGTCTGCATCTTTATTCCTGTCCTGCCCCTAGGTTCTTCAGAACCACTTTTTTTTTTTTTTTAGATTCCACATATATGTGTTAACATACGGTATTTGTTCTTCTCTTTCTGACTTACTTCACTCTGTATGACAGACTCTAGGTCCATCCACCTCACTACAAATAACTCAATTTTGTTTCTTTTTATGGCTGAGTAGTATTCCATTGTATATATGTGCCACATCTTCTTTATCCATTCATCTGTTGATGGACACTTAGGTTGCTTCCATGTCCTGGCTATTGTAAATAGTGCTGCAATGAACACTGTGGTACATGACTCTTTTCAAATTATGGCTTTCTCTGGGTATATGCCCAGTTGTGGGATTGCTGGGTCGTATGGTAGTTCTATTTGTAGTTTTTTAAGGAACCTCCATACTGTCCTCCATAGTGGCTATATCAATTTACATCCCCACCAACAGTGCAGGAGGGTTCTCTTTTCTCCACACCCTCTCCAGCTTTTATTGTTAGTAGATTTTTTTGATGATGGCCATTCTGACTGGTGTGAGGTGATACCTCATTGTAGTTTTGATTTGCATTTCTGTAGTTGCTAGTAATTTGATTTTCAATCCTAAGTCTCAAGGATTGCCAAATCTTATGTCCTCATTTTGAGGAAACCCCCTAAGTGTGCAGGGCTTGACAACATTTTTCTGTCAATGGCCAGATAGCACGTGTTTTAGGCTTTGCAGGCCAGATGATCTCTGTTGTAGCTATGCAACCCTGCCACTGTAACATGAAAGCAGCCATAGACAATACATGAACAAGTGAGTGTATTACCCAAAGACTGGGTTCAGTCTCTTGGCAGACATTGAGCCAAAAGACACAACCAAGCCAAAGACTGATCCAAAGAAGGAAGGATTTATTGCTTGCAGCAAGTAAGGAGAACACTGGGGATATTTCCCAAAGCAGTGTCTCTGGGAACAGCAAAATTGGGGAAGTTTTAAGCTAAGGGTATATGAATATTCATGAAGGGGCTTGTGCAGAGGAGATTCAGCATAGAACTGGGGCAAAGGTCGACAGAGTCCAATCTTTAGTTGATTGAAGTCACAAGTCAGAAAAGGTTAACGTTGTCATCTCCTAGGTTCCAGTGATCAGGTGGTTGATCGCTAGAGGGGGGTTTAGATGCTTCAGAACAGCTCAAGAAAGTGCTTCAGGCCAATCTTTGCCATTGAAACGGAACTGAGAGTTCCGTTTCAAAGACAGCTAACTTGTTGTCTTTGCTATAGCTACTTCTCTTGCCTGATAACAGTCAGTTTGTTCCTTTGTTTCCTTAAAATTATTACTGAGGCCTGTTCAAGGGCAAGCATTGAGGACAGGCTTAGATCACCAAACGGCTTAGGCTTAAAATGGCCTCTCTTATGTCGAAAAGCTGTATCTGGTTCTTTCCCACCAGGGATTCCCCCTCCCCTATCTGCCTACAAGTGTGGTGTTCTAATAAAACTTTATTGACAAGAACAGGCTGCAGGCTTTAGTTTGCCAACCCCAGCTTGAAGGGATCAGTGTCTTCTCTGCCGTACAGATGTCTCTTTAGTCATCTTTCTCTTCCTGCTCTAGTTAGAAGCCCACATTATGACTTTATGGACGAGGAATTCTGTGACTTACGTGTAGTTCAAAGACACTAGATGTTTAATCGTCCCTGTCTTCATTACTTTTAATACCTTTAATATTTAAAATTTTGTTTTCTTTGGTATAAGTTATGTATATATAAATAGACAAAAAGCCACAGCCCTTCTTTGAAGGCACAGAAGGAGTAATGTTTTGGCACCAACTCCAGAACTCAGTTACTTTAGGCTGTTTACAAAGAGTTTCATGTTGAAGCCAATTCAGCTTCAACAGTATTGAAAGCCAGGTTAAAGCACTTAAGTTAACAGAGCTATAGCTTCCAGAATTTCAAATTCATGAGTCAATTTATGCAAAAATATTGCATATAACATTTATTAAATTTATTTTTCTGAAATCTCTTCAAGCAAGAGAAATACAAAGTTGTATGTGATCGCAATAATGAGTATAAGAAGGTATAATGCTAAAATGCAGGAAGAGCTCTGAACTCTGAAATTCTAATTTTAAGGTAATTGAAGGAAATGCACACATTTATCATGGAAAATAATGTTAGGCCACAGGAATGCTAAGTAGTTCTGTTTTCAATATTAAATGTAGGTATAACCTAGAAAAGAAAAAAAAGAGGGAAACCAATACACTATAAAGTTAAATAGTTAACTGCCACAAAAGAAACTATGTTAGAGACTAGTAACTTTCTTCCCAATTCCTAAAGATAATATTCTTAAAGTGTATTCGGATATTGTCCTCCTAGAAAGTTACATTTGGCAAGTTGTAATTCTTTCAATTCCACAGTAGCTAGGAGACTCATAGGTTGCACGGTTAGTACTCACTGAATAGCTCATGTGTCTGTTCCTCACCTTATATGCTGAAATTCTAAATGGAATTAAGACATACAAGCAGCCTTATTACCATTTGTATTTCTTTCTTTCTTTTTTTATTGAGCTATAGTCAATTTATTTACATATAATATTGTGTATATTATATATGTAACTGAATCACTTTACACCTGAAACTAACACAGTATTGTATGTATATGTATTCTTTTTCAGATTCTTTTCCATTATAGTTATTATAGGTTATTAGATTAGTACAACATGTTGAATATAGTTCCCTGTGGTATACAGTAAAACCTTGTTGTTTATTTGTATTTCTTAACGATGACAATCATTTGGATAAGAAAGGAATTTAAGAACATAAACCAAGAAAAGAGAAAATGAGTCTCTAAAAACAAAGATCTAATGGATTACACTAAGTTAAGCCTGTAAGACCTTATCGGACTCTACTTTTCTAGGCTGCAATAAAATTACTAAAATTAATAGGTCATAGTAGCAAATATAGAATACTTCTGAGTTAGTATGAGTTTAGTTGAAATTTTACAAAAGAAGTATATAGGACATTGCTTTTCTCCCATCAAGAGCAAAGCACTTAAAAATGGGTCTATTATATTTATCTTAAAAAGTCATAGAGTAATATCTTGAGTAATTAAAATAACATTGTTTTATGTCAATTTTAAATGTATTAATGGTTTAATGATTTATAATTGCAGAAATATTGGCAAAAAAGTTTTTAGATGTCCATAATTTCATTTCAATATTTCTGCTTATTTTGTTTCATATTCTTATACGTTTATACAGTTGCCAATATAATGCACACATTTTTAGGTTGTTACATAGTTTCCTAAATTTTTTAATTAAAAAAATTTATAACAGTATAAGAGGTTCAAATGTAAAAGGCACAAAATGAAGTCCCTGTATCAATACCACCTCCCAGCTATCCACTCCCATTTTTCCCTATTCTTCCAGATATATTTTATAGATATACAAGCACATATATTTATGTATAATATTTCTCTTTTATACAAATGGCAGCATACTATAGAGACTTTTGAGACTTTGTTTTACTCTTTAGTTAGTTTGTTTTTTTTTACCTATTCTAAACACTTTTTTTTTTTAAAGGACACATGGTATCCTGTAGCACGAATTTTTCCTGAAATTGGTCTCCTACTGATGGATGTTTAGGTGGTTTCTAATCTTTTGCTTTACAAACAATACAGCAATAAATGAACGTGTAAGATAAGTCAAGAGGATAGAATCACGGGCTCAGAAGTTAAATAAACGCATTTGAAATTTTGATAGATGTTACCAAATTGCCCTCTGGGAGGTTGAATGATTTTTTTTCTCCAACCAGCTATGTAGCAGAGGGACAATTCCCCGACTCTTTCTCATTAATATAGTATGTTATTACACTTTTTCATCTTTGCCAATGTGATAAGTGAAAATATTTCAGTGAATTTAATTTTCGTTTCTTTTCTTCTAAGTGAAGTTCAGCATCTTTTCACATATTTAAAGAACCATATGCATTTCCTTCTCTGTGATCTGCATGTTCATGTAGGATAATGACTTCTGGGAAGAGCAAAAAAAACTAAACGTTCTTAAGAGAATTAGTTAAATGATTTATTCTCTATGTAAGTTAGTAACAAATACAACATCCTCTTTTGATATTTTATTTTTCTTGGAAACCTAATACTCGGTTCATATAAAGATGTATTTTCCAGATTTCACTAGCTTAAGGGAAGCTAATGTGATCATTGATACACTATCCAATCTCCGGAACAGTGGTTAGGTTCTTTAGTGGTTGGTACTTAGCTGAAGTGCAATAAATTACTGAGCATCTATTAATGTGTCCCTACGCTAATTGAGCATCTATTAATGTGTCCCTACGCTAGATGCCATGCAAACATAGTCCTTTACGTTCACAAACTGTGTCTGGTAAACAACTCTCCTCATTTGAAATATGGGGAAAATAAAGTTCAGAGAGGCTAAGAGTTGAGTACAACATCAGATGAACTAGTAAGTGGCTGAGCAGAGATTATAAGAAAAGTTTTCTCAAAAATTTCCCCACGTGGAGTCTTCCAGCTACAATTTTGCCTTTCGTCAGTTTAGACAATTCTAATTTGATCACTTCACAGTTGCTTTCATTATAGCTGAGGACACATTGTCCTGTTAGATCATGTTGATAGGAATTAACACTAACTGGTGAGGCAGGTCTGAATAATTTCCCTTGACTTTTTTTTTTTTTGCGGTACGCGGGCCTCTCACTGTTGTGGCCTCTCCCGTTGCAGAGCACAGGCTCCGGACGCGCAGGCCCAGCGGCCATGGCTCACGGGCCCAGCCACTCCGCGGCATGTGGGATCTTCCCAGACCGGGGCACAAACCCATGTCCCCTGCATCGGCAGGAGGACTCTCAACCACTGCGCCACCAGGGAAGCCCTCCATCGACATTTGAAAAGATAGGGCATTGGTTTTGTCATGAGTAAGGATTCATGACTTTAAAATGCCACATTTACTTATTTAATATATGTATTTTTAAATAACTGAGATAGACACCCACTGATTCCTAAGTAGCATAACATCTTGGTGAATTTTACAAGAGCTGAGGTGCCAGAAAGGGTGGCTGGCCACCTGCTTGGGCAGGAGCTCCCAGGGTGGCAGGGTTTCTATTGGCTCAGTCTGGGTGGTTTTATTTTATTTCATTTTATTTTTAATAATTGAAAAGCTCTAATAATATTTAATTAGGTACAAGAAATACTCTTGACTGAAGTGTGTACCACATTCTATTGTGATATACTCTTATTTACTCTTTTTTATTGAGGTATAGTTGATGTACAATATTACATAAGTTACAGGTGTACAATATAGTCATTCACAGTTTTTAAAGGTTATATTTCGTTTATAGTTATTTTAAAACATTGGCTATATTCCCTGTGCTGTACAATATATCCTTGTGGCTGATTTTATACACAATAATTTGTAGGGATAGTTTGATTTTTAACTTGCACATGCTAAATGGAGCTGAAGGGGTTCTTTTCAACTCTAGACTTTACAAGGATAAACACATACTGTACTGAGAAGAACTAAACCTGTAACTAAGAGATGAACTATACACACTTCATTATTGATGAATTAAGTGGTATGACAGCAAACCATAATTTATATACAAATCTAAGATGGTTCTAGCATTCATTTGAGTTCCTCTCTCCTAGAGCTTTGGTGGTCCCTTAGTCTTGAATGGCCTGGGAGTATCTCAGTTCTTCTCTAGAATGTCTTCTAACATCACCCTGGTCCTCTCTTTTCAACCTGCATTGTCTGCCTATGATGTATGAAGTTCAGCATACCTCTCATCTTTTAAACTGACATACTAATAGCAGAACTCTCCTGTGTTCTCTGTTTGCATTTGTTCAAAATTTAATGCTTAAACTACAAGCTTTCTTCCTCAAGGGTATAGCAACTGAGTTTCTAATGCTCTTGATATTTCTTCTTATATGCATGCTATCATATCTTATATACAGTGTATACTGTATAATTTTATGTATACATATGTATATCTTGTATCCAATGCTATTATACAAATCTTTTGTGCAGAAAGTGTGCTTTCCCTATGTAACTCCTCCAAAATGCCTGAAAAATACCTTCTATTCTGTTTGCTCAGGGTGCAGTGAGAGAGTGGGTAGAAAAGGATAGGGAGAGAAAATTATAGCAAAACGGGAAACACACACCATCCGGGCTGAGCCCATTCAAATGCCCATTTTCTCTGGTTGTTTCTTCTCTCTCACTGAATGTGCCGTCTATGGAGTGCTCACGTCCCTGTGGGAGAGCTTAGTCAGCTAAGTAGAAGTTGGGTGTCGTGTAACTATTTCATGCCTATTTCATATGGCTTATTTAGGTGTGTAAAACCAACATCTTGACTATACACTGCTTCAAATCCTTGACAGAACAAGGCAAGAATAAATAAATATTATTGATACCATAAAATAACAAGCGTGGTTAGCTATGCTTTTTAGGAGTTACCATTAGGAATTCTCTCATTTAGAAATTCGGACCCAACTTTTTACTTGTGACTTCTAACTGAAGTTTTAAATTAGAGCTTCTCATATGGAACTGTGTGTCTATCATGTGACTTTTAAATGCTCAGATATGAATTCTTAGAGGACCAGAGCATCATCATGTTACCACAATAAGATCCACTCTGATTATGAACGACATCTTCTGGATAGTAATACATGAACTCAAGTGGTGAAAACCACAGTGAGCTGGTCTTTGATAAAGTACAGATGTGTTTTCAGTCAGCCTAAGGTTTCGATAGTAATGTTCCTCCAGGCACAAATACTCTTCTCTTGTCATCACGAGATTCCATGTGGCCGGAATCTGAATTTGCAGCCATTTAAATGAAGGTTAAGTTTGGTAGTAACTTTATCCTCCAATGATCTTGAGAAAGGTATGCATGCTTTCCCTGTACTTTATTAAGTTTCTTTATGCCTGTAAGCACAACATTTGTTGATCAGTTGCTTTCTTCTGCAAGGGTTACATTTAAAAATTTTTTACCTCGAATGCCCACGTAATCACATTTTCTTCAATACTGCCTCGCAAGTTGAAATTTAGTGCGTTTTTTTTTTTTCTTCCTGTACTTATCCACACTTTGTTGGAACAAGATAGAATAAGTTTTATACCGAAATTTGTAACCTCATTTCTGAAGCACTCAATTATTGATGCCAAAATGTAACTATGAATCTCTATAGCAGATACAAGTCAAAAACAGTTTACTTTTACTTTGTTTTGTTTTTATTTATTATCGTCAAATTACATTTGGCCTTTTCAGAGATATTAACTTAGCTTATTTTCAACCTGTGTCCAACAAACGTATCATTAGTTTCTCAAGAGCAATTCAGGGTATTTTTTTGAGGAACAATGTTCATAACTTCATCAAAAATACCTGGTCTCCAGGTTGCACTACTTCTCTTTCTAGCCTCTGGATACATTGTTGCTCACAGCATTTTGTCTGTTGCCTTTTTTGCATCTTCTTGGCACACACTGGCCTTTTTTTTTTTTTTTTTACTACATTCTATAAATTGGATACTCTGTGTGTAGTTCCTACTAGAGCTTTTATTGTATAATGTTTAACAACCCTTCTGAGACCTATAATCTCTCCTTCTTACTCTTCCCCTGTTATCTCTCCAAATTATGAATTGTTTTAGAGTGTTGTCCCCTCCTTAATTATTTACACTTTGTGCTGGGTGAATTCTAGTGCTTTCACCCAGTTATTTACCTCTTACAGCATTAAATCTGCATCTTTCTATGCCCTGAGAGTCTCTTATTTCTTTTTCGTAAATCACAATTTGATCTCTCACTTGAACTCAGACAGTATCTAAAAGTTCAAGAGATGCTGTATGGCCTTCCTTGGAAAATACATTCTGGTACACCCCTTTTTCTGTGTATCACTTAGCATTTGGTTCAGCTGCTTAAAACAGAAAACCAAAATTACAGAAGCCTAAACAAAAAAGAGGTTTATTTTTCTCTTTGTGTAAAAGACCTCTAGTGGCAGGTGGTTCAGGGCTGATATAGTAGCTCCATAGTCATCATGAACACCTTCTGTCTTTCTGTTTTACCATCCTTGGTGAGTGGCTTCTTTTCTTAACTTTGCTTGCTAGCTGCTAAGATGGCTGCTGCAGCTTCAGCCGTCACATCCATGTACCAGGAAGCAGCAAGCAGAGATGGAAAAGGAAAAGGGGACACTTTTAAGCGAGACAACCACCTTTAACGAGATGTCCTAGAAGTCCTATCCAATGACTTGCAGTTAAATCTCATGGATAACTTGACACATTGTTTCACCCCAAACACAAAGGAAGTTACTGTGGAAAAAGCAGAGAAAGGCTATTGGGTAAGCAACCCACCGTGCTTGCTACACTTAGACACTGTACATCTATTGCCTGGTCTCCACGCTTGAGGCAAAACTTCTGTTTGAGGCTGGCAGGCTCCCGAGGCTACATCTGGAGAAGGAAGCACAATCGCCCTCTCTGGGAACCTCTTAACCTTCCGTGGAGTTTCCAGGATTTAGAGCATGTGATATTGTTTTCAGGGACCCACACCAACAACTAACACTTAGCTCCTTTTCCAGGGCTGAGGCCCCTTCTCAAAGATGAACTGTTTCTGAACTCTTCTTATGGGAAACATTGGTCACTAGCATTATTATGTGTTCTTCTCAAGTTGTTGCTCATGCCATAAACTCTATGCCTTTATTCCTCCGGGGTTTAAATTTTGTTACTCAAAGCCAAGATTTCAGAACTCAGAAAATCCTTTCTCTCTGTGAAAGCCCAGGTCTTACAATTTGATGTTTTGGTTTTTAACGTGACTGTCTCTGCCATGAACTTTAAAAGTCCATTCAGGAAAAAAAATCCCCTCAGTAAATCACTTGATTCTTTTTACTATCCTGAATGTAGTAAGCTCTCGCTGTTGCCTGAACGGGTGGACTAACTACAGGAAACTTTGGGTAAGATTTGAAACTATTATCTACTAGTAACAACAGTAATACAAGCCAGAAGGGCAAGGCAATTAAAAGGGTTAAGAAGTGCAAAGGACTGAGAAGTCAGACTGGGCTTCCCTGGTGGCTCAGTGGTTGAGAGTCCACCTGCCAATGCAGGGGATGCGGGTTCGTGCCCCGGTCTGGGAAGATCCCACATGCCGCGGAGCAGCTGGGCCCGTGAGCCATAGGCCGCTGAGCCTGCGCGTCCGGAGCCTGTGCTCCGCAACGGGAGAGGCCCGCATACCGCAAAAAAAAAAAGAAGAACCAACCCCATTTCATTTTAGAGAAAGTTCCAATCAGATTGGTCTGATTGGAACAGACCTATCCATGTTGACACCGTGTTCAACTGTCTTGCAGGTCCTTCATTCCTTTACTGATGCCGTTTTTGACGAGTGGATGAAAAGATTCAATCCCTCTGCGGATACCTGGCCTCAGGAACTGGCACCCATTGGTCACAATCGGATGTATAACATGGTTCCTTTCTTCCCTCCGGTGACTAATGAGGAACTCTTTTTAACTGCAGACCAGCTTGGCTATAGCTATGCCATTGATCTGCCAGGTAACTAATGCAACTTCTAAATGCGTGATTCGTTCATCTTCTAAAGAAGCTTTCTTTCCTTTTTCCTTTCTTTTTAGTGTAAACCACGACCTTAAATTGAAGTACTCAGGTCTAGTTAAGTTTATTGGCAATTTTATAGAGTATCTATATTTACCAAAATGAGCCTTTAAACTACCAATTAAACATCAGAAAAGGGACTGGTTGGATGACTCTTGTTTTAGAAAACTGAAAGTTGTTAAGAGAACTTATTTCACAGGGAAAGTATCTACACCCGATTTGACAATTCTACTTGCATTAATTGAAAACTGGCCGTGGTTTGAAATGCCTAAGCGATAAAATCAAAATGCACTAGCCACCTATGGATGGGTACTAGCAGGACCTAAAGGTAAGGCTGGCTTATGGTGAGGCAGACGCAGCACGTGCCTCAGGCACAAAGTTCAAGGGCAAAAACTCAGTAATTGAGCTAAGGAGTAATATTCTCAAAAACCCAAATTCATGCAAAAACATCTATGATGAATACGCTACCAAAATTTTAAAGACAGGCTGTCGTTGTTTGTTTGTTTTATATCCCTGCATCAGTTTGTAAGTAGACCAATTTTTTTTCCCCCAGTTAGCCAGTACCACACCTGCTGAATGGGTTTATGAAGATGACAATGGCCTGCCAATAGATTGGGCTGCACGGGGCTTCATGTGTACATTTTTTTTTTTTAATGAAATTTTTGAAGTCATGTTTTTAAGTTGTAGGTGTTTTGTTAGCTTTTCCACCTGGTTCAAAATACGGGAGGATGTTTTGATAAGTGTATGTAGGGGCATTATATTTTTTTATTTGCCCAGTCCCCAGTATAGCGCCATGTGCCATTTAAAGAATCTTAGGACAGGTTGAGAAAGGAAGGTAAAACAATTTTTTAAATCTCTAAATTTTTCAAGAAGCTGAAAAACATACAGCCTATCTGCTGGTGGCATTTCCCCATTGGTGCAAAGTAATCAAGATGATTTCTGAGGTCACGTGTCTCTCTCTCTCTCTCTCTCTCTCTCTCTCTGTCTCTCTAACTTTCAAAGCCTTTCAGACCCTGGACCCTGTCCTTTCTTTTTCCTTCCAGTTCTACATCTACTGCAGCTTACTGATTTGAAGTTTCCGTTCTTTGGTCAGCTAAGGATATCTCTTTGAAACTTTTCTCTTTTCTCTGGGATTGAACATAATAATAATCAGAAAGTTTGGAATGTGCATTTTGACCATGCTTCCATGTCTTCTGGCATCAGCCAATTAACAGGTACAGACCAAGAGTCTAAATATGCCCAGAATGCACTAACTCAATAGAAGATACAAATTACATTCATTTATTGGTTTAACAAAGAAATTTACAATCCTGCCCGGGGAGACATAACTATAACAAAAGGTTGGAGAAGGGAGAGAGGGATTTGGGAATGGAGCTGGGTCTTGAACTAGATTAAAGAGATGGTAGGTCTTAGGTAGGTGAGGGAGAAATAAGGGAGCATTTTAGACTGAAGAAGGGCAGGGAACAGGGCTGTGAAAGACACATGTAGTCTATATAGAGGACCATGAGACGAAGGTCTGGTTGTAGTGGAGGGCTTGGGTAGATAACTGTGAATTAAAGTTGGATTTGAGAGAAGGGCCTGGTTACTGAGCGCTTTAAAAGCTGGGCAAAAACCACGAGATGCCACTCTACACCCAGAAAGCAGAAAGTAACAAGTGTTGATGAGTGTGGAGAAAATGGAATCCTCGTGCACTGCTGGTGGGAATGTTAGGGTAGTCTCTGTGGAAAACAATATGGCAGCTCCTCAAAAAATTAAATGTAGAATGACCATACGATCCAGCAATTCTGCTTCTGGGCATATATATACCCTCAAAGAATTGAAGGCAAGTAATGAGATATTTGTATACCTCTGGCCATAGCAGTGTTATTCACAACAGACAAAGGTGGAAGCCGCCCAAGTGCCCAATGACAGATGAATGGATAAAAAAATGTGGGCGATACATACAACGGGATATTATTCAGTCTTAGAAAGGAAGGAAATCCCATCACATGCTGTAACATGGGTGAACCTTGAAGACCTTATGCTAAGTTAAATAAACCAGTCACAAAAGGAGAAAAACTAGGATTCCACTTCTATGAGGCACCTAGAGTAGTCAAATTCATAGAGACAGAAAGTAGGATGGTTGTTACAGGGGCTGGGAGGGAATGGAGAATTGGGGAATTACTATTTCAGTTTTGCAAGAGAAAAAATTTCTGTGGATTGATGGTGGTGATGACTGCACAAAAATGAATGTATTTAATGTCACGGAACTTAATTTAAAAATGGTTAAGGTGGTAAAATATATGTAATGTGTGTTTTCCCACAATTAAAAAATAATAAGTAACTAAAGAAAAGCTAAGCAGAGGAGTTTGGACAATAACAAAGGCAATCGTTTTTGGCTCCTGAACCAAGAAATGACAGAATAAAAATCTGTGTTTTAAGAAGATGAAGATGGCAATAGATCCTGCAGGAGGAGACAAATTAAAATCCTCTTGGAGAAACACCATTGTGATGAGTCAGGGTCCTCTGTGGGATTGGAGGGAAATAACTAGAAGGACAATCTTACATTTAGAGAAGTGTAGAGTATAGAACAAGAACCCAGTTCAGAGAAACTGAATTTAAGAACAGCCGGCCAAGGATATGATAATTTTGAAGGAAGCAACAAAAAATGAAATCCATGAATTTTGTGGAAAAGTGCTTATAAAATATATTTGAATAGAGGATCGGATTTATCATGTGATGATTCAGATTTTATTCACAACTATTTAAATGGGTCCAAATTCCTTCCGCTCTTGCTATTGATTCTCTCCTGTTATAATAGCCAATCTCATTTGTCTTACTCACTTATCACCCCATAAAAAAGGTAGAGACAATAGAAGAATTTCTAGACCTGAAGGTTGTATATTTTGCAGTTCCCCAGATACCATTTTAGCATGCATTTTTTTACAAATGAGTTTCTAACTCACAAAAGTAGTTATATACCTCCTTGGAGGGTTTATTCTGTATAGGTATTTATCGTAAGAAATTTTTAAAATGCAATAATCTACATTCAAGTAATGGAACGCCATTTCCCACCTCCTCCAGAAAAACAATTGTGGATATGATAAATAGTCAGTAAGGAAGGAGAAGATAAATTTTATTCCGGCCAGTGTAGTTTTGCTTTATCAACAAAAGGGCATGTGAAAGGCTAATAGGTTTATTCTTCCCTTGTCTAAGAGTATTCAGCCGATGAAAATCCCAATCATAGACCATTCTCTTCTGCTTTAATTTCAGTTGAAGAAACTTCAGATTGGACCACAACCCTCTCAGCGCTTATGGGGATGCTGGTGGTTTTGGTTGGTCTTTTTGCACTGCTGCTTCTCCTTCAATATAGAAGAGTCCGAAAAGGATATACACCCTTAGTGGAGACACAGTTAAGCAAGAAGAGATACACAGAAGAAGCCTAGATGCTCACGCCTTACCCTAGAGAAGAGGCTGGCCAAGGCTTAGTTCTGACCCTGACAGTGAGCAAACGAATCCTCACTGTTTTTCCTTTCATTGAAGATCTTTGGCATAGCTCCTCCTGTTGTGGTGATCCCAAATACGCAAGATGCTTAGCTGTAGTTTCTGGTTTGCTTTGTTTATCTGACAAACAAGCTCAAGTGCTTGAGGGTGTCTCTACCATCAAACAAAGGTAGAGCTGATGATGATTGGTGGTACTTGTTAATAATTCCTCACATTGATTAAGCCTCCTCGTGTTCTGAGAGCACCCCAAAAAATCGATAGAGTGGATTCATTGAAAGGTGCAGGTCAGTGTAATTTGAGAGCTGGACAAGATCATGGTTAAATCTTTCTCAGCGCACACGTCTTCATTTGTAAACGGATGGGGGCAGGAAGGTGCAGGTGCTACATGAGTCTCCAAGGTCTCTTTTAGGTGTAAACATCTGTGATTTTAGGTGGCTTCCTGCTCATCTTTCTGCGGCTTCTTTTTCTTCTTTTCTCTTGTTCTCTCCAGCCTTTAAAATGGCCTTGAAGATGAAAATAGGCCTTATTTTCCATACAGGATGGAGAACGAATGAATGAATGATCAATTTGGTTCTCTTTTAGAAATTAGACTTTACAGAGTTTATAGAGAGTCTGCAGTTCTTGACAGCGGAGCTATGACCAGAGTCCATATTCCTTTGCTAGGGAGCCTCAGATGAAAACTTATTCATGCATTTGGCTTATTTTTAAGAGTTGACTTTAAATTCATTAATGCTGCCCTGTACTGACGTTACTTACAAACGCTAATTGCGTCTTATCATTTAAAAGCAAACCATCCATACAAAATACAACAATTCAGAATTAAATGGCTATGACCCACTAAGTAATCATCAGATTATGAGAGATGAGAATGAGGCAGGCTTTACGAAAATGTTTAGACTTATCAAGATGATCCCTACTTCCGACGAGTTAACATTTTTTGAGCTCTTAAGACAGTTTCATCTGTTCATGTCTGGTATCCATGCAGTAGGAGTGAAGCCACCGAGGTGGCCCTTCTGTCCACTCACTTCAGCTCCTCTCTACTGGAATGGATGTGTGTGAAGAATGGGGCTTAAGAGCACCCTGGAGCCTTCTCCATATGGGGGGGTGGCTAGAGGGTGCAAGATTTACCAATACCCAGTGTTATTCCCCGGAATAAGACTGCAGAAGCCAGAGAAATGGACAGAGCTCAATCTGAACTGAATTTGAGTGAGTCTCATAAAGTATATCTGAGAGCAGGCTCAGCAGAGGAGAATCAAGACAGCCCAGAGTCCTTCATGGGGTGAAGCCCTGCTTGGATCTCTAACCAGCGCCACATGCATAGATCTCAATGCCTGCCTTTAATAGAATTCATGGCAAATTCAGCAACGTGTTATTAACATGGTCCACTCTGGCAGGTTTATTTTCTGAACTCAAGGTTGTTGGGGAACACATTTTTACATCCTGTTTTTAAACCAAAAGAGAAATATCTTAAGATGAAGATATAAGTGCGCATGGTAGGTATGTTCCTGAAAAGTTGTGTATAAATCAATTACACATTAAAAGCACCAGGGGAAATTACTTTTTATGGATGAACTATTATGAATAATTCTATAAAGCACATAACCACCTCTAGCTTATCCTTCGAGTATATCAGAATTTTCATACATCATATTCTCATAAGATTTGTTTAAAAGCAAGATCTATCTGCGGCAGAAATAAAGACTAACCATTTACACTTAGCTCCTTTTAACTATAGTGTGTGCAACTTTTCATAAATGTTATGTTTTATGATGCCTTCCTAAGAGAAATAGTTTCCTAATTTTGTAGCTCATATTAGAGTAATAAAATTTTCTAGAATTTTCTAACATGACAATAAATCAGTGACGACTGCCTTTCAGCAAATCTAAAGGTAGAATAAACCTGTAGAGTAAAAAGTTGGTATTTACTCACAGTGAATACTATGTAGATAAACTCAGAAAATATCACCGAGCATTATACAGCCATACGTCTCAATGATGGGGGGAAATATTCAACCTTGAAGAAAATGAACAGATTGCTTTATATGCTTCTATCTGTAGTATTAGAAAAATTGTGTGTATATGAAGTATGATTTTAAAAGAAACGCTTCTTAAAAGCTAACATTCAAAAGTGAAATGAAATCCAATACCATCTTTCCTTTGTGAATTAAATTCTCTTCTAATTCTAAAATTCTTTGACATAAATTTGTGTCTTGCTTAGGATTTAACATTGCTAATTATAATAATCCTAATCTCACATTAACAAGAAGTAGAAAACTTACTCAAGGGGAAAATAAAAATAAATATTGTTTTGCAGATTACTGTTTGTCTCTTGGGGGCTATTGTTTTTTTATTTTATTTTATTTTATTTTTTTAACATCTTTATTGGGGTATAATTGCTTTACAATGGTGTGTTAGTTTCTGATTTATAACAAAGTGAATCAGCTATACATATACATGTGCTCCCATGTGTCTTCCCTCTTGCGTCTCCCTCCCTCCCACTCTCCCCCTCCCACCCCTCCAGGCTGTCCCAAAGCCCCGAGCTAATATCCCTGTGCCTTGCGGCTGCTTCCCCCTAGCTATCTACCTTACTACGTTTGTTAGTGTGTATATGTCCATGACTCTCTCTCGGGGCTATTGTTTTTTAATTTGTGAACGTCAATTCCCATCTTTTTGGCACTCGACATATACATGAAATTTTATGTATATACATAAAATACATAATAACTACTTCACTTTTGAAAATAAGTCCTTAAACTTGGACGGCATTATGCTAAGTGAAATAAGTCAGACAGAGAAAGACAGATACTGTATGATATCACTTATACTTTGAATATAAAACATACAATAAAGTAGTGAATGAAACAAAAAAGAAGCAGACTCACAGATATAGAGAACAAACTAGTGGTTACCAATGGGGAGAGGGAAGGGAGGAAGGGCAAGACAGAAGTAGGGGATTAAGAGGTACAAATTGTCAGGTATGAAATAAGCTACAAGGATATATTGTACCACATGGGGAATACAGCCAATATTTTATAATAACTCTAAATAGAGTATAACCTTGAAAAATTCGGAATCACTATACTGTATACCTGTAAATTGTGTAATATTTTATATCAATTATACTTCAATTAAATAAAAACGAAGTCCTTAAATATGCTGGTGTTTCTACTTTCTATTGAGTTTCTAAGCAACTGCTACTTCCTAGCTCTCTATGATATAGGCAGGAAGAGGAGATACTACCCCTTTTCCCAGGTAAAGAGTCATCTCTGATGTCCCTACAGTCTAAAGACTGAAATTGGAGTGGGGGGTGAGTAGGGAAGCCACTTGAAGTCACTGTCCAGGGAGGCAGCCTCCTCCTAGAGGAGCCTTCCAGCTCAGTCAGCTTGTTGGAGACGCCCCGAAGAAGGAAATTAGAGCCAATAGATGTAATGGTTACATGGCGTTTGCTTCCACTTCTAGACTTGAAGCTTCTAGAGGTCAGGTTGTACAGCTCTCTGTACAGCTCCAATGCCATTGTATCAAAGCACTTTAAATAAATAGCTAGAAAACGGTGGTGGTTAATTGATACAGGCACATAAAAGAGCAAATTCACCTCCCCCACCCTACCCCCTGCCCCCTCAGTGGGAGGTAGCTACTCTCTTCAATGCAGTGGCAAAACCCAACTCTTCCTATTTCTCCAGGGCCTTGTTCATCCTGATTACTCTGTAAATATTTTTTGAATGCATAAACCAATCTCAAAGTAGAACTTTTTTTTTTTTTTATTTTGTTTTTTCAAAGTAGAACTTTTCATTCAGGGCTTCTGGCATGTGTTTTGACATGTACTGGATAAAACATAAGATGATGGGGTTTTGTATCGCTGCCATGAAATGAATAGCAGCCTATCTTTCAGATTCTGAGTTGTGCCTATGCTAGATAGAATTTTACTCCATACAACCTAATACGAGGGGCTACTTCTCAGCCATATTTTCTTCTTGGGTGTATCTTTTCCCTACCATTGGTAGGCCCTAATTCTACCATTCATACGGACAAGAGTAGAAAGTTAAGACCTCACAGTATCATTATAGGGCCTTCCACCATCTGATGTCTTAAAAGCCTTGTTTCCATGGAAGGAGTTATTGGGCAAATGATTTAGCCAGGCAAAATCAGTGCCTTTCTTACATGGATGGACCCATTGGTGAAACTAAAGAAATTCTCAAAGATAACATGATACTTTACTTATAATGGCAGTTCAAGATGAAAATAATTCCTGTGAATTTAATTATACTTGTATAGGTAGTTTAATGAAATCTTGAAAGCAACACACAAAATTGTGAGCAATAGGATAAAATTTTTGAAAGCTAAACAAAACAAACAAACACACAAGCTTCCTATTCAAGGCCTGAATGCTCTGTATATCATCACCAACAGTATTTCTATTTGGCAGAAACCATTAACCCATTTATGTTATTTGCCACGTTGATTCAAGCCAGAATTCTTGGATGTAACATGACGGAATTTGGTCCTTTCTTCTAGCCATTCTCTGCTCCTTTGCTGGTTTATAACAAAGCTAAAACTATCACAGTGTCTCCCAAACATAACTGAGAGAAGCTTAAACTTGTCCCTTTTTATTAAAATACTAGAGATTTCACTGCCAGAGTAGACACTCTGATTACTCATTCACTTTGTATGTTATTGGGTGTTTCTGAATTTGTAATGAGCACAAATGACCACTTTGATTGAGAGGAATTAGGCTCACAGTAAAGCAAAACCTGCCCTCTTGTGTTGTATTAGAAAATCGCACAATTTTGGTAAAGTTCTTAGAGCTATTTTCCTCTACCGTTGTTAATTGCCTGGGGTCAGAGAAAAAAACAAATGCCAGAAGGTTTGCCATCGATTCAAAAATCAGAACAGATAAAGCACAATATTTAGAAGGAAACGATTTCCTGTGAAGGCAAGGTAATCATATAATTAAAGCTCTTAGACTTTCCTTTCCAATGTACTTTGAATGTTAAATGTTCCCCTGCAAGCCATAAAACTCTGGGTGAACATTTCAGGCCACTGGGCAAAACTCTTTTATGCTTGTCAGATACACAGAGGGTATAATTTAGTCAAATATTATTTATAGGATCATACTGCAGCTGGAGATAGGGACTACTTCTTTTTCAACTAAAAACAGTTATTGAGGGTTTCCCTGGTGGCACAGTGGTTAAGAATCCACCTGCCAATGCAGGGGACACAGGTTCGAGCCCTGGTCCGGGAAGATCCCACGTGCCGCAGACAACTAAGCCCACGTGCTGCAACTACTGAGCCTGCGCTCTAGAGCCCACGAGCCACAACTACTGAGCCCACGTGCAGCAACTACTAAAGTCCGCGTGCCTAGAGCCCGTGCTCCGCAACAAGAGAAGCCACAGCAATAGCCCCCACTAGCCACAACTAGAGAAAGCCTGTGTGCAACAGTGAAGACCCAACGCAGCCAAAAACAATAAATAAATAAACAAAATAAAATTTTAAAAACCTGTTACTGAGAAGGTGGTAAATTTCAGTAAAGTTTTTAGAAAAAATACTGGATCAGTGAATTGAAACCAGATATAAATATCTGAATTTGGGTGTAGGTGTGAGCAGTGTCAGAAAATGTCCTTTACTGTGGAAAATTCACTTTTCAGGACTGGACTATTGGCATGGTGGTACCAAAAGCAAATGTTTACTTGGGTGCCCACAGTGGCTTATCTTATATTAGGTGATTGCAAAGATAAAGAATCTCAAATAATAAAGAAAACATGGTCTCTATCTAGTTTATGTGAAGCTCTTTCTTCTAGTATGTACACCCAGGTAAAGATTAGAGGGGGGAAACAGGCAAGGCATTTGTTTGCTTATTCTGAGAAGTTTTGTTTAAGTGAAAACATTGGGGCTCAGATTCTCCAGCTGGCTCTATCTGTTATTCTCTTTCTCTGGTGGTTCTCTCTGAATGGGGATTCCAGACACGGTGACAGTAGCTGTTTTTATGGCGAGCAGGGAAAAGGAAAAAAAAAAAAAATCCTCAAAGCAGAAACGGGGAAGTCAGATTCAAGACACTTAGAATGCTGCAGTCTTCCCCGGAGGAGAATCATTCATTTACTCCCTATCGATAAATATGCTATTATGTGGCACACTTTGCTGAAAACTTAATTTCCAAAGCAGCAAGTTTATTATTTATATTTCTACTTAAAGTCTCGTTTCTAATATTTCTGCTTCTTTAAAAAAGCAAGTTTTGGGGACTTGCGTGTGGTCCCCCACAGCTGTACGTCCCAAATTACGATTCTTTGCTGTTTGAATAAACCTTGTTTTTCTGGCTTAAAAAAAAAAGCGGGGGGTGGGAGTTTTGTCTTGACTATTGCCACTAATCAGCTTTTTCCTTCTTAAAAGAATATCTGTATTTCAAAAATCTTGCATTACACACCAAGGAGTGATGCTCAGCTAAGCCACACATGTGTCGATGCTTTGCCTCCCAAGGAACTCAAGCGACTGATCAGCCTTGAAAACAGAGATGTAATCTCAGTCATAATCTGAGCAGTACCGCACCACTTTCTCCTCTTCAGCTGTGGCCAACACATAACTTCCAACCTTTTCGGCTCTGAAACTCTGACGTGAGCTGCACATTTTCTTTTCCTTTCAGGCATTTTACAATTCTGAGGCTTGTTAACATTTTATAGACTCAAGGTCGTTTTTCTTCCTTTCCGTGCATTTCTCTTTCCAGCCAGGTGCTCTTATCAAGATGCTGGCGTCTTTGTGTTTTTAACACTTTTCCTTGAGACAGTCCCAACTCTTTGATCCTGTGCTGAGTCGGAATCGTTTGCTGTCAGCCGTGCCCAGCGGAGATCTGGTGCGTCCTGGTGCTGCTGTCTGCCAGCGCCTGACAGCCTCGTCGGGCCTCTCCGACAGTCAAGGAGCTCTTCCAGCCCAGTGACATGCAAATTTGCTCCTTTTCTGCTGTAGTTTGTCACAGCCCACATTTTCCACCTTAGCTGCACAAAGGCAGGCAGGATAAAATCGTTCTGGGGTTGATGCTGGCCGCAATGTATGTGAATTCATTGTTTTTAAACAACAGCTACTCGGAACATCAAATTACTGGGAGCTCACCTTGCAGCTAGGTGGCAGGAAAACTACCTGCTTTTCTGTTTGCTGGAGAGAGGATGCCACCGAGTGGCTTTTATCACAGGGCAACCTGCTCACCTGTGTTGTAGCTGTCAGAGGATAAGAACTCCGTGCCTCTGGAAGTTTTGCTGAGACTTCTGGGTATGTACCTAACTACACAGAGTCACGGGAGAACAGAAAGACTCTGCAGCTCATTTCCTGTTTATATCTGTCAGCTTAGCCCCACTAGAACTTATTCCCTTCCTCTGTACACTAAAAAGGTCATGAAAAAAATATGTTATCTAAAAAGCCCACTATTTTTTCCCCTATTCAAACCACCAGTAAGTGATTTGACCTTAATTATCTCCCTGTGTGAAACCTCTGGCAGTTGAAGATAAGGGTTCTCAGCTCCCGTGAATAGCACCGTGTTTCCTGAGCCCGGTCACAAGTCCGTGTTCTGTACAATCCGAATATAATTCTCTGTTGACACTTGGCAGGTACATTTTCTTGCCCTTGGCACTGGTTCAGTGGTTAGGGAGGGCTCCCAAGGGCTATTTTCAATGGCAAAAGGGCACTTTGGGGATGAAACACGAACTGGCCTTGGCTGGCATGGAAGTGAAACATATTAAGAAAGCTATTTTTTTTTTTAATTAATTTTTGTGACAAAACATATATAACATAAAATTTTCCATTTTAACCATTTTTAAGTGTACGATACAGTGGCATTAAGTACACTCACGATGTTGTACTACCATCACCCCCATCTTTTTCCAGAATTTTTCATCATCCCAAACAACAACTCTGTACCCACTAAGCAATAACTCCCCAATCCTTCCTTTCCCTAACCCTGGAAAATTTAACAAGACTTTGGGAAGTCTCCACCGTCTCTCTCCTGGTACCCTCAGCTCTGTGATTTTGGTGGAAACCTAATGGTCTTAAACCAATTACTCTTTTCCATAACCTTGGCTGCAGCGTTTCAGCCGTGAATGCAAAACTGATAGCCGAAACATCAGAAAGGGACTTTTACTGAGGATTCTAGGAAATAAGGCCAAAAGTCATGGTCTCGTCCCTGAGTGATATGGTGGGAAGATGTGAGGTCTGTAATCACAGCAGCCATTTTATCTCCTTGAGGGAGTGTTTGAAGCAGTCAGAGAGTACCCCACTTTTTTCTTAATTTAGGCCAGTTTAAATTGGTTTTTCTCTTACAATATGAAAAATCCTGACTGATAAACTCATCTTCAGGGAATTTAAAGTGAGGAAATAGAGGAGTTCATTTATTTAATATTTATTTCCAGATACCATAATCCATGCCTTCCGTTGAGTAAAAAGAAATTCTTCTTTGTTCTTTCAAGATTGCAAGAGAAACATATCAACGCCTAAGGAAGGGCTCCTCTGAGTGTAAAGGGACAGCAGAGTGCCGTCATCCAGAATGTGGCATTTCAATTCCGGCTCAGTCACTTATTCGCCACCTAACCTTTTTTGACTTTTTAATTTTTAACTGCTCTGGGCTTTAGTTTCCTTGTCTGCGAAAGGATATTAATAACGTTCCTCCTGTTCTGTACACACATAGCTTGTTTTAAGAATGAACTGAGTTCAGATATTTATTCTTGAGAATACTGCCTGTGTATTCGACTAGGGGCTCAAACAACAGAAATTTATTTTTTCACACTTCTGGAGGCTAGAGGTCCAAGATCAAGGTGCTGGCGGGGGTGCAGACAACCACCATCTTGCTGTCTCTTCAACGTGGTCTTTCCTCTGTGTACCTGTACCCCTGGTGTCCCTCTGTGTGTCCAAATTTCCTCTTCTTATAAGAACGCCAATCAGATTAGATTGGGGCCCACCCTACTGGCCTCATTTGAACTTACCCCTTTAAAGACCTTATCTCCAAATATGATTACATTCTGAGGTTCTGGCGGTTGAAATTTCAACATATGAATTTGGGGGGATATAATTCAGCCCATAACAGCCTGGAACGAAGAAGTCACTCAATAAATGTTGATATTTTTTGTCAAATCCCTTTGGAATGCCTGGCGTGTGGAAGCAACGCTGCAGGTTTCAATTTCATCGATCAAGACACGCAACGGTGGCTCCAAACTCAAAAGAAGGCTCTGCAGGGTAGGCAAAGATAGCTGAAAACGAAGCAGCGCTCTGCAGAAGGATCACTGCCCTTTTATTCATGACGGAAGGAGCTGTGCGATTTCCTGGTGCTCAGGTGAGGGGTGGGAGGGTCACTGAGCCACAGATGGTTTCCATTGGCATGAAGACCTCTCACCCCTGGAGAGGAAGAAAGGGAAGGAGGGAGAGACGCAGAGAGAGGGGCACTTCAAGCAGAGCCAGCCATCCTGTTAAGCCCCAGAGGACACGCTACCTTTTTCACTTGGTGGAGAAAGAACCGGACTGTAAATGGGGTGTGAAACGTTAAACGTGAGTGAACTTTAAGCAATCGACGTGATGTTTCTGCTTCATTACCGATTTCATTTTTTCTGCTCCTGAAGCCGTAGAAAATGTTCCCAGCTACCAGTTCTTTCTAAGAGATAGAGAACTTTAAGAATGGACTCAGCTTAGATTTCCCACAGATATTCTTTGGACGCTGCCCTTTCCTTGGTTTTCATCCCTTGGTTTGGCTTTGAAGTGAGGGTGAATCAGAGTCAGGAGGGAAAGGGCTGACTCCCTGCCTTAGGCTGGAGGGTGAGCTGTTTCCTGCCTCACAGGCAGGAGAAATGAACAGATTCCCCGCCAGCTCAGCCCCATGAGCCCCACCCCCTTGCTTAGCGCTTGCCTGGAACCCCGAAGGTTTCAATTTGTCATTTTAACCTTTCCAGAGGTCACTTTTTCGTCTTTGCGTATTTTGTTTGTTTTTCACATACTTGGCCATTGTAGAACATATTCTTCCCAAAATTATGCGTGGATACTCTTAGCCTGCCTTACAAATTGCGCTTTGGATTTGCATAGATCAGCGAACCGATGAAGATTGTGAGCTGTTCCACCCTGGCGGTTCCCTGCCAGGCGGACGGCTCAGTTCAAGAATTGTTCGCTTTTTCTCCCTGCAGTACTGGTGCGCCTTTCTGAGTATTTAATTTCATGTTTACTCCTTAGTATTTTAGAAAAGTGTGTTAAAAAAATGAAGCAAAAGAAAGATTAATGAAAAGTTTCACAAGTTTAGTACATTGGGGATCAAGATGGAGATCTAGTGAGGGTTGTTGTAGCCTCGACGGAATGTAAGCTGGTCATCTATGGGTTTAATTGTGCAGGAAAAGAACGGAAAGAAAAATAAAAATTCTGAAAAATACATCATTAAGATTGTGTGGAAACGGTGAGGTGGAATTAAAAATCTGAGAGTGTTTTTTCTCTCTGGGAATCTATATCTGTTGTTGGATTTTCAACTTCAACGTCTTTGGATATTGACTATCATTGGAATTAGAATCAGCTGTTGTCAGGTAAATAGCTGCTTGGCTGAGGCTAATTTTAATTTACAACCCCAGTCAGACTATTCTTTTTCATTAGACCATTAACCAGGTCAAAATAATGTCTATTTATGTAAAATGTTAAACCTAAGCCGAGATGAACTCTACCCCACCCCATGACCCCTAACCCTGGAGATTGTATATTTACTGAACAAAATTTAAGGAAACAAAGGCAAATATACTTTGGCCCTTTTATCACTCATCACTGTTCCCAATTCAACTAATCAATAGAAATTTGTATTCTTAATCCTAACTAAAAAGTCCTTTCCCAAAAAGTAAGAGGCACGACTGAGGTCACAACCTTGGGGTCCAGATATGACCATGTCTCTTTTGTTTCAGGTTAAATGACATCTGACCCACTAGCAAGAAATGTGGGATTCCCATCTCAGGGCTTCCCCCTTCTTGAATGACTCAGCACTGCTGGGGCTTATGCAGTCTTCAGTCTGACTTAATTATTCTTGTGGTAACTTCTCATGATTCCCCCTGTATGCATTTTGAAAACTGTTTGTAAACAGTCCCCTCCTAGCTAAAGGATCCGTGCACTGCTGTCCCTTTCCCTTTAAGACGGGTCCCCCTTAGCCTGCTGAGGTGAGCACAGCTCTTCTGGTGCCACACGCAGGCATCTCCCAGGGTACCGGTTGCCCCAGGAACACGGGGTTTGGCATCCGGCCAGTCTTGTTTCTGAACTCACTGTCCCTTTTCTTTGCAGAGGGAAGGGATTATCTCCCCTCCAAACCTGGCAGCTTTTCCTTTGCAAACCTTGGAACTCTGCAATATGACTCTAGAGGTCAGGAAGATGGGAGGGTTAAACTGCAGGAGGGCGGTAAAGAAAGAGCACCGGGAGATCCGCAGTTGTGGGCCGGGAGACAGGAGACTGAGATCTAGCCCCAAGTTTTCCATTTACCGGCAGAGTGATTTTGGGTAACCAACCTGACCTCTCCGAGGTTCCTTTTGCCATTTTGTAAAGTTGGTGGGGGGTGAGGGGGTGTGGATTAAAGGATCTTTAAGCCTCCGCTAAACTAAAGAGGAGAAACTATAGGATATAACAGAAAGAACACTGAACTGAGAAACAGAAAGCTGGCTCTAAATTCTCTTTCTAACATTTGCTGGTTCTAGATGTTGGACAAACTATACATGTTCTCTGACCCTCAAGTTTCTTTCACAGAAGGATGATACTGCCTCTTTCATAGGTTGGTTGCAAGGACTGAGTTAGGTAACACAGGTGAAGACACTAAAAGTGGTGCTTGCACATAGATGTTCAGCAATCATGCGTAGAATCTCAACTAATGAATCTGAAGTTCATGCTTTGTGATTATAAAAAGGACTGGAGGACGGTTTCATTGCCGTGGGATTTTTGCCTTACTTATCTTCAGAAACTTTGGCTGACAAAGGCAAATAAGATGTAAAACGGAGGAAAATTTAAAAGATCAAAAGGATAAAATGAAGCAAAAGGAGAGAGGAACTGATAACATCTTTCCGGACATAATTTAATTACAGCGTGGGATACCAAATTTAGCATGGAGTTTCTTAGCTAAATAAAATCTAGGAATACATTGGCTTTTATAATTAGCAGTCGAACCTTCAAGGAAACACGCACACTCGCGTGTAGTGTTTGGTTTGTAGCGTATAGTTGATTATGCCAGTCCATACGTCATTACAGAGGGGGCACAGATAACCTTGGGCAGTGTCTTCATCTATGGTTTGGTAATTTATTGTGAACTAAAAAACTCAAAGATGGAGTGAAGATTTTTGTTCCTTTGTTTTCTTTTGTTTTGGGGTTCAGAGAGTGGGAAAATAAGATTGGTTTCAAAATAGAATGATAATAAACTGGCATTCGTGTCAGGAATTTGGATAAAAGAATGGACATGGATTGTGTAATGTCAGTGATTTCTGCCAGAGTCAGATACACTTATATTTTCATTTAAAAGTGTCAGTCCACAATATAAAAATGACCAGTACAATGTATGCTGTAGGTTCATTTTTTACAACATTAGTGAATTGAAAAACACCATGACAAGCTGGGAGAGAGATCATGGAAGAAAGGGAAAAGGTTTCTATTTTATACGTGTAACTGCACTTTTCTCCTGCACAAGGCACCCGACATTTTCATTTTGTGATGGGCCTGGTAGATTACGTAGCTCTTTCTGCTGGAGGTACTGACTGAGGTGAAAGAGGGATTCCGTCTACCCTATAAATGCATATGGGCATCAGTGGAGTCCCCAGCCCAGCAAAAGTCTGGAAGAAGGCTTCCAAACATTCCTTACGATAGCTCATCTTAGCCTCTCTTATACTTTGGAGCAGAGTTAGAGGCAGGCCACCATATTGATTTTCTCAGCTCTCTGGTTGTGGGAAGGGCCAAAGCTGGCCAGGGCTCTTCTGGGCTCAAGTAGCTACATCTGTTGACATCAGAATAACACATATGTGGAGGGGAAGGTTGGGAAACATGGCCTTAATGAGATCCAGCTGTGGCTGAAATCAAAAGACTTGGGCCTCTCACTGTTGTGGCCTCTCCCGTTGCGGAGCACAGGCTCCGGACGCGCAGGCTCAGCGGCCATGGCTCACGGGCCCAGCCGCACGGCGGCATGTGGGCTCTTCCCGGACCGGGGTGCGAACCCGCGTCCCCTGCATCGGCAGGCGGACTCTCAACCGCTGCGCCACCATGGAAGCCCCAAAAGACTTTTTAAAAATCTGTACTCAGGATGCTGAAAGTAGAGACCAAAAACAACACCTCCTTGAAAATGGATTTGATTTACCCTCAAGACCACTGCAAATATTACCAGTTTGGTTAGAGCCAGCTGAGTCGGGAAGAACATAAAGGTAAACAATTTTGTTTATACAGTTGATTCTCGTTATTCACGGTAGTTCTATCCCATAAAGTCACAGCAAACCCTGAATTAGCGAATACAGAATCATTGCTTCTGGGGGAAATACTGGGTTAGGTTCCTATGACCCTCTGACATTTTCATCAACCCATCTACACAGAACTTCGTTTTATGTATGTTTTTGTTTAAAGGCTTCTTATTTAATGTGAATTGTCAATTCATTAACATGGAACTCACAGCCCAGAACGTTACATGCCCGAACGAAGCTTCCCTAACACGTGCATTTTGTCTGTAAGACACATCACAGACTCCTTGAGTTTAGGAATGCTAGACAGCGGGGGCCATTAAACAGCAAAATCACCAACGAAAAGCACAGAAATGCGAACAGCATGGCACTAACGAGACTGCACCAGGGACGGTCATTTATAGTCGGAGAGCTGAAATGAGAGAGCAGAGCACCATCCTGTCCGACCTCAGCTGGGATGCGTGCATCTAGGGACTCACAGTTTTCACCTCTCTGTGCATATGCATGTCTGCGGACAACCGTAGAAATGCCTGAGTATTGATTTGGGGCTTTCAAATAAATTTTAGCAAGTAGACAAATTTGCAGATATGGAATCTTTGAATCACAAGGATTGATTGTGCTGAGGAGGGAGTACAAAAACACCAGTTAGGTACTTAACTCTAGTATTTAATGTAAAGTTTCAAACCAAAAGATTCTGGTCTCTTCCGGGAATAAAACATCAAATGAAAGTGAAAAGAAAAACAATACGAAGTGTGTTGGTGGCATGGTGGACTTATTCCATCCAATTCTTATGAGAATGAAAATCACAGTTATGATGGCAGAGCAGATAGAGGGTTTTTGGTTTGTGTTGCTATAGTAGCTATTGTTAACAAGTCATTCTGTAAAATTAGGTCACCTAAGGCATGAGGAAATTTTTCACGGAGGTGAGAAGCCTAAAAGACTGTTCTTTTGTGAATTACTAGTGTTAATCTCAGAGTTGAATAAACATAGCAGGAACCACTACTGGGTCATGGCCTGAAGAGATAGCAAGTTTGCGTTGCAGCGCTTCTCTGGGGAGCTCCAGATTTGCTGGTAAGGAGTGTGTGTAAGGGGTTCTGAGTCCTAGTTTCAAAGTAGGGACTAGAAAGTAGGTTTAAGGATTTGGGTGCTCACCTTTTTGAAGATTTTAAAGAGGGGCGTTGCAAACTGGTTTTGAAACCGCACAACTCAGATTGGGAATTGAATCCACGGTCCTTTAACTGAGATCACACACCTGGTCTCAGGACTTAATGAAGCTCAGGTTCTTTATGTTTCATCAAAGAAAGAATTCAGTGAGAGATATAGTGATAGGTTAGAAGTGGATTTATTTAGAGAGACGCAGGTTCCGTAGACAGGATGCGGTCGTCTCAAAAGGTGAGAACAGCCTTGGGAAAAACACACTCCACAGACAAAGCGTGGGCCATCTCAGGAGGTAAGAGGCCCCGAAATATGGGGTGGTTAGTTTTTATGGGCTGGGTAATTTCATAGGCTAATGAGGGAAGGATTATTCTAACTATTTCAGGGAAGGGGTGGAGATTTCCAGGAATTGGGAAGAAAAGATTTCTTTCTAATAGCAATAAGGCACATTCAGAGGGAAATTAGACGCCTAAGGATCTAGAGGTACTTAACACTTTTCCTTTTTTCATGCTTTACAACTGTGATTAACTCAGCACAGACCACCCTCCACCATTTCTTATTGCTTAATTAAGAAACATCTTAGAATTTTCTCCCTATTAGTTTCAGGCAGATTAGAAGGAAAAAAAATATTTTAACAGATGCTAAAGTGTCTTTCCAACGATTTGAAGATTAGGAGAATGCCTTTTATAGAGCTTCCAAAGTGTTCCCTGGCTGCTTCTTCCAGAGTTGAAAAGAATTTAGTGGCTGAGTACTTAATGAAAAGCCAAGAACGCTCTGACAAAGAACTCCTGGGCAACTATTACTCTGGCTCCAAAGAGTTATTGCAAATTAAATTTTATCCTTGTCCTGTTAGATCTATATCAGGCAGTAGGTGTAACAACATGACTGAAATATTCTTGTCTTACACTGTTAATAAAAGCACACGTTCACTAATATATGTGTACCGGCGGGAAATATGCAATGGTGTGCTCCAGTTTGAAAGCTGGATAGTGTATTGGCAACTTGGTAGGCAAAAGACAGGGTAAATACGCTTCAAGTTTGGGAACAGGGTAATTCCTGTTACCATCTGGTAACACATTCTTTATCTGAACTCAAACCTCTTATGTATTTTAAACACTTATGAGGCATCTTGCTAGGCAACCAAATACAGGATTACTTTTTAAGTGTTACCTTGAAACCTTTTCGACATTGCTTTTGTCTAAAAACACAATGTCACATCTGGCACGATCGCCATCACCATAAAGCCGAGTTTTTTTAATAGTATTTATTAAGCACTTTCCAAAGATGTATAATCACCAGCATGAGTTGGTGTTCATAGAGAGTCATCAGTCAGCTCCAGCTTCAATATTTGTGGAAAAGTCAGACTCAGCAAGAAACACATAATGAATGGAAAGCAAATAGCAAACATGACATCCCTGCAGCCTACTCGTTCCCCTGATGGACGGGAACACTGCATTTCACAGTGGAGCTGCCTGGCGATTTCTGAGCACTGTCTCTCAAATATTTGGCATGAAATATCATGAGCTAAATAAGCACGAGGAACACAGCAGCTAACGGGAGCCTTACGGGGAGAAGTGGCATTTACTGTAATGACCGCAGCTTAGGAAATTGCCACATTCCACACTGGGTTAATAAAGGCTTAGGGCGAAGTGGAGAGCGACTGGGAGCGTGGAAGAAATGTCAAGCACCTTCTTCTAGCTGTCAGTGGACATCAGAACTCTCCACTCCCCTCTTCTCCTGATTCTCTCCCCATGGCCAGAACAGGGCTGGGGTAGAAAAGAACTGTGATTAGGCTAATTCAGCCGCTGGGATGGGATTTTCTGCACTCTAGGGGATGGGATGCTGCACACATAGGAAAGTAAATAGGAAAGTATGATGAGAAAGCTGTAATTCAGTCAAGAGGTTAGAGAGTCTCTTAAGTAGCACAAAGCCACCGCGGCTTATCTCGATGTCATCAAGACCCCATAAGCTTGAATAGGAACTTTGCTAGTCAATATTTTGCCTCATTTGTTTCTTTGGAGTATGTGGAGTTGGGAAGAAAAAAAAACATCCAGGTCTCCTTTTGATCAATTATTCTAGCCCGTATATATTTATGTGCCTATACATATGGCTTAATGTATATCCTTCCAGAACTACGCATTCTCCCCACACCCCAGGGTATGTGCAGGAAACACAATCTGAAAAATCCTGACAGAGTGAAAGCATATATGGAAATGAGATGATCACTGACTATTTTTCATGTACTTTGCCTGCAGTGGAGTCCACACTAGATCATTTCCACAGGTAGGCTCTCTCCTTCCTTCATGCTCCTGCACAGCAGGCAGGACTTGACCTCTGTTCTGTCGGAGCTGTGTACCTCTTCAAGTAACCACACTGTGTTTCCAGCTCTGGGGATTTCAGCATTTTTCTTTTTCTCCACCTTTTACTGAGGTATGATTGGCATATAACATTGTGTAAGTTTAGGTGTACAAGGTGTTGATGTGATACACTTAATATATTGCCAAGTGATTACCACCATAGCCTTAGCTAACGCCTCCATTGTCACATAATAACCAATTTTTGTATGTTGAGAATATTTAAGATCTACTCTCTTTGCAACTTTCTAGTATAAATACATTATTTTTTAAAGTTTTTGTTTATTTTTTAAATTTATTTTTTAATTTATTTTTAATTTTTAAAAATATCTTTATTAAGTACATTATTATAAACTATAATCACCATGCTGTACACTAGATGCCCAGAAATTATTCATCTTATAACTGAAGTCTGACCAACATCTCCCCATTTGCCGCATCCCTAGCCCCCGCTAACCACCATTCTACTGAGTTCAACTTTTTTAGATTCCACATATGTGATCTCATACGTTGTTTGTCTTTTTCCATCTGACATTTCACTTAGCATAATGACCTCAGAGTCCATTCATGCTATTGCAAATGGCAGGATTTCCTTCTTTCTCAAGGATGAATAACATTTCATTGTGTATATAGACCACATTTTCTTTATCCATTCATCCACTGATGGACACTTACGTTATTTCCAAATATTGGCTATTGTGAATAATGATTTCAGCATTTTTCTATATCTTCTAAATTCTAGCTATGTGTGACACTGGGAGAGTCATTTAGCGTGTCAGTGCCTCAGTTTCCTCATCTGTCTAATTAGGACAATAAGGGTACCTACTATTTTAAAAATATATTTTATTTTTAGAGTAAGATGAATTACTATATGGGAAGGGCTTAGAGGAAATTTAGGCATTGTCTTTATTGGTGTTTCTGCTGTTGTGCTTTTTTAGTAGGTGTGGTTGTTTGGTCCTTGAGGAGAGGGAATATGTACTGATCAATTATATATCTTCCCAAACATATAGTATAAATATATGAATTGAATTTAGATCACTGGCTAGATCTTGCAAGTCTTATATAATATTATTTGTATCATATTTTTAATTCTACTAGGGGCCTTCATATTTATTCTATAGACAATGCAAATCTACACATTTATGTCCAACTGATCCTTAAAGAATATCTTTAGAAATAAATGAGCCTATAAAACAAAAGCTGAATTAGCCTTTGAAGGGCTGACTGATTTAATCAAAAGTAAGTTCCTTTCTGCCAGGGACCTTCAATCCAAGGGGTATCTTTTTATATGTTGGGTGTCGGCAGGTGGCACCTTTTATACCACACTTTGTTCTCTTTGGAACACAGCCTCCCAGATCTTAAGGGAACAGTGCACAGTTTTATAAATCCAAGGTAGGAATCGATTGGAGAGTGCTGCAAGTAGTTAGAAATAATAATTGAATGAGCACAATTTGTGAGTTAGGGTGAATTCCTCATTAACTCTATGATAACTTCATACCCATTGCTTCCTTGCATTCTGATATGCTCATTTGAGCGGGAGAGAAAGGTGGGGGGTACATTGAATGCATAGGAAGTCATTGGTGCCACCTGATGTGAACGTCATGTGTCATGTGTGCTGGGGCAGGAGGTAGATTGAGAGCTATAGGTTGAGAGTTATTCATCAAAATATTGATTATGCATGTGACTCAAGAAACAGAAGGAAATGATTGTACTTGTTTTGGGACTGCTAAGATCGCAAATGGAGAAAGCATGCTTCCAACTGCCTCCTTCCAGCAGCAGCAAATGGAACCAGAATACGACTTCTGGGGCTGCACCAACTGTCAGAAGTTTTGTTCACTGACGTACCCAGCAAAATTACTGAAAAGCAGGAGGGGTCATTCACCTGGGATCAAGTTCCAAGTATGGCCCATTTTGAGATGTTTAGAGGTGGGCATTTGTGAGCTGGGATTATATAGAGTACTTGATGATGTCAGAGTTATTTTTGGATTCTTGATTCTAATTCCAGATGTTTTTCAATAGACGTAGGCAGGATGAATTTAAATAGGAAGCTTAGTTGTCAGTAATATTACCCGGTACGTCTTCAGCTGGGTGGCTACTTTGGAAAACTCTAAGGTGTCATGCACATTTGAGTGCAAATTGACCTTCTGAATAGCCATTATTCATACCGAGGGTGACCGTGTAATTTATCATTCAAACAAGGGATACTCTCCAGAGAGTGAAAGGGTGCTATTAATAATTATATTGGGACAACAGATATAACTGGGACTGTCTCAGACAATTTGGGACATAGAGACTTCTTATTTATACCTTGTGAGTGGAGGAGAATATTTAATCATTCAATGTACCACAGTTCCTCTGAGGTTTCTTGTGTTGTCTTTTTTTTTTTGGCGGTACGCGGGCCTCTCACTGTTGTGGCCCCTCCCTTTGCGGAGCATAGGCTCTGGACGCGCAGGCTCAGCGGCCATGGCTCAAGGGCCCAGCCGCTCCGCGACATGTGGGATCTTCCTGGACCGGGGCACGAACCCGCGTCCCCTGCATCGGCAGGTGGACTCCAAACCACTGCGCCACCACGGAAGCCCTTGTGTCGTCCTTTTTAAACCAGTTTTCTTTCCACAGCACCCCTTTGCCTTTCTCTTTACTCTATAGTGCATGGTGAAAGCCTGTATTTATTGCAGCAATTATACAGTCAGCTGTTCATGAGTCTGCTCTCTATTCCCACGCTTACATTAGACCCTGGACTTCTTGGAAACAGGGCACATGCATTCTTATCTATCTGTCTATCTGTCTATCATCTATCTATCTGGCACCTATTTATCTATCATCTATCTAATCATCTATCTATTTATTTATTTATATTGTGGTGAAACCCACATAACATAAAATTTACCATCTTAATAATTTCTAAGTGTATAGTACAGTCTATGTGTCTCCTTGTGCAATAGATCTCTAGAAATTTTTCATCTTGTAAAACTTAACTCACTGACCAGCAACTCCCCTTCCCCTTGGCACCTCAACCCCCGCCCACCCCTTAGCAACCACCATTCGTAAGGTCCTCCCGTTTCATCCATCTGTAGCATATGAAAGGATTTCCTTCTTTCTTAAGGCTGACTAGTATTCCATCGCATGCATCCACCACGTTTTCTTCATCCATTCATGCACTGATGGACGTGTAGGTTGTGTCTGCCTCTTGGCTATTGTGAATAGTACTGCAGTGAACATGCGTGTGCTAACCTCCCTTCACGATCCTGTTTTCAATTTCCTTGGGTATATACCTGAAAGGGTGGTATTGCTGAATATGTTTAGTTTTTTTTTTTTTTCCTATGTTTAGTTTCTAGAGGAAGCTTCATACCGTTTTCCACAGTCCTTGCACCATTTTACATTCCCAATTTCTCTGCATGCTCACCAACACGTGTGACTTTCTATTTATTTCTATTTATTTATTTATTTGATGGTGGCCATCCTACCTGGCACACGGTGTTAGCTCATTGTCATTTGATTTGCATTTCCCTGATGATTAGCGATGTTGAACACCTTTTCATATGCTTGTTGGCATTTCTCTGTGATTTCTTTTTAAGTTTTTCATTAACTGCCATTATTTTATATTGTCTGTAGGGAGTCTTCCCTTTGAGAGGAGACTTTCACAGTTAAGGTTCAGAATTGATCAAAATAACATAGACAACACCACGTGTTTCATTTGTGTGTGTGTGTGTGTGTGTGTTTTGTTTTGTTTTGGGCCACACCTTGTGGCATGCGGAACTTCCCTGACTAGGGATTGAACCCGCACCCCTTGCAGGGGAAGCGTGTAGTCTTAACCGCTGGACCACCAGGGAAATCCTCATATGTTTCAAATGGCACTGGATTTCTATTCTGTTCTCTTGCTTCATTTTACCTCCTTCATGCCATCCTACATCACTCTCCCTGCTCGTGAGGCCCCATGAGGCGAAAGGTCATAGGATTTCTCCAGTGGAAGAAAGATTTTGGATGTAGGGGAAGTCTTTTTTATTTCTTTCCTGGAGAAATTCATTTTGCCTTCACGTTTCTCATGGTTCGTGCTGTATGTCTACTAATACGCTGCTCAATGTAAACTTCTCTCTTTTCAATTAAACATAAAAGGCCCTCAAGCTTAAAAACAAACACATGCACAGAATCTGGGCTTATCTTTGGCTGTAGGAATATAGACTTAACATGCTAATTCATATGCAACGGTTCAAACAAACAAGTAGTGAAATCATTATGGTGTTATCAACAAGCTTTTTGATAAAGCTCTTTGGGTGAAATTTCTTTGGCTTGATATAATTTGGGGACATCTAATTTTTCACACACAAGAATTCAGTATATGTTGATTCACAGTATGTGATTCAGGACCAGAGATGAATTAGAAGACTCTTTGGGGTATCATTCCACTAAGACTCTGCTTGGAGGATTTGTTACTGGGTTTCTGTGGCTGAGCTACTGGGGGCTGGTTCTATAAATTAGTGAGAGGTTGATAGGAGCCAGAATGATTCACATTAAATTCCTTAAGATGTGGGTAGATTAGGGGTGAGGGAAAGAAAATAGAAGCAGAAAGGGAGAGAATGAACAGACTGAGAAGACCGTGGCTCCACCAGGAAGTGTCTCTGATCTGGAAAATAAGGATGATAATTCCTGCCTACTTCATGGAGGTGTGGTGAAAATTATCAAAGAAAATGAATTTGAAAGCTCCCTTGGGTGAAATGCTTTATGTAAATACAAGGCATTTGATATCATGAAAGAGTAGGAAATAGAGTTTTGCGAACCAACCTTCCTCTAACTAGATATTCACCTACATTTATGAAATGTCCAAAGAGTACCTTTTAAAGTGGGATAAAACCTGTAATCAGCAACCTCAATTCTCTCAGGTAAGGAGGGCAACGACATGAGGTGGAATCCAACAATAAAAGGAGCTCTTAACTCCATGAAGAAGAAAGACACATGGTACTCCACGATCTGGTCCTTATTTTAACTGAGAAAACCGTCGCAAGGACTTCGATTCAGCTGGGTCTCAATGTCGTACTTTCAAGATGCAGTCAAGTTAGTCAACAAAGCAGCCAGACCAGTTGTCTGTTTGCATTGACTAACAGCTGCATAGTTTTTTAATTTTTTAAAAATTAAAAAAATTTTAATTTTGATTCTTTACTCTTTTTAAAAAAATTAATTAATTAATTTTTGGCTGCTTTGGGTCTTCGTTGTTGCGAGTGGGCTTTCTCTAGTTGCAGCGAGCGGGGGCTACTCTTCGCTGTGGCACGCGGGCTTCTCATTGTGGTGGCTTCTCTTGTTGCAGAGCACCAGTTCTAGACATGCGGGCTTCAGTAGTTGTGGCACGTGGGCTCTAGAGCGCAGGCTCAGTAGTTGTGGCGCATGGGCTTAATTGCTCCACGGCATGTGGGATCTTCCCCGAACAGGGCTCGAACCCGTGTCCTCTGCATTGGCAGGTGGATTCTTAACCACTGCGCCACCAGGGAAGCCCTTTGTTGGATAGTTTTGATTTATATTTTGGGTCCACTTGACTGTCTGAACGGGCAATAAATTATAGACAAGGCTAATGTATAGGAAGAACCCCTGAGAGTCGGGCTAAGCCTGACTTGCTTTCTGTGGATGATTTGCTTTCTGTGAATATGATGTTTAAGCCAACTTGACAAACAAGAGAAAAGCAGATTTGGTACGTATGTTCCTGTCCTAGGCATCAAACTTTGGTTCACAATGGCTTTAAGTTCAATGCTATGCAAAAATCCCAGAATCAGTCGTATGTCTACTTAGGATTTTAATTTTGAAAAGAATTGAAAACAGAGAGCAACTAAATGGCACTACATCTTGCAATAAAGTTTTAATATATATCCTCTGTGCAAGTAAACATCTGTGAATGCCTGTTCATATACTTGTTGCCAATTCTCAGAACACCCTCGGAAAATTCAATTGTGTGTGGAATAAAAAACCAAAATTATCCTTATATATTGCCGCTTTTCTGCCTACTTGTTACAGATCTCAGTTCCTATCATGGCCTCGCCTGTGTGGCTCGGCAAGTTCATTAATCTCACTGTTTCATTTTATTCAGTATAAAACGAGCATTATTATTCCTACATCATAGAGATCCTATAAAGATTAAGTATATACATAAAGACCTTAGCATACTTCTTTGCTAAAATGTGCTTTAAAATACTAATAAGTGCCCCCAGCAGGGCTGCTGTGTAGGGATGGGTCCTTCTAGGGCTCTGGCTTTACCAGGTGGTAAAAGACCAGGGTTTTTAAGCATGCCTTCCCCTGTTTAACTTTCCATCCGTCTCCCACTACCCAACAACTCACTTACTAGTCCTCATTTCCGTACATCCTTACATTTGCTTTTACTCTGCCTGGAAATCTCTGTCCCCATGTCTGCACATGGCATCTTCTTCCCGTGATTAGGTCACAGCCTGAGTATCACCCAGGCAGCCTCTTCTGGACCACTGGTCTCAAGGGGCATCTCCTCCTTAGTCACTACCCCATTTTGTCTCAGTTCTTCATGGCGTCTTGCTCTGGTACCCAGAACTGTGTCTGGCACGTGATATAGAGCTCATCACATTCTTTTTTAAAAGAATAGATGACCGTTACTGCCTAAGCCATTTTTTTCTTTTATTTAAGAACTCTACAGACATTAGTTCCTATGGAAGGGCAGATGGCTTTATTCAAGGTAAATACTCTTCTGCTTCCCTTGAATCCAGTTTGTGTGTCTTCTTTCTGCTTCTCTCCAAACTTGAACGCTCACTGGGTAAAATTTCTGTTTTCTTGCTCTGCTTTCTATTTCAACATGTGCAAGAACATGAGCTCCTTAAGTGAGCTACAAAGGCAGGCAGCTAATTCCTCCTGGCTTCACTGTGTGCTCCATTCATGAGCCGACCAAATATGTTTGGCCACAAGTTTATATCAGCAAATGAATGTGTCTGTGGAATGGAGATGTATCGGCACTAAATTGGGAGTGTCTGTTTGAACAGACAGAATTGTGGCTACATCTTTCTAGCTATTTCATAAGTTAGTATTTGAAAAATCAATGTCATTTTTCATACTTGTGTGTATATTTTGACTATAGTCCATTTATCCAAAGAGCGAATTAAAATTAATATTGTTGATAAGAGTGGCGGTGGTTTTATTATTTTTTTCTCAAAACCCATTTGGAAGTTTTTCTTTTCGATGACATTGGTTCCAGTTTATTTCCAAATAGCATTTGTTAGATTCTGCTTTTTACATGGAATTATCCTAAAGTTCTTTAACTGTTTTGTAGAAATCACTTTGCTTAGTAGAAATCAACATAGTAGTAATGTGAGCTAAATTATAATGTTGCTTATAGTTAAATGTTATATTTGTGATAACTTTATTTCCATAGTTTCCTTTATTTAAAAGAGCATTTTTGAAATAAGTGATGTATTTGTAATAATCATGGTTAACTGTAGTAAAGAATGAATACTTTCGGGCTTCCCTGGTGGTGCGGTGGTTGAGAGTCTGCCTGCCGATGCAGGGGACACGGGTTCGTGCCCCGGTCCGGGAAGATCCCACATGCTGTGGAGCGGTTGGGCCCGTGAGCCATAGCTGCTGAGCCTGCGTGTCCGGAGCCTGTGCTCCGCAACGGGAGAGGCCACAACAGTGAGAGGCCTGTGTACCGCAAAAAAAAAAAAAAAAGAATGAATACTTCCCAGCTGGTGATTTTGACAACCCCAGACTGGCACCTAGACAGGGTTTAGCATTGAGCAGGTGTTAATAAATATCTGCTAAGTGAATCTTTAGCATGCTATACAGTATTTAGCATTCCTGAGAGCATGGAAATTTCAGAAGTAAAAAAGCAGTGCAATTTGCTAAATTTGGAAATTGTTAGTCCTTTTACACATTATCTTAGTTTCTGACCTCATTTATAAAGTACTGACATCAGTCAAGCTACTAATTTATTTTAGAGAAGAAACCAACACAAAAGAAGAGAGGTATAGTATCTTCCATACATGTTTGGAAAGCTCTAAATGTTCTAAAGTTCTAAAGGCCAAGTGTACTTAGGTGAGTGGTGCTGATTTAAATCTATGGTTCCCTTTCTTCTCTTTTTAAAAAAAAATATTGCAGCTTCTAAAAAGTTCTCAAACAAAAAAAATTCAAAAGCTCTGAAATTTAGACTATGACAATAATTAAGAAAATGCAGAGAGGGCACTGGTAGATTTTTAAAAACTATTTTAATACAAGATTAATAGCAATTTTCTATCCAAATCAGAAATGAAAAAAACTTAACCCAAATAATATTCATTTGACAGTCACATAAAATTTTAGGTTTGGTGCACACATTTGTCCTGCACATATGTTTGCATATGCACACAGAGACCTCACTACTACGCCATCTTGAGGTGTCTTTTCACAGAAGTACCTCATTACAAGGCAATGTCAAAGATTCCAGTACTTTTCAACTTTCACCGAGGCTCAAAGAGCCCCATGCTAGGCTGAGCCCTGTGCTGTAGCAAACCGTGTTATATAGCAAGGCTCCAGAATGCATACAGATCAATACTTTCTTTGTAGAACTTGGCCTAAAACTAAACACTGGCTAATGTCTCCACCGAGGAGGAACACATGGCAAATTTGTAAGTTATGGTCTCCTTACTCTTCTGTTGGCAAAGCTAAAGTGCCCCTCCCCTCCCCCTTTTTTTTTTTTAAAGTTAGAAATCAGATTTGTTAGTGACTGTAAGTAAATGAAAATGAGTTTAAGTTTCTGCAAGTTTTGGATAAGTCAAAACTTGCATTTGCTAACCCTTCCACCTTTAATCAAACCACCTGATAATTAGCCTTGCGAAGAGAAGTAGTAAAAGAATCACAACTCAGGAGTTGCTCAGTTTTATTCCTCCTTGGGGACTTCAGTTGGTGTTCAGTGTGTAGCCAAAACACATACGTAATGGCTAAAGAATTAAAGTAGGCTAATGTCTGCAGCAGGGAATATAAATTAAATATCAGGCTTCTGCGTCCAATAATATTTTCAGTGTGTCTGATTTATAGAACGCTACTTTTATAATTCCTACTGCTCATCAATGAATAGTCGTGTTCTTCAGTGTAGACAAAGTAGTATTATCTATCCCTTACAACTAAAGCAGGGAACACAAGATATCGATCTGGGTAAGTCACTGTAAGGGAGTCAGATTGCTAGTGCCAATGTTCTATGATGGCTCTAATCAAAGTCCCGACTTGACCTTCATTCGAACGAGAGAAGGCTGTCGTGGCTGTCGCTCAACACAGAACCATAAGTGGAGCTCAAACTCGTGAATTTGCAATCTATTCTTCTCTGCTAAAGACTTTAGCCTCTGTTTAGCTTTCGTTATAACGTATACAAAGTATAATATACACCAGTTACAGACGTGTATTTCTGTTAGAAAAATACATATTATAACTAAAGAACATGTAAATAGAGGCACTTCAATAAGCTAAGTGTTTGCAGTTATAAGCACCACCCAACAGTTCCTAGCATCCAATTTCAGTGAGCCCATCCCTCTCTACTCATAACAGAGGTTGTGATGTGATTACAGAAACTTAGGGGACATCAAAGCAAACGAGGACAGGTCAGGAAAAATAATGGAGCATCACTGCATCCCCTATCACTATGCTAAAACGAGAGAAATTAACTTGGTGAGGGGAGGGGGAGATTCCAAAATACTTACTGAAATGGGTTAACTAGATTAAACTAATTCCCTTAGGGCACAAAAAATTCCTATGTGAAATTAGTCTGAAAATCATATGAGATAGTAGGATGATGATAAAAACCAGGAAGTACAATTTCAATAATATTTTGACCACATCCATGTGGGTGACTGATACTGTGGCATCATTAACTGACCGTGATTTCAGTTCTCTGCCTGGCTCCTATAGGTCACTATAGCTCACCAATACGAATAGTATTGATAACGAAGGTGTGGAAACAAAGGAAACAGGCGTTTATATATTGTCTGTGTGGTTAGTGTTTATAGAACACGGGTTCACATTCATTCATATAATGTGTATTCACATACATGCACAAGACCCTTTGGGGGTGAAAGTACAGGGAAAACAAGGCATTCTGATCTATTTCACAGAAAACAACGCAGATCTATTTTTAAAAGGAAAGACTTGGAGCTTAAAGCTATGAAAACAAGTTATGACTCAAATGTTTTGGAAAATCAAGATTGATTTAATATGTATTGCACCTTAATTACTGGAGAAAGACAATACTGATTTCTGAACATACGACACAATGAGCAACATAAATGACTGGTCCTTCATGGAGATGTTTTATGTGTCATTGGTGACAGGAAGCCAAAGCCTGGCGGTGAAATGAACGGTTTGCTAGAAGTATGTAATGCTGAATTAGATTGTGTCAATTTCATAAAGATTTAAGTGAAAAGATGCCACAAAATCTCTCAGAATCCTACGTTCCGTATTTCGTTAGGCATACAATAACAATAGATGCTGCTAAATACTTTGTTTTGCAAAAGTGCTCAAGTACACTTAATACTATTGTACCGCATGTGTTCTACCTAAATGTGACAACTAAACCAATAACTAATCATAATTTTGATGAGTACGGAGATCGAAAAATACCATTGATGTGTCATGACTGCCAATGGGTTAATTAACGTGTGACTAGCATACTACGGTGTCTTGAAACATTACTTTTCCCAACCCCAGATACATCAGAAAAACCAAAAAACACATGGATAGCCAACGGTATTCATAAAGCCCCAGGTTAGTTTGTTTTGCTTCTCTCTGTCAGGAGGATCATAACGCCTGGCTTTGGCACACCTGGCGGGTCAGTGAGGCTCCAGATCAGCCTCTTGAATTAGAATATTTCTCCAAGTGCCAAGCAGGAATCCTAGGCTGAAGGCGTTGTACCGAAAGCAATGGTTTTGTGTGAATCGCATTCCTTGCGCGTACGGTTTCCATGACCGGTAAAGTTCTGCACACCCACGGCTCTGCCCATGCGTTCGATACAGTCTGGAGCACCCAGGACACAACACGCTCGTGTGAGAAGGGTGTGCCCTGGCAAACTTCTAATAAATGGACGGCTAGATACGTAAAAAGTTCTCTTTCTGGATTCTTGGTGCTCACAGATCATTGAGGAATCCCTTCTCTGAGCAGCACAAAACAAGAAGAGCTGGTTGACAAAACATTTTCGTTACAAAGGTGTGTCAACCCTGAGCTTGGAATTAAGAAGTTAAAATCTGTGATTTATATATATATATAGATATAAAAATAGATGATCATACTAAGACTAAAAAAGTGAAAGAAATCTCCATGTCAATACTATATATATATTTTTTTGTCTTGACTTTTTTGTCGTTGTTGTGAGTTATTTTGTAAGAGAATGCCCTTGTGATGCAGAAACCAACTGACACAAAGCAAATAGTTAAAAATGAAAACTCACTTATGGATCTAATTATTTATCGGTTCATTAAAGGAACTCTTCTTTTGGGAGGGTAATGAGCACGGGGCAGAAACATCTAATTCACGTCAAGCCTGTGGCTAAAGCAAAGCAATTGTATGGTTGAAGATTATTTTCATTTCAGACCCTTGAGGAAGATGAATTCATGAGGGCGTCCACTAGTAACTGGAGATGAAGGGAAAAATCCGTGCCAATTGGATACAGTGGTCAGACGTTAAGAGAATTACTGAAATTGAAATCGGGCAGGGTGAGATAGAGGAGCTGAGTTGTAGCACATTTTACTCTCCGATTAAAGATGGAATTCTAAATTTCCTATCAGTACCTCTGAATCAGCTTGGCGTTGTATGGTTAGCGCGCAAGACCTCCAAGACAACAGTGTATTTTCACTACATTAAAAAAAATTTCAAACCTCCGCATGAGCATTTTGTAAACCTGATTTGTCACAGAAAAGCTTACACTGGGAGTTGGCTGGCAATGCCGAACTTACAGCGTTACAGCTCTTTTATTTTTCTCGTTTGCTTCTTTGTTGAAAATGCAGTTGTCTTGGGGTTTGGCCTGATTTTGCAAGGAAAATTATTTTCTTCCTATTATTTTTTAAATGGGGAAAAAAATAAAAAACTCACAACGTGAGATTCCTTCACTTCCGCAGCATAAAAGCAAATGAAGGTAAGAAAATCTCCTGGTACGAAAGATTTGAGTAAGAATTCTCTAGAATAAACAAGTTTCCCACAGATGATAGCTGAAGGAAAGAGGAAGCAGTCCAGTCTGGCACCCAGTACTCTTTGGGAAAACAAAAAGGGAGGCATAGCGCAGTACTGCTCTCTTCTCATAGAAAACGGTAAGCTTTTGTGGCATGGTCCATTGTCCAAGAGTGTAAGAAAAGGAGTTGGCCGTTCAGATAGCTAAAATGCAGTTTCATCTGACCAAAATCCCAGGATTATCTGCACAGTCTCTGCCACGCCAGGGCGATGCAGACGAGAGATCCTGAGAGGAGCGAGTGTCCCAGCTGGGCCGCAGAAGAGTCTACTTCTCTCCTGTCAGGATCCACTGCCGGGGCCTCTGTGGTGACAAACTCAAACTCCGTAGGACACACATCATCCATGCACCCACTGCCACTCCCTGAGCCGCTGGATTCATCACCTGGTGCGGACAGATTGAAAAGGAGAGTTAGACCCAGTCTAGCAAAGAGTGGGGGCACACGTGAGATTTGGACACGGATGTGGCAGGGGACATCTCCCCACCCAAGGGTCCTCCACTCCACTCCACCCCCATGGGTTTGTTTGTAATGGGCAGGTTTGTGATGTGTGGGTGGACTGTATCTAAATAGACATCTGAAACACAGTGTTTCATTTTTATTTTTTTATTTTTGGCCGCACCGCGAGGCATGTGGGATCTTGGTTCCCCAACCAGGGATGGAACTCGTGCCCTGTGCAGAGTCTTACCCAGTGGACCGCCAGGGAAGTCCCCGAAACACAGTGTTAATAGAGACGTCTGTGTCTGTATTTCTGACCAAGCTGAACATATTCGATACGTAGCTCTTTACAGAAGAAGTTTGCCATTCCGCGCTTGAAAACCAATGCCCAGGTGTCCACTTAGTATGCTGTCTTAGCCTGGCATCGTCCCTGCCTGCCTCATATGCCTTCTGAGCTTTCTCTATTCCCACTTCTGACTGCTTGGTTCCTTCATGGTTCTTAAACGCTTTATCTCAGATCTGGGTCCAGTTAAGTCTTCATCCATTACTAGCTATGTAAAAGTACTTATCACCATTTGCAACTCTATTATTTACTTCCTTGTTCCCTCCATGAGCATGTATACTTCTGGGGGGAGAGCGGACACGTTGTGTATACTGTTCATTTCTGTATCCCCGTCGGCTTTAATGGCCCCTGGCGCATAGCAGGTTCACAACAAATACGTATTGAATTATTAAATATGCCTTGGGCAGTTTCTTCAACTTCTTTCAGTTTCCCCAACTCCATAGCTACTGACAATAACATTCACCTTGTTGAGGATACGTGAAAACCCCCCGATAAAACGCGTGAGGGCACCAAAGCCAGTGTGCGCAATGATGCCTGATGGAAGAAATGTGGTTCCTACGGCAAAGACGACCTAGGTTTTGACCTGCTGTCTTTTATTTAAATGAATTAGGGCAAGCCAGTGAGTCTCACCGGGCTCTGCGTGCTCACCTGTAAAAATGAGAATAATCGTATCTATTTCATTGAATTGTTATAGGGTGTAAGTGAGATAATGTTCCTAGCAGGGCTTAGGAAACTGTATACCTGGAAAGGCTGTTTGCTACTTCCCCTCCTTGCTCAATGAGTCCATTCAATAGCCCCAAATGTCTCCCTGCTGGCCTGAAACGGTGATGTCCATGTTGAGCTGCTCCGAAAGACTGGCATCATCTTGGCTGCTAGACGCTACTTAAGCAAAGCCAGGTAATGCAGGGACCTTCCAATGTCCCCCCAGTAAGCACGGCTCAACTCAGTGTAATTTATTTTTAAAATGTGACATCTAAATACCACATAAGATCACCTGAATACACTATACCAGGCTCTTAACATTTTCTCTCGTTTATCTTTAGTGGCCTTGCAAGGGGGAAAATGCCCATTAATTAAATTCAGAGATACCACAATTGCTAAGGGAATTATATTAAACACTGGTATTATGAACAAGAAGTAATATAACCTTTACAAAGATATTACTAAGGTGATTTCGAATATTAAAAATGTGGTATGCAAATAATGACAAGAGAATCTAGTTGAGAAAAATAATGGCCCCATCTCTTTCTGAAAGGAATCACAAATGCAGGTATTTAAGGGGCGATTTTTTACATGTCGAAAGCAATAAGGGTGATGATGACTATAAGATGTGATGGTGGTTTATATGACAGACACTATCCTAATGCAGGAGGCCAAGTTCGGTGCTGGGGTTAGAGCAAAGTGATGGTCTTAAGTGTTGCTGATTTTTATTTTCTTTTCAGGGGAAATGGAGCAAGATATCTCCTCGAGGACGTTCCCTAAGCTTTGCAGTTTGACACGCATACAATCTCCTTAGGTCAGAGAGGAGACAGAACCAAGGCCAACATCAACTAATTCTTCTGTATCTTGAATTATTTATTCCAATAGCATTCTCTAGGTAATAAAGCGTTTTATTATATTAGATAGATAAGACACAAAAGATAAATTGAGAGGAGTGAAGCTAAGGAATGTGCAGGGGAGAAGCAGCAAAGGCTAAAACCTCGTGTAATTTACTCTTCTGAAGAGGGGAGGAGAGGTTTAGTAAAGAGAAAGAGAAATAATGGGAGGACTTGAGAACGTTTACAGCAAGTCTATCAGGTTGGCAATTATCCTGCACTTAGAAAGTTAATTTTTGAGTTATTTAAAAGGGAATTAAGCATGAAAAATTTTCTGCAGGGGACAACTCAGTAGAAGGATGGTTAAGACTCAGATGACTTCATGTCTTCCGTCTGTAACTTGTTTCTTTCTATCTCATTAATTCAAGCACACAAGCGTCATCCTTTGCTTCAGTGACCAAATTACAGGATCACTGGCAACTCCACATCTTAAGTTCAAGAAATCTTTTCCCAAGAACTCTCTCTAGAAGAATATATATATATATAAAATACATAAGAATATATATATTCTTCTAGAGAATATATTCTTTTATAATATATAAAACAACAAAACAAAAAGAACCTTGCCTTTATGCATCTAGAAACCACTTAGACAAACCCAAATCTAGTTAGTTTCATCTGATGTGCATTCAGTAGTCTTTCAAATCACTTCTGATATTCTGTGATCTTGAATAAAACAGTCATGTGTAATATTACTTCAGCATTTTACTATTTTTCTCAAGATTTCAGATACAAACGTCAGTGGGTCGTGTACGTGCATGACTGGAGAAAGAACTGATGCAGTTGATTCCATGGCACATGAGATATCATCTGAGCTCCTTTACACACAGCCTCAAATCAACCTCCCAACGATCCTTATTCAGGAATGCTTCCCATCCTATAGAAGAAGAACCTGAGACTCAAGAGATAATTTGTTCAAGACCTCAGTTCTGAAGTGATACAACAGGGATTCCTTCCCAGCCTTGTCTGAGTGAGCAGTCTTGAGAATATTCTTCCCTTGGTGGTTGGGAGGAGGGATGGGAGTTTGAGGCAGAGACGTAAATGCCGATGGGGAAAGGAGAAAGGGAAAGCATTACTTTGCTACCTTATCAGTAATGGATCAACTGGCAGACAAAACTCAGTTTTAGCTTTAGTATAGCTGAATGTCAGCCACTGAAACCATTCCTTAAGAGCAGTTATGATTTTAGTAGTATCCTAAGTTCCGCAGAGCAGAGCTCTCTGCCCCGAGGACCATAAATAGCTTTGCAGATGGGGTAAGAATGACACAGAAGAGCCGAGGTGCACACTGCTCTTAAAGAAAGATCACAATAAACGTATTTACAGAACAGAAACAGACTCACAGACGTAGAGAATGAACTTACGGTTATGGGGGTGGTGGGCTGGGAAGGCGTGGGGGCGGAGGGATAGTTAGGGAGTTTGGGATTGACATGTACACACTGCTATATTTACAATGGATAACCAACAGGGACCTACTGTATAGCGCAGGGAACTCTGCCCAATCCTCTAATGACCTCTATGGGAAAAGAATGTGAAAAAGAATAGATACACACTGAATCCCTTTGCTGTACACCTGAAACTAACAGCACTGTTAATCAACTATACTCCAATATAAAATAAAAATTAAAAACAAATTCTTTAAACGAAAGACAAATTATGGTATGATCATCTATAACGGCTTTCACTCTGGAGGTTACAGGTGCTGGTAAAGGCTCTCTTACTCGTGTCCTGGAAGTTGACGTCATTGCCGTTATACGCGTTCTTCAGTTTGTTGGTCGTCACACGGAGAGCCATGATCTGCTGTCTGATGAGCGTGTCGGGCCGCGTGATGTCCACGTCCACCTCGGGGTTGTTGATCTGGTTGGTCAGCCCATCGTTCATGATCTCAGGCAAGTATCTGCCGGGCAGAGAGGGAGGACAGGGGAGGGTGAAGCAGGAGCGACCTCGAGACCAGATTCTGCCACGTTGTTTCTAAAAGTGAGCCCAAACGTTGGCAAAACGCGGGCTCGGTTCCTGGAAAAAAGGGCCAAACGGTGAAAACAAGGCATACATCTTCCCAGAGGGAGATGCGGCTGTCCTCTTACTCTTCTCACAAGGCTCTCGCGCCTGTGGCTTCTTTCCCATTTCTGGTGCCCCTTACTGGAGTGTTGGGGCGCACGCTGCTACAGCAGCCTCAAAGGGACTTCCTCGTTCTCATCTTTCCGTTCTAGCACAACCTTCACAAGCTGTCTGGGTAACCTTCTTAAAATATTGCTTTCGGGCTTCCCTGGTGGCGCAGTGGTTGAGAGTCCGCCTGCCGATGCAGGGGACGCGGGTTCGTGCCCCGGTCCGGGAAGATCCCACATGCCGCGGAGCGGCTGGGCCCGTGAGCCATGGCCGCTGAGCCTGCGCGTCCAGAGCCTGTGCTCCGCAACGGGAGAGGCCACAGCAGTGAGAGGCCCGCGGACCGCAAAAAAAAAACAACACAAAAAAAAACAACAAAAGAAAACTTCAGTCTCCCAGCAAGTCTAGGAGGTAGGTACTATTTCAGCCCCGTTTGTGTAATAGAAAACTGAGACTTAGTGAGGATAAGTAACTGTGCAGAGTCACAGAGCTAATGGATCTAACTTCAGAGCCCACGTGCCCAAACACTGCACCATATTGCCTGGTTGATCATAAGCTACAATTCACACTTTATGGCTCAGCAATCCAAGCCCATCTCCACCTCCTGTCTACTTTCTTAGGCTGCAACACTCCCTTCAAGGTACCCTCCTTGCCTTATGGAATCTCCTCCCTGGATCCATCTTATCTTTGCCGGCAAAGAACTTTCCCGTTCAAGTTTTAAATATCTTTAAAGCCCCAGGTCAATCCTCACTTTCTCTTTGAGATGTTTTCCAGTTTTTAGGGATCTGCCCACTTTTCTGTAGGGCTTCCAAGTTCGGCAGGGCATTTTGGTCACCGCACAAAGTCATCTGCCGAGGGAGGGAGCTGGGGCTGAAATCCAGCCCGAGTGCCCGTGCAGGGCACCATCCACCAAAAGGGGTGCCTTTTTCTTTCCTTTTCCTTTCCTTTTCTTCTCCTTTGTGGGAATCTTTTTATTTTAGAAAATTTTAGCATGCACCAAAGTAGAGACGATAGTATACTAAACCTTCATATTCCCATCTGGGCATCCTCTTCTAATTCCTACAAAGGCACTATGTTTGTCTGTGTCCCGGTAAGAAACACATGGCACACTCAAAGGAGCAATAAAGAGAGTTTAAAGAAGAGACCGTTTACAAAGGTGTGAACAGGGTTGAAGGAAACCAACCAATGTCGCAAAGAACCCTGGGGCTGGCAACAGCAGAAGGGCCAGAGGGGATGGAGCCATTAGCAGAATGCGTGAGATCTGAAACCATGCAATGCAGCCAGAAGACACTGCAACTGCCAAACCAAGGCCTCTCAGGGAGGGAGCGGAGGGAATGATACCCTGACCTCTCTAGTCCCTCCTTCTGACCTCTGGCTGGTGCCTCCCATTGGCTGAACCCAACTGGAAGCCAACAGGAAAGGATACCCAGGTGATGCAGTCTGTAGAGGTTCTCCTGCAGGGCACAGACCAAGGTGCAGGGGTGAAGAGTGGATCTCAAAGTGAGTCAGAACATCCAGCCTAAGCATCTGATAGGCTGGAGCAGCCCTGCCTAACTGCTATCATTATCACTCTTTTACTGCCTCTCTTAGTGTTGTTTGAAAGCCGAAAAAACTTCCCTTCCTCTATTTTGTCCTTCCTATTTACATTTTCTCGTACAATATACTTATGCTTAAAATTCTTCCCCTTCCGGCAGGTTATTTTCCAATTTTCTGAAACCAAAGGCTCTATCCATCAGCCTCCAAAAGAAGAAATAGAAACACACAAAGAAACTTTTATATTTAAGCCATATTTCAGGTGTTGAAATCTTATGCATGATGTATTTGTGCATGAATGGGTTTACCATTTTATTTTATGGCTCGCGGGCTCAGCAGTGGTGGCTCACAGGCTCTAGAGCGCAGGCTCAGTAGTTGTGGCGCACAGGCATAGTTGCTCCGCGGCATCTTCCCAGACCAGGGCTCGAACCCATGTCCCCTGCATTGGCAGGCAGATTCTTAACCACTGCGCCACCAGGGAAGCCCGGTTTACTCATTTTAAATCAGAAGTCCCAGAATAAGCTCCATGTCTTCATCCATATCTTGAATAAAATTGACTTCATGATGTATACTACACAATGAATAATAAAGCACACAGAGCACATTGCAAATTCTTTTCCATAGAACTTCACAGTATTTACTGCCCTAAAAAATGTCCTAATTGAAATGAAAGAGTCATGGAACTATATTTCTTTATTTTTGCAGTAAAGCGTGATGTTTTTGTTGCCTTTTAATATATCTGGTAAACCAATAAAATTCTGTTAGATTCTGAGATTTTCTTCCTGATATAAGTTTTAAAATATGACATTGGATTGACTGTCATTGACATTCAATTATATGTGCTTGGCTGCGTGAGCTCTACCTAATCAGTAAAGCCCATCGGAATAAAAAATACAAGGGCAGTCCAGCCTTTGCTGGCACAGGAGCTGAGAGGGGCTGAAAGGTGCCCATGGGCTCTGGTGTTGCCCCTGGACCTTCTGAACAATGGTCCCTGCCGCTGTACCTATGCTGAGTCAGAGGAGGGCTTTGTTTCTTTCAGCCGCTGTGCGCACGGCACGGCTAGCCGAGAGTCATTTATCAGAAGCTGACTGCGATAGCTTACATGGGAATGCCACCCTTGGGAGTCTGAGCACGCAGGAACAATACAAGACTGCCAAAGAAACCCAGCCTCGAACTGTACCTGCTGACGCTCAGCTACTTACAATAAAAGCAAGTAACAATGCACCCATGTCCTCGAGAACCTTTTCTCCTTTAGTGTATTCAAAGGGGAACTTTAGAGACAATATGGAAACTTAAACCGAAAAACACAGTTGAAAAAGAAAATGGCCATTTTGTCACACCAGGGGTACATCCTGAGGCCAAATCTGTGGATGTCCAGAGTGCAGCCTGGGGCATCAATGGAAGCCCAGTTCAGCACCAGCCCATTTATTTGCTGCTTCTCTTGTCTGATCTCTTTACATAACGCTCATATCCTGCAAGAATGGACACATCTTTGAGCCCATAATATTCTTCCCTTTATTAGATTTTGCACCAGCTCTTTGGCTTGAGGGCGCTCTATTTTTGCACCATCATAGTCTGGGAGACATGGAAAGGGAGGAGAATCTTGCTACAGAGAGTCCAGGTCCTGAGGCAGGCTGCACATTTACGTGGGGCAGGGAGAACCCAGAAATGAGGACAAATTGGAGGGGTGTCACTGTTTGCCAATACCTCATGCTGTGGTATGGAAAGTGAGTGGAATCCGGGAATAGTGAAGCATAGCTTCCCCATTTTGGTTACCTTCTATTTTGTAAGACCATGTGTAGGGTCTAAATCTTCAGCAGTTTTGCAGAATTTTTTATCTTCACATCTGCGACGGTCTGCACGTTTGTGTTCTCCCAAAATCTACATGTTGAAAACCTGATGCCCAAGGTGATAGTATTAGAAGGCAAGGCATTTGATCTAGAGGGCTCTGTGCTCCTGATTGGGGCTAGAACCTTTATAAAGGAGGATGCACAGGGCTTCCCAGCCCCTTCTGCCTGGTGAGGGGACAACGAGAAGCCTTCAACCCAGGAGTCCTGGTGGAGGAAATTTCTGTGGAGCTTGCTATGAGTGATGAGTGACCGGGTCAGCACAGCAGGCATTCCCGACCCAGGGCACTCAGAATGGGCTCATGAATGGGCTCAGAATCAGTGGAGCGTAGAGAAATGGGAACTCTTCTGCATGGCTAGAGGGGATGTAAAATGGTGCAGCGCTTTGGAAAACAGTATGGCAGTTCTTCAGAAAAGTAAAAATAGAATTATCATATGATTTAGCAATTCCACTTCTGGGTATATATCTAATAGAATTGAAAGCAAGGACTCAAACAGATATTTGTACACCCATGTTGACAGCAGCGTTATTTACAACAGCCAGAAGGTGGAAGCAACCCAAGTATCTTGACAGATGAATGGATAAACAAATGTGGTCTATACATATCATAACTCAGCCTTAAAAAGGAAGGACATTCTGACACATGCTGACCTCGATGAATCTTAAAGACATCACGCTAAGTGAAGTACGCCGATCACAGAGGGACGTATGTTGTATAATATCACTTATGTAAGGTACCTGAAGTAGTCAAATTCCTAGAGACAGAAAGTAGAATGGTGGTGGACGGGGGCTGGTGGGAGGGAGGTGTAGGGGGTTATTGTTGATGGGTGTAGAGTTTTAGTTAAGGAAGATAAAAATGTTTGCGGATGGATGGTGGTGATGATTGCACAACCATGTGAATGTACTTAATGCCACTCAACTCTACACTTAAAACATGGCTGAAATGGTAAAATTTACGTTGTGTATGTTTTACCACAGTTTAAAAAAATCTAAGTTTTAAGTAGACTTTTCTAAAGTTCTTGACGTCTATTACTTTTTCCCTCTCCATTTTTTCCTGACTGCAAAGTGGAATTATTCAAAACCTACTGTGACTTTATGTTTTAAGTGGATTTATAAATTCTTGAAGACTTTTGAGCTGGAGTTGTCTGTGGCATTAGGTACTTCAAAGAGATGTGACACCAAGATATGGTCAAAGACACAGAGGTTGACCCAGGGCACCTGAGATCTCTTTGGGACCCAGCAGTGTAATCATGGGTAAGTCACTTAACTACTATATATATATATATATATATATAGTAGTATATAGAATTGTATCGCTTATATAATTATTTTTATATTTATATGGATAATTCTTACCTTATTTGTTTCATAAGCTGCCATATTAAGTGAAAGTATATGAAAATGCTTGACAAATATAATACACTAAGCAATTGCAATGCATTCTTATAAAATTAGGTTGTGAACAGGGCTCCCTCAGATGCTAAACTTGTTTCTTAGGAGGGCTGACGGCAGCAGAATTCTGAGTTTTAAAGCCTGGATTCATGGACAGAAGAATGATTTGCTGTGGCTTTCTTCCCATCTGGAAGATGCGTGTCATGAAATGGTTTGGAACTCTTGGAGGACACACAGCTCGTCGGTTGTGCTAGTGAACAGAAGGTAAATTCTTTGACGTGGGTTCTGAGCTCATTGGCAGGAGCTGCCCAAACCATCCTTTCTTGGTAGAATTGGAGTCCGCAAACTCCAGGGCGGGTGGGAAAGAAGACCCACGAGCCAGTCCTCAGGGCTGCCGAGCTGTCGACGGCAACATGCCTCATTCCTCCCATCTGTAGCCACACTTTTCATCGCTTCCAGGAGGTGCACGCAGCGTCCCTCTCCCCCAGGACAGTCAGCCTTCGTGGGGTCTTCCCTCTTAAGCATCCCAGAGAAGGGAAGTGGGCTTTCAGCAATGTCAGCTTGGACAGTTGCCAGTTTTCTTCCCAGACAGACTTCCCACTTTCCCCAGGTGTTTGTCTGGCTGGTTTTACATCAAAAATTTTACAGTTCTCTCAAATACAGCTGGAGTGCTTTGGGACATACCCCGCAATCAGACTAAGACAGTAATGTCCTGCCAGATCTGTCACACGTCACTGTCTCTGACAGATTTCTCAGCACCACGCACCATTTTGCCCCTCTGCCAGCTGCTCAAATGTACCCACTCATGACTTCCTAGTTTCTTTGCTTAGTCAATCTACTCAGTGGCTGTTGAGAGCGACTGACCTATTTTCTAGATTTTTCTACATTTCCTATTTCTTACAACTTATTGTATTTACCTCCTGGCCTCAGGAAGGATTTCCTTGGGGTACACAGTTATTTCTGTGAGGATCAGGTGACTTAAAAGACAGCAGAGGCTCCCAGCAAAAGCTACGTTTCCAATGGATCCAATTAATCGTTGTCTCTCAGCCGGCATCTTGATGGGCTCCTTCTAGAAAGCATCTTAAAGAAAGGACACAGTGGTGGCTAAACACTAGTTGACAAGGAGCAGAAGCAGAAAGCTGTTTTACCAGTCTTATGGGAGAGAAGGAAGAGCCTGGATATAACAGACTAAAGAAACCCTGAAGACACTGAGATTCGTGTATGTTCTATCATGAGATCCACGTGCTACAGGGACTTGCCTCGGACTGGCTTTCATTGCATTTCTCCTGCCCCATCCCATCGACCGCCAAACTCCCCTTTCCCTTTTAACTCCTATGAGCTTAGAGAAAGGATCCCCATAAAGAGAACACAATCCTCAAGGAAGTTACAGATGATGTAATTCAACACGGTTACGTCCTCAGAAGCAAGACTGCTCCTCTAGGAGCAAAAAGGTAAGAGCCTGTGTGAACATCCTAAGGGCTTTAGTTTTTCTTCTGCTGCTGCCTGACAGTGCTTTTCCCTCTACATGCTAATCATAAAGTTTTCTTTCCTTCTGAGCCTATGCCCGCCTGCTGCCATCAGATCATTCTAGCACCTGTGCAGGCAGCTCATTCCGGTCACCGGCTGCCCGGAACGCCCTTCTCAGGGGTGACAGATGACTCTGATGTCCTCCAAGGGGCTCTAGGTTCACCCTGGGAGCTTTAGGAGGCCTGGATTTGTAACCTGTCCCACGACTCTTTAATTTTTTTCGCTTTGGCTGTCTAGATGATTATTGATTTTCCTCCCTTACTTCTTAGCTTCCTTTCACCTTCCGTTTGCCTGAGTTAAGTCGGAGTGTTTCTGAGTCTCATTTCTCCCTCAGACGTTGCTTAGGTAAGTGAGAGATGGAAGGAGGAGAAGTTCCACTTGCCAGCTTACTTTCCTGCTGGTCATGGACGATGCACCTGAGGCTGCTTTTCTTGAGTGACAGACACTGACCTGAACTCTTTATTAGCTATTCTGATAAAGTAGGGTGTGGATGTGAGTATTATCTGCTATAGACGGAATCTTTGTGTCCCGCCGAGAGCCATAGGTTGAAGCCCTAACCCTCAATGTGATGGTACTCGGAGGTGGGGTAGTGGGGAGGTAATTAGGTTTAGATGAGGTCCTGAAGGTGGAGCCCCTATGATGGGATTAGTGCCCTTATAAGAGGAAGAGACCAGAGCCCTCTCTCTCTGCCATGTGAGGGCACAGAAAGAAGGCGGCCATCCACAAGGTCGAAAGAGGGCTCTCACTAGAACCCAACCCTGTTGACTTCTAGCCTCCAGACTATGAGGAAAGAAATTTCTGTTTAAGCCTCCCGGTCTACGGTATTTTTGTTATAGCAGCCTGAGCTAAGACACTAATTGAATCCAGTAATGACCGGATCCATCCTTGGCCCACAGAGGCATCTCATTAGAGACCAGAGGTTTGTGTGGACAATATCCTGTCTCATGAAGGCTGTGCTGCATTTCCAACTTAAAATTCTCTCTTGATGCACTTGTGAAGCTTAAACAATTCATTGTTGAGATGACTTCGACCTGGCCTGGGCCCTGGCTATCTTTAGTGGGTGATGTTACAAATGAACCACGTGACCTGCCCAACCCAGTCGCTTTTGTTGGATTTCATATAAGAACAAGCCCATTAAGGGAAACATCAAGGGTTTCCTTGGAGGCAAAGAGAAAACAGCACATTGTAACATGCTCCCTGAGGCTTGCACCTGAACTGAAAAAGGGAACATCTTACATATTAATAGGAACTTAAAGTAGGGCTGCCAGATAAAATACAGGACGGCCAGTGAAATCCGAATTTCAGATAAGCAATGAATCCTTTTTTGAGTGTAAGTGTGTTCCACTTGGTGTCTGCTGTTTTCAACGTGCTACATCTGGCAACTCTGCCTTAGAGCCTCGCTACTCAAACTGCGGTCCCTGGACCCACAACATCTGCATCTCCTGCAAGCTTGTTAGAAATGCAGAATCTCAGGCCCACCGCAGACTTCCTGAATCAGTCTGCATTTTTAACAAGATCGCCCAGATTTTAGCCTGTACGCTTGAGAAGCACTGCTTTAGAGTTTACCACGTATTCTCACAGACATGACTGCACTGGTCTTTAAATTGTCCCAGTGGCTGGCAAGGGAAGGAGAAGCAGGGAAGGGCCTCTGCTGACCACCTGTTGTCTTGTTGTCAAATGCAGACTTACGTGCTGACAGGGTCATCGGTGCGCCCACAATTTCCTCCCCTCAGAGGGCACAGTCTCTTCCTTCTACCTCACCTCCTGTTTCCAGACCTGCTCTGCTACTGAAGCAGAGTGAGACCTGCCAGAGACGGGCAAAGGTGGGAGCAGGGGATGAAGGTGGGTTTATGTCCTGGGGGAACGATTACTCTCATACCCTTGACCGTCATCTCAACACAGCAGCTTCCACCCTGTGGTTACCACAGCAGCCGCATCTGTGTGCATCCTGTTTTTTTTCAAGTCATCATTAATTTCAACGGGTGATATTCATTTACTAACACCTATTTGGGAAAGTAATACATACTGGAGTAAAGGGACATGTCCACTGTAGGAGTCGTTTTGATTTCAGAAATGTTAACATGTGAAATAGGCATGCTTCTGAATCAAGGAAGTATAGTAGAGAGCTTGGAGCTGCACACAGAAAACAATCAGGGGAAATATGAATAACGGCAGACAAGTCGGGGCAAATACGTAGATAGGACAAAAGGGCTGCAAAGACTGGCTGAAGGAATCAGATGGATAAAATACAAAGAAAGGAAGAAATGTCTGAGCGACCGGCAGCCTCATCCCTGTTTTAAAACAGCCTTGAGTTTTAAAACGCCAGACAATCTCTCTCTATCAATGCTAATAGACATCGCTGTTCCAGATCTATAAACACTTGATAGATTTTTTTGTTTTAAAATAAAGGTTCTGGTTCTTTTATTTCACAGGGTGACAAGAATAACCTTTCTTTTTCACAAGTATTCCTAGACATTTAAGAAGGCCTATGATCTGAAAGGCCGTACTTCAAAAATAGGGAAAAAATAGGTTGCCTTGCGTTACAAACGGATTTTTTAACTTGCAAAATAGTTGAGTGGAATTTTTTTTTTAATGAAAACTTCTCGTGTGTTCCTCGATCAATTAATATTTGGATGAGAAGAAAGCTTCAATTAAATTTAATCTAACAAATCTTTATTGGTTATCTACTTACAGTGTTATTAAATATAAAGTTATAGGGCTTCCCTGGTGGTGCAGTCGTTGGGAATCCACCTGCCAATGCAGGGGACGTGGGTTCGAGCCCTGGTCCGGGAAGATCTCACGTGCTCCGGAGCAACTAAGCCTGTGCGCCACAACTACTGAGTCTGCGCGCTAGAGCCCCCGAGCCACAACAACGGAGCCCGCGTGCCACAACTACTGAAGCCTGAGCGCCTAAAGCCCATGCTCCACAACAAGAGAAGCCACCGCAATGAGAAGCCCGCGCACTGCAACGAAGACCCAATGCAGCCAAAAATAATAGATAAATAAAGTCATAATATTAAGATTCCATTCCAGTGGAATAAATAAAAAGAAAGGTACTAAAAAAAAACCCCTTGAAATTGTAATTTTTCAATGGAAATATAATTTGAGTCACAAATATTTGACAGCCTTATCTTTTTAATAATACACTGGGTTAAACTCTGGAATATTCACGCAAATGATTTTATCGCATTAAGTTTGATGATTTCCCTCGCCCACATAAAATCCTCCAATGGCTTCCCACAGACCTCTGGTCCCTGAGTACTGATCCAGGTGTGTCTCCACCTATGTGGGTCCTTTCCCAACCCACAGTCCAACAGGAGGGTGTTTAAAGTTCCAAAATCCACTGTCTTCTCTCAAGCCACTGTGCGTTTTCATGTGTTGACAGACACCACTGCCATCACATAGTACTTAATTGACAGAGCCTTGCACAGTGCCTGGGTTGAGGGAGTGCTTAATAATATTGCTGATGAACTGAATGTAGACCCGCTAAATCTTTTACAGAGCGAAGACTGTTTCATTTATTCTTCTAACCTGGGGAGGACAGTATTTATCTGTCATTTGCTCTAGAGTCAGGGTGTTAAAGTGAAAAGAATACTCTCTAGGGTTTGGGAGATTTCAGCTTTCACCCTTGTTAGTCGGCAAACCTTAGACTAATGTTTTACCCTGTCTCGGCTCCTGACACAGTGAGGAACTTGGCTGAACCATCGCAGCCTCTTTTTGCCCTAACTTCAATGGTCTTTATCTTCCCCATTCATTTTCTTGATGGAATGTAGTCCGCTCCCCAGTCCCTGCCCAAAGCCTTTTTTTATATTTCCTTTTGTAAGACACTGCATATGCGCTAATATCCAGTAACCTGTGTGACTATCCACGGGAATGTAGTTGAAAACACAGCTGCTGTTTTAGCCAAGGCTAAAAGGTAAACACAGATGGGCAACAGAGCAGCTCGGAAAATCAACCACTTTATGCATTAGGCCACCTGGTCATCCTTTACAGTGTCTTTTTGTAGAGTCATTAGGAAAAGACACAGAAGCTGTTAATTCACAGCTGAATTTGCTGGCCCAAGGTCTCCTTCCTAAAAGGTCGGACGCTGATAAATTACTAAGCATTTTTGAGGAGAATGTTGTTGATACCATTAATAGCCTCTTGGACCCTCATGATCTAAGATTTGCACATTGATATTTGGGGGTAACTTGAAATGATTACAGTTTTTTCTACAGCTGTCTTGTTTTCAGCTTGCTAAGCTCTCTCTAGTACGGCTAATAATCTCATTACCAATAGATGCTAAAAAATGCAACTCAGCAGTGTAAGAAGTTAGCTACACCCAGGGAGCACCTCACTTGCACCCCTTCCTTCTGCAGCTTCTTCTGAACTTAATATCTATGACTCTTCTTGTTCCCTTTTCATCACAGCTACTTCATATGCTTGAAACCGCCCAATAACGCCACAGGACAGTCCCCACTCTTAGGTTCTCCACCTGCTGGCTGATCCCCAAAAATTCCTTGAGTACAATTTACCAGCTGCTCTGCCCACCTGCATCCCCACTGAGGAGGGCTCAGGCAGACTCCTCTCCCGGGGGATGCCTGGCCTGCCAACTCCCAGCCAGTTCTCCCGTCCAACTTCTCCACCCTGTGAAAACTCAGGCCAAGCCCATTTCTGGGCTGAATCAAGAAATTCAGAAATTCCATACCAAGTGGCAGTAGCAATGGATGGCAGAGCAGAGGATAAGAACAGAGCCATCTCTCATCAGGAGATTCCAATAGGACTTTTCAAGGCACAGAACCTGTGAGAACGCTTTCCTGGTTGTCTGTCTGTCATTTTCTTTTTCCCTAACCCTTTCAATGAGACTTCAATATTTTTTTTTCTCCAAGGGTGAAAAAAATTACAGTTGAATGTTCACTTCCTGTTTAACTTGTGATGGAAAAAAACCAGTCAGCCGTGCAAATTTAACTATGGATAAAAATAGCTCTGCTATCTTAAAGTCAGTAAGTGAACATAAAAAGCTCTTTGTGATCTCAGAATATCCGTAACCTGGCATCTGTCACCATCCCTCTGTCCTCATCCAGAGGCGAGGCATTCAGAACAAAGATTCCATGCTTAATGGCACCTTGAGAGTAAGCGCTCCCAGGTGCCCATCATCAAACCTGTCACTCTGAACAGCTGTCGCTAAGTGACGACTTGTCCCTCCACCCTCCGTTGCTTTTTGCATAAACAGGTTTGCAGCGCTGTGCCAGGAGAGCTTTCCAGGGCTAGATGTGCAACGCCCCATCCATAAGAATAGCGAGCCGCCCTCACCTGGCTTTGCTGTGCCCGTTCCAACATTCCTCTTCGTTGGACGTGCCCGCCGTCACACTCTCGTCCTTGCAGATGGTGTAGGGCAATGCTGACCAGACCTTTTTAGAGAGCTTCAGTTTCTCTTTTATGTCTGTGACCTGATCAAGAAAGCAAGGAAAGACAGTGAACATTCTCCCCAGGCGTCGTCCGTTTCTACACAAGGATGCAACTCAGGAAGGTTAGAGAGTCTGCTATAGGACTAGCACAGACTCTCCATCAGCTTTAGGAGAGACATCATCCTCCGGGATTTGTTGCCCAGGAAAGCCTCACTTCTTCCTTTCTCCATCTCCCTCTAGATTCCAGCAGAGAGCTCTCAGGTAATTGGCTCCTGGTTTTCCATCTTTTCTGTCCTCCCATCCTTTGAAGTAAAAACTTCTGAAGCATCTCAGCCGGCTTTAGGTCCCTCTCCAGCTGGGAGAAATAGGTGTTCTCTATCGCAAACACCCTCAATATATTCTTTAGGGTTCATATGCCTGGATGTCAGATAAATGCACCTAAAGGATGCACGAAGAGATACAGCACTTTCCCCAAAGGTCTACTTGTTTCTGCAAGAAATGAATATTGTCACTAATTCAGCTGCTGGTAACCCCTGCACTTGACCAAGTGACCAAGCCCACACAGCCCACTCTTGGGTGATGAACAGCAACCCAAATCCACTTAAAAATCTCTGGCAGCAGAGGGAAGCGTCATTACAAATACAAGCAAGTGTAAAATCCACAGCCCTGCGGGTGGATGGCCGGGAGGAGCTTAGTACCAGCATCTTTAGTGCTTTCAGTCTCAGCACTGACTTTTCGTCTGTGGAAAAGGTAGAGAGAGAGATTCAGTATAATTTTGGCTCCATAATTAGAACCTAGTTTCATGCAGTCACGGCCCTTATTTCCTATTCTGTCTACATGAACATTGGGAAAATCTGTGGATGGTTGAAATGCCTCTGTTATAGGTTGAATTATGTCCCCCTAACATTTGTATGCTGAAGCCCTAACCCTCAGTACTTTAAGAATAAGACCTTATTTGGAGATGGGGTCTTTACAGAGGTAAGGAAGTTAAAATGAGGTCATTAGAGTGGCCCTAATCCAATATGACTGGTGTCCTTATAAAAGGGGAAATTTGTACACAGAGATATGTATAGAGGTAAGACAATGTGAAGAGACACAGGAAGAAAACATTCATCTACAGGCCAAGGAGAGAAACCTGGAAAAAATCCTTTCCTCACAGCCCTCAGAATCAACCAATCCTGCTGACACATTGATTTTGGACTTCTAGCCTCCAGAACTGTGGGACAATAAATTTCTGTGGTTTAAGCTCTGCCCACACCTCATTAAGATAGCCCTAGAAAAACTATACAGCATCCTAGAAGGGAGGACCACTGACACTTGTAATCAGTGGCTTTTGGAAACAAAGTATTCTTTGATTACTGTGGATGGAGTACAGATGTGAGAAAAAATTCCAAAGATCTGTTGTCAGGTTTAAGAGGAAACACAAAGAAATAAAAGATCTCTGATCTTTCATGTTGTCCCTAGTCATATTTCTTGGTAGTTCCAGAATTGTACAGTTTTTGTGTGTGTGTGTGTGTGTGTATTGCTGCTTTTTTTAATTGAAAAAAGCCCATGATTCTTTAGGAGGTGATACAAGATTATTTTCTGGCCAGTCAGATCATAATTTCTACAATTTCTGTAATAACCATAAATTCCAAAGGTTCCTGTTCTTCCCACCCCAATTCACTCTTGGCACCTATATGTGAAATGTCACTTCTGAAAAATGGGGACGAAACATGCTGAGGGCTAGGTTTTTATCACAGTCCTCCTCTCCTGATGACAAATTTTTTTTTTTTTTTGCGGTACGCGGGCCTCTCACTGTTGTGGTCTCTTCCGTTGCGGAGCACAGGCTCCAGACGCGCAGGCTCAGCGGCCATGGCTCATGGGCCCAGCCGCTCCGCGGCATGTGGGATCCTCCCGGACCGGGGCACGAACCCGCGTCCCCTGCATCGGCAGGCGGACTCTCAACCACTGCGCCACCAGGGAAGCCCCTGATGAAAACTTTTCTGATTGCTGAATTTTGAATATTGATACAAGAAAGATGAATAATATCTTATCCATAGAAATCTTTTTCTAACTAGATGGTTGTCTCAGAAACAAAGTTATATTAGAAACAGCAGCCAATTCTCAGAGGGAAAGGAGCAATGGCTTCCCTTATCCTTCTGCACTTCTTCTAAATTCAGAATTTACTGAGCAATTCTACGAGTGGTAGCGGGGCGTCTGGCATAGGCTCCGGCTTCATGATTTTAGAACACACAGAATTGTACAGGTTTTGGCCCTTGCTTATTTGTGATTCTGATGATGACAGAGATTTCCGTCATGGGAAATATCTGTTCACCAGTAAGTACTGAAGAGGACCAGAATGCTGAATACAAGAACCTGGTACACGTCCTTCGATAGTGTGATGTTACTTTTGTTTCAGAGCATAAAGAAACCCACAATGACCTTCCAAGGAGTAGCTTACAATCAGCAAACGTTTAGGGTTGCTTAAAAACTACACTCTCTGATTTCCCCCATTTGTGCTGACTTTGGTCCACAGGCCAGTCGTTTTCTGCTCACAATTCCTAGCACAGATGTGGGTACATATCGTTATGGTTTTTTTTTTTTTTAATTTTTGTTTTAAAGATATGTGGCCATTTCCATCCAGCCATAGATGGATAGACATTCTCTGTTTAACAATTATTCAAAAACCTTCAAACCCCTGAAACACCAACTAAGAAATGTTGAAAACGTGATAGAAAAACCACCATTCTGCAGCCATCTCATAGTAATAATTGATCTCAGTAAGTATCATCAATAGATGCTGTTGTGGGTTGAATTGTGTCCGCCCCAAAGGATGCTGGATCCTGCCCACCAGTACCTGTGAATGTGACCTTGACCTTATTTGGAAATAGAGTGTTTGCAGATGAGCAAGTTAAAATGGGGTCATTAGGGTGGGACCTAATCCAAGATGACTTTGTCCTTATTAAAAGGGGAGATTTAGCCACAGACACAGACACAGACACAGACACACACACACACACACACACACACAGGGAGGACATCACGTGAAGATGAAGGTAGAGCTTGGGGTGATGCATACACAAGCCAAGGAACACCAGAGATGGCCAGCAAGCCACCGGAAGCCAGGGGACAGGCCTGGGACAGATTCTACCTCACAGCCTCAGAAGGAAACAGCCCTACTGACACTTGGATCTCAGACTTCCAGCCTCCAGACTGTGAGAAATTAAATTTCTATTGTTGTAAGCCACCCAGCTGGTGGTTACACAGCCCTAGCAAACCAGTACAAGTGCAAAATAATATTGGGTAAAAGTTTAATGGGGAACAGGATATTGACACAATCCCAAAGCATTCCCCACGGATGACATTATTACAACAGGACGACTGCCATCATCTACGGTGCAGAAACTTGGCAGGCCCTACCTTAACCCAGCGACCAAAGTAACGGGACAGACTGACATCGGGTACCTCCTGATGCGATGGGACAAGAAGGACCTACCACTTATGCAGCGAAAATTCATACCCTGAATCCAATCATGAGGACACATTAGACAACCTCCAACTGAGGGATGTTTTACAAAACAACTGGCCTGTATTCCTCAAAAATGTCAGTCATAAAAGGTAAAGAAAAGCTGAAGAGTTCGTCTAGATTAAGAAGAATAAGAGACATGACGTCCAAATGCAGTGGGCGGTTCTGGATTGGGCACTAGATTGGAAAAATAATTGCCAGGAAGGATATTATTGAGCTAGTTGGCAAAATTTGAACACTGACTCTGTATCAGATAATATGTATCCGTGTTAAATTTCCTGAACACGAACTCCCATTGTGATAACCCAGGAGAATGTCATGTTCTTAGGAGATACACACTGGAGTATTTAGAACTAAAGAGTTATGATTTCCACAACTTATTCTAGAATGGTTCAAGAATAATAATAAGAATAAAAACACATAGATGTATAGAGCAAGAGAGAGTGAGAAAGCAAATTTAAGACAATTTTAATAATTGGTGAATCTAGATGGAGGTATAAAATTTTTTCAAAAATTGCAATTTTTCAGTAAGTTTGAATTAAAAAAAAAATAAAACATGTCCAAAATAAAATCCTTCACATCGGATTTGTTCTGCAGGGTGTCACTTCAATGTCTCTAACCTGTAACCTGGACTACCTGCTTAGGCCACTCATCCTCACTGTTCTAAACGCAAACCCCAGAGGCAGAAATAGGTATTACATATTCATCGCTAGTCCAGAAAATGATCACCAGCTTCAGGATGGAAATACTGTAAGCTTTATTCTGTCTCATAATAAATACACCAAGAATGAGCCTTCGCCTGTCTGCCTTTTTTCATATAGAAACCCCACCTTTATGCTGTGGGAATCTGAACCAAATATATATATTTTGAGACAGAGAAAGTAAAATTGCATGACATCCCACAGATATCTCCTCTTTTAATATTTGCCAAATTGAACAGCGTATATCATGCTGCTCTTTCTTTAAATCAGACTCAAGTATTGCATCTTTCATGGTGCATCCTCTGGCCCCCTGGTTAAATTTGGATGGAACTTTCTGTGTTCCACAGGGGGCCCTGTTCATGATTCTGAGAACTGATCGCTCCGATCTCCTATAATTGGCTTACTTTTCTGACTCTCTCTTAGACCACATGCATCTTGAGGGCTGGGACAGGGTTCTAATTTGTCTTTATCCTCCGTGCTTAGAAAGGGTTGGGTGACCAACTACCCCATTTTGCCCGGGACATAGGAGAATCTAGGACACTGAATTTTCAGCCCCAAACCGGAAAGTCCCGGGCAAACCGAGATGAGTTAGACACACAGGTCTCAGCACACAGTAGGTGTTCAATAAATGTTGGTTGAGAAAATGGGTCTCATTGCCCTAGTATATTACAAAGTCATAGACCTTATGGCTAACACAAAATAGTTGGGGGGTGTCACACACTGTGGGCTCTTATCTCAAAAGGGTGGGGAGGTGCTGAGGGTCCTCCCAGGAGTTGTATCTGGCTTAGTGAGGGGTGAGGGTCCCTCCTGACCGTTCACTACATCACATTTTATAATCAGGTCACTTTCACTCTGGCATTTCAGAAGCCAGGCATTTTCATTGTGCAACTGAAGGCGACAACGGCAAAGGCGCAGTGAGAGATGCAAACGCTGTTTTAACATTCTGCACGAAAACATCAACCAATTCACTTCCAGGCTGGGGTGGTGAGGCAGACAGCTGAAGAAAATGGACACTATTAGCCACTGGAGAGGAATACGCCTTTGATTCTAAAGACTAGCTGAATGATCGCACTTTGTTTTCTGGTATCAATAAAGTTTTTCAATTCTCACACCGTTTAGAAGTATATTTTCATTTTCTCTTCTTTTTCTTTTTGAATAATAATGTAACTTCCTTTGCTGTAGCTCTAGATCGGAGTTGTTTTTTTTTTTCTTCCTGGATAAGTTTTACGTTAGCAAAGCATTCTGGGTAGAAATATATTACGGACAGTGAGCGTGAGCCCTAATTCATTAATAATACAAACTTGATGGGAGCAAAGACCTGGGATCAGATGTGGAATTTACAACTTCTTTTCCCTGCTTCCCAAATGAGCGATTCTAGGAGAGATTAACTCTCTCCAATACTTGCAAATTATATTTACCATTTGTCCAGTGTTACGTTAGGACTACTGTACTATTAGTAATACCTGTGTACTAAATCTTTTTCATCTATGCTATTGACAGATTGTGAAAGTTAAACAACAACTTCTGTTATGCTATAGGAATATGGTCCAAATAGATACTGTTGGGATCCACAGGGAAAACGTGAGCCCTCTTAAGAGAACTTATCGGGGCTTGATTCTGATTTCTGACCATTTCAACTACTGGCTTCAGTAAAGGCAGACACTCTCAGTTTAAAGCCTGTCAAGGGTCCTGAATACCTGACTATAAAAACACAGTACCATTTTCATACCCACCCTACAGAATTGTACACTTACATAAAAGAGCGAGGCAGCTGACAAAGTGGAGGGGTTGATGAAAACAAAGGGCTTAGCAAAAACAAAGAGCATGAAGAAGGAGTGTCCAAACACTGTCGTCTGATAACTTCAGTTAAGAAGTAACCTTGCCCCAAATATTTAACCTGAATCTTATCAGGCTTTTGAATTAACAACTTCCAGTTTACAGGAAATATTAGGGATAGAGGTATAAACTAAGTAACACCATAAATAAATGTTCAGACACATCCAGTGTGTGGGATATTATATATAAGACAATTGGCCTTGACTCTTGAAAAGAAGAGGGAGAAAAAGAAAGGAAGATTGTTGTAAATGAAAATAAAAACAAAACAAAACTCTAAACGCATAACAACCAAATGCTATGTGAAGATATTAACTGAATCCTGCACCTAGAGGTGGGTACTGAGGGTTAAGAGAGAGTTTGGAGATAACTGAGGAATTTTGAATATAATATAGGTAGTAGATGATGTTACTGAATTCCTGTTAATATTCTTAAGTGTAATCATGGTATTGTGGTTGTGTAGGAGACTCTCCTTGCTTTTAGAAGATTCACAAGGAGGTATTCAGAGACAAAGTGTTATTTTGTCTTAGACTTACTTGAAAGTAGCAAGTCAGACATGATTGAATCTACACAAAGAATACATGGATGTTAACTTTATTATTTTTCCAACCATTTCGGTGTCATTTGAAAAAGTTAAAAATAACAGAAAGTTGGGAAAAGAAATAAGACTTTATTGTCAGGGCACATGGTGTTTAAGAGCCTTGCTGCATTCAGCCTAGGGCAGTAACTGACTCAAAATAATTGAGGGCTAACTGGGAGCTTTCATTGAGCTAAGGCACTTACATTCGAGCTTCACAGCTCTGTGCTAAAGTATGACTCCCTGCTTGCAACTGGGAAATGGGGGTTTAGAGAAGTGAAAAAAAATGGCGACACATCTAGTAAATGGCAGAGATGCAATTCAAATTCAAATAGAGACTTCAGAATTTAAACTTTTTTTTTTCTTTTTTGCAGTAGGCGGGCCTCTCGCTGTTGTGGCCTCTCCCGTTGCGGAGCACAGGCTCCGGACGCGCGGGCTCAGCGGCCATGGCTCACGGGCCCAGCCGCTCCGCGGCATGTGGGATCTTCCCGGACCGGGGCACGAACCTGTGTCCCCTGCGTTGGCAGGCGGACTCTCAACCACTGCGCCACCAGGGAAGCCCCAGAATTGTTACTCTTAACCACTAGGCTTGATAAGGATGTTACCTATAGCTATGGTCTCCAACTTGTGTGTATTGGTTTGGTGGTGGGGTGATACGCATGTCCTTAGGGGTGGGTAAGATGATTCAATGTGATTGAAGACAAAAACATTAGAACTTCTATTTCTATCTCTTAAATATAAAAATATAAGGGGAATTAAGCCTTCCTAATATTTCATCTATCTACCGATTGATGTGCCTTCAATTGGTCCTTGTAGCAGTGGCCATTTCTCAATTATCCCATGGGAAGCGTGAGACTAGACATTGGGAAAAGGCTTGAAATGGCACCTTCCTCTCCCCTCGTTAGCTGGCTCCTGGGGTACTGAAATCTATCCCAGTTCATAAGTGCTGGGTAAATGCATTTATGGGCTAGATTATGTAGTTTTAACTAATTCACTAAATGGACCAGTGACTTAAAATGACTTTTGCAAAGTAACTTTGGATTTCTTTCTTTTCAAACAGTGCAAGCACAAGTGAACAACAGTAAAATGGCGGGTATGATACTTCCCTCACTCTTGATACATCTGCAACATTACAGAGTCAAAATAATAAAGGTTCTGTATTTTATCTCACTCTTCAAAAGTTTCTATTTTTTGCATACATCTCACAAGGTACAGAGTATATTAGCTCAGCAGTGCTTATATATAATTTATGCATAAATAGTTATAAATATACTGGGTGTCTATGATTCTGATTTTTTGCTGATAGAAATATGAGATAAAAAAAAATTGGAGCTGCTTGTCTATAGCACAGGGACTGACACAATATATTTTGAATCACTGACTTGGCAAGCAAAAACATTTAGTGAAATCAGTTTAATGAGATAGGGAAGTGTATTATAATTTAGAAAAAGTTCCAATACATTGGTTAAATAAGAAAAAAGGCTTTTGTTGCTAGCATTCATCTATTAAACACTTTGTATATGTCTTCTATAAGTCAGGTTTTCTGCTACCCCTTGGGGATACAAACATGGCTGGTACATAGTTATTGCTCTTGAAGGGTTCCTAGCATCCCTGGCTAGAGGCGGGTAAACAGACACAGAGCAAATAGGATAGTCATGGGTAAGCAAAGGGCTCTGGGGGCACTGCCATCAATTTGTCCTGAAATTTCCTTTCTGGGGAAAACCGTTCCCTCCCAAGCAAATAAAGCTTTGCTGATATTTGCTTTTTGGTGGCTGCTGAACTCTGCCATGGGGACTATTAGGAAGCTGGGTAGTTAGTCATTTCTGTACGGAGGGAGAAAAGCAAAAAATGTATCATGTCCTCCCAAGTTTTCGCCTCCAACGATGGGCTGATTTTATCCACGCACAAGTCATCGCTTTTAGCCACCACTCTGGTCTTTAGCTCCCCCTTTTGCTAAGGAGCATCTGTGCTTTCCTGACTCCAGGGGAATATCTGCTCCACGGTGGAGATTTGCGAAACAGCGCTGTATATGTCCTGGGTTTTTAAGAAATATTTGTTCAATGAATAAATACATGTACAGCATTGCCAATTATCTGCTAAGGGAAGTAAGATTTCAAAAATGATGGATTACCTGTCAGCAGCTGCCTTTTGGACTTTCCTTTGGAGAGGAAGGAAGACATGGGCACATTCTGTCAGACTTTCTCAAAAAAAGTGCTTTCCCCTGACCTGATTACCGCCGAGCCAGAGGGAGATGTCAGACGATACCTCCAATCCTCTAAGTAGGATTCTAGTCTCCTGCCTAGAGGAGTCATTTACATTCCAGGTGTAATTTACACAGGTAAGATGGAAGAACCTTGGAGATCTCAGAGGCAATCTGGGCTTGGGGGAAAAAACCATGAGAATTTAACTACAATAGAATGAATTCCATCTTAGACAGCCTTTACAATCCTTATAAAGACATACCGTTTCCAGTAACTTCCCTTTGGTTTTCTAAGCGAGTGACCTGTTAAATTTTGATTGGGAGTGGTTTTGAACTTTGTTATTACCTTTGGTTCTATATGGATTCTTTGATGGGGCATATTTGATCTCTTCCAAGAGACTTTGCCCGTGGCTGTCTATCTACTACCTGAGGCCCATCTACCTTGGACCTTTTCTATCCTCTGGATCTTGCCTGTGAAGTGTGAGATGTGAACTGTCAGAAGACCCCCTGCTGTCTTCCCTCAATCATGTTTGGACCAGAATTCACTTCACTGGATACCTGTGGTGTGTACCTGGCTGGATGCCCTGTCTGCTCACAACTTCAGAAAGATTCCAGTGTACCTATGTCATCTGTATGGAAACATAATGTAACTGGATGTAAATAATATATACCGTATCTTTAGAAAAAATATGGTAAATATTTAAAGGGCTGTACACTAAATAATACAAGTTGAGGGGGTGAAAAAAACATGAATATTTTATAGGCTGAACGTCATTTGTTAGCTTTGGAAAACAATCTGTTTCAAGAGATAAAGGCAGGCCTTTATTAAAAAATGGTACATGATACCATTTTTTCAACCTGAGAGTTTAATAATCCGGTTTCAGAGACGGTGACCTCATCCAGCTTTACTCTAGAAAAGAATGCTCTTTTCTTATAGCACCAAGTCATTCAACTCATGGTGTCAACCTGTGTTGGAATTCAAGCCGTGTATCCACCTCCAGATGGTCTGCATGCACGTGTTGATGACTCCTCACTTGACAATACATCCACATGATCTGGAGTAGAGTATTTAAAGTTCCAACGTCTCAGAGGGAATGCTAATTTCTCTAATGGGGCCAAATATCTGTGAATACAATCTTCCTAATATTCTTAAGGAAGTGGGGTTACTGATGCCATTTAGTTCAACGAGGAGGCTGAAGACACATGATATGCTTAATCTACTTGTTCGATTTATGTTGAAGCTTGAACTCAAGTCCATTCTTCTGATACGGCTTTTAGCATCCTATTCATGAGAACATCAATTTTCCATTTGTTCTGAGTCTGTGAAACTCTTTGGTGTTGTTTTCCAGGTCTCAGATTGTCCCTGTCTATCGTGCAATGATTTGGTAGGTTCTGGAATGCTTGCAGAGATCACTTGTGACACCTGTTCTTTCTGGAAGCTTCTAAATAGGTCTTGGGGATAACACAGCAGGGTCCTGTTACATGCAGTTTATCAGTGAACCCAAAGCAGACTTTGGCTACACAACACTGTCACCCAGCACTCTGCTGAGGGCTTGGGTCACAAGACAATCTAAAAGCAGCCTTGCGTTCTGGGCTTTCTCAGATGTTCCCAGGGAATTCAACAACACGTTCTTATCTGCTACCACGTGACACATTCTCCCTATTGTGGATTGGTGCTTTTCACATTACTTGCCAAGGACATAAACACATATGCGTTTTGTAGGAAAAACTAAGAGGGATGAAAAAACTGGTGGGAAGTGAGAATCGTTGAAGGTTCAAAAAGACATTGCTTAGTTTTGTCAAGTTTCTCCGGGGATTGGGAATTGGATCAAAAATTTGAAAGTCTGCACCATCCCCTCTGGCTTCAGGTTTGGAGTTTCTCGGCTAGAGCATGACACTATATTAAAGGCATGACCTTGAAAAGACAGATGGAGCTTTTTTCTGGCAAAACACTGGTCCTCAAAGTGGAATAAACATGGGAAACACTTTCCTCCTCTGCTGCTCAGGTCAGAATTTTGCGGCAGGTCTTAAGAAAACAACAGCAAAGTTTCAAATCTTTACGCTCATACGTAATGTCCTGATTGTACCTCATTCCTGAATGGTATTAGAACTTAGGCAAGAAAGGGTAGTACGCGTTCTACACATCCTTGAGAGATGGCACGGTTTGACATCGAACTAATCTCGAATTCAAGAGTGAAAAGAAAAAGGTAGGAAGACGTTTGGTCCGCGGAAATGCACCGTGGGTACCTAAATTGTGGCACTATTTACTTCTCAAGACTGAAAATAGAAATAACTTCAAGAAGTGGTTTTTATCACTGAATCACGGAAAATAGAGGCTCAGCAGAGCTCCCATGGCCCAACACTTCTAGAGCATTCTTGACAGATTCTCATCTAGACTCAGTTTACATGTTTCCAATGACAGATATCAATGCTAATATGAAGAGGACTTGGGATTTGCTGCCCGACCCAAAGCAAGTCACTGCCCGTCTCCGAGCAGTTCCGGGGGTTTTCACGGACAAGGCTTGACTACGAAGCATAAGCATATCCTTTCTCCTCCTCCTGTGACTGGCATTGAGATGGAGCTCCCAACTTCCCCTCTTGCTTTGCTTTGTTCCTTTGCAATCTCTGTGGATTCTGTTTTTTTCTGCCCATCACCTGGTAAAGTCTCCTTTTGATTTGTTTCTGACCTTCAGTCTGTCCAACCTTTGCTCTCTCACTCTCTGCTCCCAGCTTTTGAGACCAGCTCTGTCCTCGATTGCTACCTTTGGTCTGTATTGCTTCTCAGGCATTATTTTGGCAGTGGAGGTGCAGACATCCCACGGAACTTTCCCTGATCTACAGCATGAATCGTGACAAGTGCCGATTCTAAGTTAGGTTATTAGATATGCGGTCTTCATGAGGCCTGATAGGAAGATCTCAGAGGCACGCTCAAATGAAGAGAAAGAATTCAGTATTTCTAGCAGTTATAAAGCAGTTTGGATATTTAAAGACTGACCTCTGCTCCCACCATCATTTATTCTATCACTATTGAATGAAAACTTTTGGAAGTTCTTTGTGGCTCGAAAAGCAGATTTCCCTCACTTTTCCTCAATTTTCTGATATAGCCAACGAGATCATGGCAGTGGCTTGGACTGATCCCTTTGTATGGGACTAACCTGGAAATTAACACTAATTCAGGAAAGTGAAAAAGCTTACATATTTAATAGCCCAATTTTGCCAACATGAAAAAAGCTTGAAGTTCTGAACATCCAGTCTTGCTGAAAAAATTCTGATTCTTTGCCAACTATTACTTCAAGTGTGCGATCTCTCCATAGGATCTTTGACGATACTCCGAAAATCCATACAGAGTCTCTAACTCTACCTGTGATTGAGATACTGCAGTGATTCTGTTACGCTCATAACCACCTGAAGTGACTCTTAAAATGTTGAATTTTCATCTTCAGGAAATGAAATCCAGGGCATTACAAGTATGTCTGCTAATTAAAAAAGGGGAAGGAGGCATGGCAAAGCATTCAAATTGAGGCATCCCTGAATATTTTAGGATCCATCAGTTAATTCTAAATGTGCGGGGCTGTATTCTTTGACACCAAAGCTGAGAAACAGGTGTGTATTCTGGTCTTTTGCTCTGAAGCCACTACAGATATTTGGAACTTACCAAGGGATGAAAAATATCCTTTGGCTTATGCAAGATTGGTGGAATTGGGCAGGGCCTCCTTAAGTAAGATATCACAAACATGATTCCATCCAACAGCAAGAGGACCCACAAAGATGTACACACATCGGAAAAGTAATTTACGTGAAGCATAGGAAAATATTCAGCAAGTGGTGGGTGGAAATCAGATTTCTCTAAATTCTAAAGCCATTTAGGGTAGAGATGAGTTGACCTAACTCTCTTATGGAATAGGCAACAAAAAGCATACAAATCTCTTTTGGGCATGTGTGATTTGATTTACACTTAACTATGTAGATTTGTACTTCGTGGTGAACAATAAATGCTATTTTTGCATCTCTTGTGTTAGATTCATGATAGAACACAATGTTCTGCCTTTTCCTTCATGGATTTATTGGGAATTGATTCTAGTTTAATTGCCAGTGATTTAGGCCGGTGATAAGTGGATAATTCCTTCTGTGGGTCTTAACTTCAACATCTCTTCTCTAGGGCTGGCCTCGACCCCCAGGGCCACTTAGCATCTCCCCTGTATGTTCGCACAGGGATGCCTCTGGTTTTTCCTGTCATAACGATTTCCCCATTCATTGGGACTGTGGGTCTTCCCTCCCAGATTGCAGGTGACATCAGGGCAGGACCTCTGTCATTTATGTTCAGCACCTCCTAGGAGATGAGTGTCCCATCTTGCACATCACCTGGCTTATGGCAGCAGTCAGTAGACAGCCAGTGGATAAATAAACGAATCAATAAATGTGGTAGAGTAGGCAGAGGGCAAATCTAAATTCTGAGTTTCTAAATTAAATTGTAAATGAAATTTGAATAGTAGATCTCCTTACTTGCAAAATAAATTGTTGCCTTAGGGAGGGGCATCTCTTATAAAACTCCCTACTTTATGGAGAAATGGTTGTGTAGGGTCTACTTATGGGCAGTTGGTTCAATTAAACACACACACACACACGCATATCAGTTTAGTGTCTACAATGTACTGGGCACACAGTCACACACACAAGATGGTCTTGCCTTCAGGGAACTTACTACCCAGTGAGAGAACAGACTTACACACAAATAAGCATAATAAATTGCTCACAGGTTTCAGGGCTGTAGGGCACGAGAAGTCAAGTCAATATTTTACTGTTGAGGAGGAGGTGCCATCCAGGGAGGCTTCAAGGAAGAGGTGGCAGTTGAACCGAGCCTTAAAGGAGGAGTAGCACCTACAGGTGGAAGGGTTGGGAAGATCTCTTTTTGGCAGAGGGGCCCTGAGTGGCAAAAGCTCATAGACGTGAAGGCCCTTCATTATGGGAGAGAAGCAGATGTGCCCGGAGTGTGGAGATGAGTTTGCTTTAACTGTGACTTTGGCAAAGTCGCATCATTTCCCTACAATTTGGTTTCAAAATGGGGAAGCTACTGCCTTTCCCTGCCCCCTGCCAACGGTCTTCTTAAAGACTTAATAATGCTCAGTAAGTTAATGTATTGCGAGGGGACTTGGAAGTTCTTAATGAGTAGAAACATCACCATGGGGACAGATGGCACAGGGGGACAAAAGTGCACTCTTTCTGGGAAATCAAGTTCTTACTCCTGGGAGGTAAATTACCTTTTCCTGGGAGCCATCTGGTTACCTTAAAGATCCAATTTACCCCATGCGGGCACCAAGGAGGGGTGCCATCTACTCCCCTTATGATCAGACTCCAGTGACAGCATAGTATTTGACTTTCACCTTTACATCCTAACCATCCAATAACCTAGACCGATTCTCTTGGTCTCCTCCAAGTGGCAAAGATGTCAGAGGTCCCTTTTTTAGCTCTAGTGGGAGAGGAACAATCTTTTAAAATAGCAGAATGTCCATTCTGGGCAAGGAAACAATGAACGTCTAAAGCAGCAGCATCCAATAGAAATACAATGTGAGCCACAAATGTAATTTAAAGTTTTCTAGGAGCCATATTAAAAAAAAGTAAAGTGAAGATAATTTTAGGAATATATTCTGTTTAACCCAAGCAATCCAAACTATTATTGTTTCAACATATAATGAATATGTAACATTTTAATTAGATAGTTTACATTCATTTTTGTATTAAGTCATCAAAATCTGGTGTGTGTTTTATGCTTACAGCCCATCTCAGTTCAGTCTACTGATATCTCCACTGCTCAATGGCCATATGCGGCTGGTGGCTGCCATGTTGGGAACCTAGGTCTGAGGTCCTTCCCGGGCACATCGGGTAGTGGGGGCCAGTGACATGGTGGGGGGAGCTGAGTTGTCTGAATGAGTTGAAGGCAGGCTGTTAGCTGAACATTAGAGGGTTCAGTATGTCTTTCTGAATTCTTTGGGTAGGTGGTACTTCCAATCAACAGAACTCATTTTCATCCCTTTTCTGTGGTGCCATTCTCCTGCCCTCCACTGTGTCCCCCTGATCAACTGCCCAAAGTGCACCCACCAGGAAAGAACTGGATTGAAATTAGGTTACATTTGAAGTCTGGCTGGGATCCAGCGTTTCCCTAGAATTGCTTCCATTTATATAAATGGGAACATGTTGCATTTAGTTTTGTGACATCTGCCAATATTTTGTCTATGTGGCAGAGAGATTTTTGGCTTACATTTATTTATTTTTATGGAAGTATAACGATCATCCAGAAAAGTATACAAATCATATACATACGAACAGATAGATGAGTTTCTACCAAGATACTCATGGAACAAGCCACCAGATATGTGGCAGTTTTTAAAGAGGAAAATACGTTCAAAGTCTTTCTTGGATCCCATTCCCCACAAGATCCATTCTCTTGAAAATTAATTGCATCAAGTCATTGATATGCAGGGATTACAGGTTACCGAAGAGCAGAGAGTTTCTTATTGATGTACTGTGATTTTGCGATTATAATGTGTATCCATTTTAAAGACGAAGGACTGTCAAAAAAGTTGATACAAAAGAAATTAAGTTCAAGGCAGCCCAACACCATTCCACCTTTTCCTTCAAGAAGTCCAGCCTCACCTGTAGGCATTTAGAGACCGCCTTTCACCATGGCCACCAGATGGCAGTGCTGTCCAACCTTTCTGCCCCTTCCAGCACTTCCCACATTCGTTTTCGCAGAGAATAAAATTGTAGATTGTTCCACGGCATATAAAGCTGACAACCCTGTTATTTTAAACTTGAAACTGACAGCCTGTTATTTTAATGAGGTCTGTCAGAGCCAAGGTTAACCAAAGCTTTATTTCCCTACAAAATGTTAAGGCCATAGTTCTAAAAGGGGGCTGTGAAATTTTATGTTATTGATACTTTCTCTGACTGTACAAGTTTTAAGATATTTTTTGACACGTAAAGCTACATGACAAATATAGACATGTGTTTATATGTATAGTCAAATCTGTAGTAAAATTTGTTCAAATTTCACCCAATAGGTCCTTTTGCTCTGTTACATTCTGTGAAGAATTTTAAAAAAGAAATCCTTTCTACAGTTATCCGTTTCTGCCTATTTTGAAGCAAAAGTATGTATTTTTAGCACTTTGACTTTTTAGCTTAATGAGTCAAAGGAAAATTTAAGGCTATTTTAATCTCATTAATATTCCAAAATGAAATCAAGTGCAGTATCTGATTCTTTATTTCTGCAAAAAGAGCTTAGGTCTGGAACAGTAAAACTTCAAAAGGATTTTCTTTTTATAATAGGTACTTCTACAATGTGTGATGATTAATGGAATTATAATTTAGTTCCTTTCACTTAAATGCCTTTTTATGTTGATCAAGGAAGTATTTAAAGTCAGTTGCTAACTGTGCCCGTATTAAAAACTTCAGCAACCACCTTTTTTCAAGTGATTTTGCTAGCATTTTTTTGCACCTCTTTAATCTGCTCCACAAAACAATTTTTCACAATTAACAAATCTTCTTGTCTGAAGTTATGAACACAGATCCCGCAAATACTCAATCCAGTTCCACATTTACAGAATTTATTTGAACGAACATCGTCATCAGCGACTCTTGTGATTGGCCAAAGGCCTACCCACCAAGAGACAAACTCAGTAAGAGCCCTGATTTCTGAAAGTGGGCCTCAAATGAATGAATTCTTGTTCAGTCATTATTCGTTGGTGGCAACATCAATTCAATTCACGAACCTTTAACGCAAACCTACTACGTAGAAAGACAAGCCTTACAAAACCCAGGAAGGAACCGTGCCTTCAGGAGCAGCTTTATAATTTGCGGACCACAGCGCACAGTGTGAATGTAGGGCTCTTTGTTAAAAAACTATGAAGAATTTCAATCTGGCCAGAGCAGAGCATTAAATCAAGTGTGGGCCGTTCTAAATGTGTGCCCCGTACAGCTGCCCAGGTGGTACACCCAACGAAGCTGGCCCTGCTGGCCCTCAGGAAGCTGCAGTTTAGTGGCTGTTCACTGATATATATACAACCAGGAGATGAGACAGATGCTGACGGTAATCATAACAGCAGTGATGGCTACCAACCTATGAGACATCCAGCAATAAGATCCATATTACCTCCAATTTGCATTAAAATGGTGAGAGGGAGTTAATGGTGCCCTCACTTTATAGACTGAGAACTGCAGCTCTCCTGTGACCTTTTCATTCAGTGAGATGTCATTAAGTGCTTATATGTGGCAGACACCATGTTAAACTCACCACTCACACCTCATTGTTTAATCCTCCCAATGTCACTTGAACAATTAGGACCCTGAGGCTGTACGAGATCAAATCATGTGGCCTTAATCACATAGTACCAGTAGCAGGGCCTGGTTTTGAACCTTGAGAGTCGGGGCTCCAGAGCCTGCAGTCTTAAATTAGCCGTTACAGCAGAACTGGACCCCTGGCACACTTCAACTCATTTTAAAAGCAGTGTGCCCTGATGGTAGGTCTCACTCATTTCAAAAAAGGATGGAAAATATATCTGGGGAGGGGATGGCACAGTGCTCTGGAAATCTTTGTGTTCCCTCCAAATTATTGGCCTGTGCTAATTTTCTAGACCTTCTCCAATACTACTATGATTCTAGCTGCCTCACAATTGACTGATTATCAACCTTTTCGAACACCACTATGTTTTTTTTTTTTTTTAGTTGTAGACTCATGTTCACAGCACAATACCCTAGAGGTAGAAACAACAGATGAATGAATAAAATGTGGCATGTTCAAGAGTGGAATATTATTCAGTCTTAAAGAAATGAAATTCTGATACATGTTGCAACATGGATAAACCTTGATAACATGCTAAGTGAAATATGCTTTCCTTTCCCATATTAGGGAAGTTTTCAACTATAATCTCTTCAAATATTTTCTCAGTCCCTTTCTTTTTCTCTTCTTCTTCTGGGACCCCTATAATTTGAATGTTGGTGCGTTTCATGTTGTTCCAGAGGTCTCTGAGACTGTCCTCAATTCTTTTCATTCTTTATTCTGCTCTGATTTTTTCTTTATTTCCACTATTTTATCTTCCATGTCACTTATCCGTTCTTCTGCCTCAGTTATTCTGCTATTGGTTCCTTCTAGAGAATTTTTAATTTCATTTATTGTGTTGTTCATCATTGTTTGTTTGCTCTTTAGCTCTTCTAGGTCCTTCTTAAACGTTTCTTGTATTTTCTCCATTCTATTTCCAAGATTTTGGATCATCTTTACTATCATTACTCTGAATTCTTTTTCAGGTAGACTGCCTATTTCCTCTTCATTTGTTTGGTCTGGCGGGTTTTTACCTTGCTCCTTCATCTGCTGTGTGTTTCTCTGTCTTCTCATTTTGCTTAACTTACTGTGTTTGGGGTCTCCTTTTCACAGGTTGCAGGCTTGTAGTTCCCGTTGTTTTTGGTGTCTGCTCCCAGTGGCTAAGGTTGGTTCAGTGGGTTGTGTAGGCTTCCTGGTGGAGGGGACTGGTGCCTGTGTTCTGGTGGATGAGGCTGGATTTTGTCTTTCTGGTGGGCTGGACCACGTCCAGTGGTGTGTCTTGGGGTGTCTGTTACTGTATTATGGCTTTAGGCAGCCTGTCTGCTAATGGGTGGTGTTGTGTTTCTGTCTTGCTAGTTGTTTGGCATGGGACTTCCAGCACTGGAGCTTGCTGGTCATTGAGTGGAGCTGGGTCTTAGTGTTGAGATGGAGATCTCTGGGAGAATTTTTGCCATTTGATATTATTTGGAGCCAGGAGGTCACTGGTGGGCCAATGTCCTGAACTCAGCTCTCCCACCTCAGAGGCACAGGCCTGACACCCGGCCGGAGCACCAAGACACTGTCAGCCACATGGCTCTGATATTAGAAGTGCCAGAAGGCTCTTAACAGCGGTCTCAGCCGCAGAGTATCAGCTTACTGACATTCTCTGTGCCTTTGTAGGAGCCACGACCCCCGCCTAGCTGCATGCTCTTCCGGCTCTGCACCGACCTTCCTTCCTCCGGGTGCCTGGAGGTGGCGCCCTGGGCCTTGTGTGCCTTTTACACGTAGTAAATGGAGGCTCAGAGTGCAGGTCGACCGCGACTATGGTTTGAGCAGCCCTGCAAGTAATTTCCTAAATTTCTAGGCCTTTTCGAACAATTGTTCATGGTTAGAGAAACCTTCTAAACAAATATAAGACTACACAGTTTTCAGTCTAACATTTTAAATCAATCCATCCTCCCCAGGAGGTTCAAAGAACCAAATGTTGTTTGTTCAGTTACTCTTTTTTTAAAAAAAATTAATTTATTTTTAAATTTTATTTTTGGCTGCATTGGGTCTTCATTGCAGTGTGTGGGCTTCTCATTGCAGTGGCTTCTCTTGTTGCAGAGTACAGGCTCTAGGTGCGTGGGCTTCAGTAGTTGCAGCTCGCGGGCTCAGTAGTTGTGGCTCACCAGCTCTAGAGCACAGGCTCAGTAGTTTTAGTGCACGGGCTTAGTTGCTCCGCGGCATGTGGGATCTTCCTGGACCAGGGCACTGGCAGGCGGATTCTCAACCACTGCACCACCAGGGAAGCCCTGTTCAGTTACTCTTGTGGTTAGCACATCACTGGCTTATATTGTCCTTGACTGCATCTATCTATCAGCAGAAATAATTTTCAGGTGGTGCTAAGAACATCCTAGGTGTATACTACCATGAAATCTAGGCTGTTTCTCAAAAATGCAACTGCGAAAAAAAATGAAAGTCCTAAAACTCTTCCTGGTTTTATAAAGAGAAAATCTTTTATTCATAAAACTGCACAGACCAGCTCATCCCCTGGGTCTCTATGACAAAGGGAGAATTCCCCCATAGGGCTATCTACATAGGTTGGAAATCCAGCCCTACATATTTAATGGTCTGTATCTAACAAAAGTGCATTAGAAATCCTCTCCTTGAGATGATTTCTCTTATGAAATGGAAAGTAGTAAAGAAAGCAAAAATTTCATCCCTCTGCCACAGAAATCTATGGGGACTTGAAAGAGCTTTGCCTTTCCTATTACACTGTGCTTGGGAATAGGTTGAGAAGAAGCCAGATGGTAAGTCTGATTCAACCAAATCCAAAGCACTCAAAGGAATCACCCTTTTATTACAGGTAAGTATAAAAACAGTACTGGAAGCACATTGGAATAAAACGCCAGGGGCTGTCTGTTAATAGATTTGGTCACTAAGCAGTGGTACTTAGAGAATAAGTTTCATCTCTTCAAAAAAAAAGATCTCAGCCAAAGGCACTCTTAATGTAAATAATTACGATGGTGATTGTGTGCAGTTAGCCTCCACCCTGGGTTGCTTCTCTGTGCCTTTTGTGAAGAGTTCTGTTTTGTTCCTGGTGCTAGGGTGTCATGAACCATACCACTCGGGCTTCTGATAGTGCAGTGGGAGTCCTTGCTAACAGGGAGGCAACCTGAACCTCCCAAGTCCTTTTCCCTCCCTGAATAAGTATAAGATTTGCTGATTTGATTTTTTGTATTTTTCTCATTAAGAGCTATTTCTGAATTTTTATAATACGCCACAGTGATCCATGAATCACAAATTCCGACATGCTTCGTTGTCTTCATTCTTTTTACTACAATAAAGCGAAAGTTAAATAGCCTTTTGAAAATGAAAATAGTTTTCATTTCCTTATTTCTTCAAATTATTTTCGACGTGGAAAACCAACTTTCTTCTTCAAGTCAAATTGAATGTCTTTTAGAGACATTTTAATGTCTTTTTTATACACATTTTAAAAAGGCTCAGGCCATTTTCAATGTATTTATTTATTTATTTTGAGTAGGTAGGGGTTTTCAAGGGTTTCCCCAAAGACAATTGAAAGTGGGCTGTTATTTTTGTCAGTTATTATGAGTGAGTTGTGTCACTAAGTTCCCCTTCTCCACTATGCATACAGTCAGGAGGAAAGTCCAAATTTCAAAGGAGCTAGGACTGAAGGCCCAGAACTTGATATTACTTCTGTTGGTCTGAAGAAGTGACCCTTCCAGAAGAAGCTGAGACACCTCACTTTTGCTTGATAGTTTTTTTAAAAAATATTCTTTCCGGAAGACAGAAGCATAGCAAACAGGCCTACCTAAGACTCAATTGAGAAGAGAATTTTAGAAAATATAATGAATACCCTGGGAAATTGTGGGAACTTCCCAGTGGTCTTTAAAATGAAAAAATGGGTTGGGCATATGTGGTCCTGGGGTCACCTGCACCCAGGTGTTTGTTCAAAGTGCTGTTAAGTACAGACTCAGCCATTAGAGCCACAGCCTGGGAATCTGAATTTCTAACAAGGCTTCCCTGCCACCCCCTGCCCCCAACTAACGCTGACACATAGGAAACCAGAAAATCGAGACCCGCGGCATTAAGGAGTAGACTACGTGATATCTCCAAGGCACATTTAGCCTCATGACTTTAACTTCATTTTCTTTCTCTAAAAGACCTTATAATTTTCAGATTTTCCTTAGCTTTTTACATCTACCTTTTCATTTTTTCTAAGACTATATATAAGTCAGGGTCCAATGAATCTGATGACAGTAATTTAAAAATATACGTACTTCTTTACCTTTATATTAATTTATTTAATTTTCTGAATATGTAGTACTACTGCCACAACTTAATTCATGGTCCTTCCTCTTAAAGGGCAACGGACACGGCTATATTACTGCATGTGTCCATGCATTCAGTCAACACACGGGTGTTAAGGAGCTTCTCTGTGTAAGGTGCTCAGTTAGACACTGGGGCTACAAAGATGAAAAGAACATTGCCCCTACTTTCAAGCAGTTTTCTCTCTGGGAAGGTCTACACATCAACACAAACAATGTGACGTCAGCGTTGACAGAAATTGGGTGGAGACGGATAGAAGTTTTCAGGTACAAAACTCACAGCCAGTTGTGAGTTTTTTGTTGTGAGTTTTTTGAAGAGCAGAAACCAGTGACCCAAAGTTGATTAAACTGAGAACAAATGCAAAAAGGTAGGAGCACATAAACCACAGCAAAGGGAGGAGGGTGGTTAAATCAGGATCACTGAAAATAGTCACATGATGGTACCCAAGGGCAGGACTACTTAACCAGAAAACCAGTGAACTTCCAGAAAGGGTCCAAGAAGTGAGGATGGCATGCCCGGGGCCTGGGTGTGTATGGTTGGCTGAGAATGCTCTCTGTGACTTTAACTACAGGACGACTCCCATGTGGGCTCATACTATGTCTTACAGGTGACTGCTGCTTCCGATGGGTGAGCATTACGGGAAATGAGGTATCAGATGTCAGGGAGGTACAGAGAAGGTGTCCTGGGTCTGCCAGATGCACAGGGGTTATGGAAAGGGGTCCATATTCAGAGGCTTATGTGGACCAAGCCCACTCAGGCTTTTTGGAAAGTTGTTGGGTATGACTGGAAGATAAAGTACATATTTTGGAGAGGGTGGATTTGAGGCCAGAGAAGTGGGTAGATATCAGAAGATCCTATAGAGTGTTACACTACTGTGAGCTGTTTAGCCTTTATTCTGGAGGATCAGTTGAGGCCTGTAGGGCAACCAAGATGGTGTCCAGAAGGATGCACAGGGAACGCCAAGCCAGAATGGGCAATGGTGGGGACTAATAACAAGGGGCAGCTAGGCAGTGCATTGTTCACGCCTATCATGATTCTTAACTCGAACTCCATAATACAGCTCCCATTTTCTTTAGATTCTGTTGCTGTTACAGAGCCCCGTTCCCTCTTCCTGTGCTCCCTGCAAGCTCAAGCCTTTGCCCATGCTATTCCCAGGAAGTCACTTTCCCCACTAGGAGAGCCATCTCTTCTTCTCTGCCTATCCACAGCTGCTTCATCCTGTAAGGCAGAGGCCATGCAGATAAAGAAAGAGGGAAGTGGGCTGAGGTCATTCATTCATTCATCCATTTGCTGAACATCTACTACCTTCCTGGCACTGTCCTAGGTACAAGGGATGAAGTTATGAACAACAACAGAAAAGGACAAAAATCCCTTCCTTTATGGAACCACATTTTCACCAGAGAATTCCACCAATAAACAGATAAAAGAGTAGCATAAATGCTCTGTTAGACAGAGGTTAAGTAGCAAGAAGAAAAATAAAGTGGGGATGGAGGTTAGAAGGGGGTAAGGAGCTGGCTGTAGTTTTAGATACACTGCTTGTGAAAGTCTTGCCTAGAAGGAGGTAGTTGATAACGTAAGGAGATAATTTCTGTTCTTTTGATAGACACATGTGGATTAATATTAATGCATTGAAATGTCTTCATTTTCACAAGAGACACTCTTTCACATTTCAAGGGAAATGTGAATCTCTCTTATACTATCTTTCGTTTTCCCCTTTGGATAGTATATGGATGGAGAAGTATTTTTCTTCCAGAAGAAAGCAACAGTGGCTGCATGGAGATAAAAAGTAATTGACACCTGGCTTTGGATGGGGAGACAGTTGTGCAGGTGGAATCTGGGGCAAAGTGGGGAGACAACACCCCAAGAAAAGGAGGAGCCAGGCATCACACCACATGAATGTGGGGGCCCGGAGAGGTGGATCTTGTTTTACAACAGAAATGTATAGATTTGAACCTGGAATATCTTGATTTTTAAATTCTCTCTCCCCTACCTTCCTTTTCAACACCATCATCATCACTATCGCCATCATCAACATCACCATCACCAACACCCTCATCATCAACGTCATCATCATCGTCGTCACTGCTGTGAAGGCTGAATGGAACCCGTCTGTATTGCTGGATTCACCTTGAGGGATAACAATTTATAACCTCTGCCTTACAACTTCGTTCGAGAGACAGTCTGAGCCCTGAAGCCTTCTTGGATAATGCCAATTCATTCCGCTTTCTACTTCCTTTACATTTTGTGCTCATTTATGTATTCATTCATTTAGCATTTGCCCAGAACTTACTGAGCAGCAGGCACCGTGCTAGGGACGTGCACAGATTAAAATGCACCGTCCAGAACCTTCAGTTAAGTTCTTTTGCTATTATTTGTGCTGCTCATAGCATTTGAGAGTTTTGGAGCTGGAAGATGCCCTCAAGAGTCGCATTTCTTTTGATCATCCTATCACACAAATGAGCACTTTATCAGTATCTCGTGCATTTCATTTGTTTATTGTTTCATTTGGTGGTGCATTGTCTCTATAAAACATCTTTATGCTCCTGGTAAAGAACAGTATCTTGTATATTTCTGGACCTTTTTGGCAGTTAGCTGGGTGTTGAATGCATGGTAAATGCTCAAGAAAGCCTTTTTTTTTTCCAGTTGATTGTTGGATTATGGAGAAAGTCTCACAATTTAAAAAAATATATCTTACATAAAGACTGATGTGAAGTCTATCAGAATTTGCTCATTCCTTGGAGGGCAAAAATTTGAACAGATGACCGTGTAAGGGAAGGAACAGGCTTTTGAATATGTTACTCTGTACAAGATGCCTCAGAGGCCAAGCATCAGGGACAGAAAATGTTCACTGCTACGATGTTGCAGGACACCATCATATTGCCTTTAAAAAGTACACATGGCCATGGGTGCAAGTTCATTTGTTCTTTGTGCATGTTATTATATGAACACAGTGTTTGGGCAATTAAGAAGCAAAGAAAGGATATCTTTTGCTCTTAGAGGTAAGCATTCTTTCTTCAGGATCACTGGATCAATTACATGAACTACATAAAGGTCTGAATACTGCTTTCTGGAAGAGTAACCAAGCTGACATCTTGGTTATCTCTCTTTCCACAATATTTTAATTCCTGAAGCCAAAATGGCAGAGTTAAAGCTTTGGTTCCATAATTTAGTAAAAACTAATGAACAGTCCAGTAAATTTAATTAGTTCTGTCAGGTAACTGGCTGAATTTCAGCCTTCGAAAATTTCCAGAATTTAAATTTTCAGTACACGTGATGACTATTCCAATTCGAAGGGGTTAAGTGCTAGTTTACTGCATCTGAAATGGTGCCATTTAAAGAGGGATATATATATGTTCCTTGCATGTGCCTTTCACTCTTTTTTTTTTTTTTGGGAAAGTGTTAATTAGCAGAGAGGCCTACTTACATTGGAACAAACAGACTTTATGCTGACCTAGATCTAGATTGTTTTATTTTATTTTCTCCCCCAAATCCCCAAATGAGGTGCAGCATCTCATTTTCATGAGGGTCTGGGGACAAGGGAGGACAAAGCAATCTCACGTTACATCAAACTCTCATGATTTCTTTAAACATTAAATTCCCCACAAATTAGGTTTTGGATTAAATGATGAAAAAGGTTTCAGGGAAATGAATGCAAAGAAAGATGCACTTGTTTGGCTTAACGGTGGCTTTTGAGCTTTAATGCCACACACAATGTATTCCTAACGCTGGGTGGTTTGGTAGAAAGAGGGTCACACTTTGCGATGGCAGGTGACTCACAGATGCAAATTCTTATCTCCATCCTTTTCTTTCTGGGCAACTTGTATCTACCTCCTTTTCTCTTCTCACTGAGAAAGGAAGGGGATCCTTCCCTGACCCCCATGTTACTATAGATGATTTTTCACGCTGTACTGTAGAGACCACTATGGCTTTTCAGGAGCCATAAACTGACTTAAGATCAAGAGAAAAGAACTTTCCTTTTCCTCAGCTCAGGGTCCCACGGTCTTACAGACACTGAGCAGATTCTTCCAATGCCTAAGACCCTCTGGTAGCTATTTTGGGCATTTCTACACATTCTTAAGTTACAAGGTTGGTGCCTCAGTGGCTTAGCATCTGGAGGACTTCCCTACCATGGAACAATGGAGAGATAATTCCTAATTGGTCCATCCTGAGCTGGAGGGCTGTATCAGTTGGGTCTTGGAAGGAAACAGAAGCACAACTCAACTTCGGTTATTTGAAGACGGTTCAATAAGGGACTTGATAGAAAGGTGAGAGCAGAATGGTGGACAAGAATAAGAAACGGTGCAGAAGTCAAAACAGCACATCCAGGGCTTACCTGGTGGCGCAGTGGTTGGGAGTCCGCCTGCTGATGCAGGGGACACGGGTTTGTGCCCCGGTCCAGGAGGATCCCGCGTGCCGCGGAGGGGCTGGGCCCGTGAGCCATGGCCGCTGAGCCTGCGCGTCCGGAGCCTGTGCTCCGCAATGGGAGAGGCCACAACAGTGAGAGGCCCACGTACCGCAAAAAAAAAAAAAAAACACATCCAAGGCCCCAGACTGCTTAGGCGGGACCCTGGTTTCCTGCCTCTTTGTTTTGTTTTCTTCCGTCTCCTTTCCTTGCCCTTTGTTCTCTATTTCTAAGCCTTCCTGATTCGTGTGGTTTAATTACCAGTCTTCCCTTGCCTCCTTGAAATCATCTGGAAAGTTTCTGAGACATCCACTGCTGACTCAAGCCCATGAGGGAATTTCATGAGGAGATGATACCAGGATCCGATTCCCTTAAGTAATAGCCTCTTTCTGTTTCATGTCTAGTTAATTTGTTGAAATCCAAGACAGAGGGAGTTCGGGGGATGGGTTAGGGTCACGTGGAGCCCAGATCCATGATACAGCCACAGATTCACCCTCCTCCAGAGCTGTTCGTAATTTAGCAGATATTCCCGCTCAAGGCAAAGGGTGATTACTATTTGACTTAGTTTATGGGGAAAGGGAAGTAGGTTCCTCTGGGAAGGATGTGGTTGAGTGAATCTGAGGTGCAATCACAGGCTCAGATGTGTTGTCTTATCTCTCTGGAGCCTTCCATTACGTGTGTTCTTTCCTATGGCTTTGTTTTTCCACCAAAGGCTCTGATGATGTACCAGGAAACCAGTCTATTTCAGTATCATCATGGAATAGGGGCAACTTTATAAATTACCACCTCGTGGGGACTCACTCTAGGTGTATTTTGCTTTCAGAAATTCTCATTAGGCAGGAGAGTGTAGAGGGATCACTGTGGTTCTCTGTCCCCAGGTGGTGTCTTTTTGCAAGCTTGGGAAAATGTTGCCACATATATATACTTTTCCCCATGATTTTTAATTTTTACTGAGTTTCCTCTCCTTAGTTTCTTTTGGCTTTGACTGGATGCTGCTAACTTTTTAATTTAGGAACCTTTTCAGTATTGCTTTTAAGGGTATAGTTGAGACTTAATCCCCCCAGGACCTGGACCCAACTCGTTTAGAATTTTTATCCCCACTGTGTCCTCTGGGTTCCCAGAACTGCCTGTGATGATGTCCCCATGCAGCCTGTGTGCCCCTTACCTTCCTTCCCAGGCCCTTGTCTCCCACAAAAGAGATTTGCTTTTTATTCTGTACATACTGGAGGATTAATGGATCACTACTATGTACTTATGGGTACATAAATTCTCTCTCTCTCAGTAAAGAGAGAATACTGAGCGAGAGAGAAAATATATGTGTATATATGTGTGTGTGTGTGTGTGTATATATATATAAATATATATATATATATATATATATGCTACATATATAGTGTATATGTATTTTAGCAATGCCTTCTGGAGACAATGCTGTAATTCAAAAAGAGAATTCTGTTGGCTCAAAGTGGGAAACACAGTGGGCTTCCAAGAGAGATGTTTGGGGTCAGTGCGTCCCCTTCAAAAGGCCCCAGGCGTTAAGCCTGCTGTTTTGTCTTCTCCTAAGACTGAGCCTGGAACTGAGCTATTCCCCAGCATAAGTGGTTCTCACCTTCAGCTGCATATGGAATCATCTGGGAAGTTTTAAAAACATTGGTGCCTGGGCCTGGACCACAGAGACGGCGATGAAATTAGTCTACCTGGGGCACAGACCGAGCACTGGGATTTTTCAAAACTGTCCACGTGATTCTAATATGTGGCCAAGATGGAAAAGCAGTGCTCCAGCAATAGGCTCTGAAGGAGAAGACGTCTACTGATAGGTACACAAATGAGACACAGTCATCAGGTTATAGGAAGGTGGAAAGATACTGTATTTTGAAGATGCGGAAGTGGAAATGTTTACCAATAATTTATTTTCTTGTGCATCTTCCAAGAGTAGGGCTTGATGTTTGGCATCAAGGACACAAAAAAGTACAGTTCCAGCATTCCAGTCAACAAACTCAAATTGTTGAGAAACTTCTTGTCCTAGATATCAGGGAATTTTATTAAGCACTGGGTGGGCTACATAAATATCATCTTAAAATCTAGCGGAGTTGAAGACAGACAGATATATTCAAGGAATGTAAGGAATACAAGGAATATTCATCCCAGACCGTGTGACAAATAGTGTGTGACACAGGTCAAAATTAAGTTCCACAGAAGCAGTTACTTACGACCAAGGAAGATTTTTTGGATGAGGTGGGCTTGGAGCCGAGCTTTGACCAAGAAAGATCTAGGCTGAGCAAAGACCACGAGTCTTCAAAGAGTGGAGCTGTTTGGAGACCAGCACACATACATTTGCGGTGGCAAAGGAGAGGGAGAGGCCAGTGCGTGGGGCAGGAAAGCTGGAAAAGCCAGTGGAGAGTGGATTAGAGGGGTTTAGAAACTCCATGCTGTTTAGTTGGGGTTTCATTTCATAGGCGACGTGGATTCATCTCTCTGTGAGTTCAGAAGTGCCGTGATCAGATGACTGTTTCAGGACGATGACAAATTCAAGGTTGGTATAAAGAATGAGTTGGAGAAGAGGCTGAAAACCGAAGGATCAGTCAAGAGGAGGGAGACAAGTGTCATCATCAGGGCTGGAGACGATGAGAACATGTCTAGGACAGCGCCGAGAGGAACAGGAAGGAGAGGAGAACTTGTGAATGAGACACACCCCAGCGGCAGAGTAGATAGAAATTTATAATAAACTGGATGATTGTTGTGGTGAGTTAGAAGGAGGAATCAAAGATGACTCTATCATTTCTACTCTGGGTGGCTGTGCCTCCGGGAAGGAGACCTTTAAGTCGTGGGTGGCTGAGGCTCTGCACGGTGCCATGAGGTTTTAGGCAGGTGTCTTGAGGACCCATGTCTGCTCCATTCGCCATATGCCTAATGCCTGGCCCATAGCAGGCACCAATATTTATTGAATAAACGAGTATTTGTTGAATAAATACATGCAACTCTCTGAGAAGGAAGTATAGTTGGCTGAGTAAGTTTTCAAAGGGGGAAGACTGGGGAGTTTGGGTTTTCCCACGTTGAATTTGGAATTCCAATAAGGCAGCAGCAGGTAGTTGGCAATGCAGATCTGAAGTGTAAGAGAAAGCCCAACAGCAGACATGTAGGGATTGTCCTCAAAGGGACATCTAATTGGGATTCTGGATGTGTACATGAAAAAGCAGCTAAAGATAAAATTATCCTGGGCTGGATGCCAGACGGCTGGTCCAGACACTGTGAGCTACAGGAATTCAGAGGAGGAAGCATCTGTGATATGTCTCATCCTAGACCATTTCAAGGAATAGATATTAAAGCAGAGTCTTGACGGATGAATATATAGATCTCAGGAAGAAAGAAAGGGGAAGAAATTCCAGGATGAAAGAAGACTGTGAACAAAGCTATAGGGGCAGGGGTCCATGGGGCATTTTCCAGATCCTTGCTACTCAAGGGAATTAGCAGCACTGACCTCATCTGGGAGCTTGTCAGAAATGCACACTCTCCGTCCCCGCTCTAGCTTCCTGGACTAGAACCTGTGTTTTAACAAGATCCCTAGGTGATTTGGAAAAGCTCTAAAGTTGGAGAAGTGCTGGTCTAGTCCAAGTGGAGGATTTGTGCCATGGAGTATGTCACGTCGGGGAGGTCATGAGGACACCTGAATGCCCGAAGGGCCAATGCCACATACCATGTTCCTTTAGCAAGATCATTTTGGTAGAAGTTCAGGAGAGTCCTAGGCTAAAAGGGACCCACAACCAACCGGTGAGTCAAAGGACTTTAAATATTAGGAAAATGTCTAATGCTGGGTTTTGGTTCATGAGGGGTTAATACCCTTCATGGCACTTGGCAATGGCTGGCATGGGATGATGGCCGCAGATCAACACAACAACCTCGGCAGGTAACAGGAGATGGTTGCTGCCCACATGCTTTTCATGACCCTTGACTCTCACAAGCCGGGTCCCTTTCCTCTTTAGGTTTTCCCCGAACCATCCCGAATACGGTTATTATGCAAGGAGGTAGTTTGATCTAACCACAATATAAAGCTATATTAGAGTATATATTCCCACTGCAGTTTTTTATTTCACTTTATTTCATTTAGTCAGATGTGCAGTCCCCATCAGAATATCTTTATATAAGTCTAACAAGATGCTTTTTCATCACTTCTGAATAAATCATCCAGAAAATAAAATGGCAATGCAGAAACAATCTTGCTTTCCGATCGCCTCATTCATATTCCTCAATTACTCTTAAACTTTTATTAAATTATGTCAAGTCAGTTTGTGTCTATAGGAGATTTTAAAAATATTAGTCAATTTGTTATTACCTCAAAGAAAAATTTAATTTCCTACTTTAGGATAAAATTATTAGCCATGATGTTTAGCTGGATAACTTCCAAAAGCAAATTATGCTGATCCCAAACCTTTCTGTCAGGAATGTCGTACTCCATCAAAGCACATAACGTGGAGAAGTTAGAGTTTTCAGGATGCTTGTTTCATTTTGCTCTCTCCTACATGCAGTTTCAGAGGTTTTGGCCTTTATTATTTAATTTATTCCCAATCAAAAAACAGCAGGATGCCCCAAAGGCTATTATGCATATGGGAAGAAGAAAACAAGAGACACACAAAAGCTCAGAGAGCAGTGTTTCGGAATTCTTCTAATCACACCTCTGAAACGCTCAAATAGCACATCATCCCCCAGTTCTCTGAGCTCACCTACAATGGACAAAGTGAAATGTCAACAAACGGGGTATTCAAGAGGGAAAAAGGAAAATTATACTTATTATGCTTCCTTTTGTTCACGATGTCAGAATTACGCTATGGGTAAAGGAGGGAGCTGATGGGAGAAACAATGAACTAGGTGAAAGCTAGGATGCCAAGCAGCAAGGAGACACAGTTCACGTTCTTTCCCGAGCAGCCATGCTTCCTATTTCCTACTTGCAAGGTAAACCTTCTTCATTTTTGTTTTCATCTGTAGCCTCCTCCTCCCTGCTTTACACTCTCCAATCCATGCCTCCCTCTCCACCTGGGTCCTCCTTGCACACCAATGGTGGATGAGTCTATTAAGTTATACTTGTAAGAAGGGAAGCTTCAGAGCATCCATCCACGTGCGTGGGACATCACGAAGCCAGACGCTGGTTTTTATCGGAGGATTCTTACACGGTGTAACACTGAACGTCTGCTGAGATTAAGGCCCAGCAATTCTGCCCCCCTCCCCGGACAGTCTACACATTAATAAGTGCCTGTGACCGACTGAATTGTCTTCCCCCGAAAGATAGGAGTCCTAAGCCCTGGAACCTCAGCATGTGGCTTTGTTTGGAAGTAGGGTCTTTGTAGATGTAATTAGGTAAGATGGGGTCAAGAAGTAGGATGGGCCCTTCTTCCAGTAGGACGGGTGCCCATATAAGAGGAAGAGAAGAGAGACACACAGGGAAGAGAAAGCCATCATCATCCAGACCCAGGAGGAGAGAAAGCCAAGTGAGGGCAGAGGCAGAGACTGAAGGGCTGCAGCTGCAAGCCAAGGGATGCCAAGGCTGACTCGCAACACTGGAAGCTAAGAGAAAGGCCTGGAACACATTCTCCCCTAGCGCCTGCCGAGACAGCCCGGATCTGCAGACATCTTAATTTCAGACTTGTAGCCTCCAGAACTAAGACTCAATACACTTCTGTCGTTGTAGGCCACCTAGCGTGTGGTAGTTTGTTATGACAGTCCTAGGAAACTCATACGGTACTCTTCTGCAAAATACTAAATAATAATAACCACCACCACCTGTCACGTGCAGTCAGGAGCCAGTTTTGACAGGTTGATGTTCTCAAGACAGTCTGATAGCTTTCTCAGACTGCCCCCCTTGATCCCCAGAGCCGGGCCCGTCTAAACACATAGCCAACTTAATTGGACACGTGTGCTTCTCATTAAGCATGTAGATGGCACTAGATTCCTTCTCTTTAAGGACAATAACTTTGCAATGGGCATGTTCTCTCAAAGTGCAGAAGCCGAGGAGCCCTAAATAAAAGTTGATGAACAGGATGTTCTCTGCTATGCATCAGTAACGTTTTGGTAAATTGAATCGTATTTTAAGTACTCAGAGGGAGCTTGCTATTTAATTTAAATCCGTTTGCAAAGCAATCATGCCTTTTTCCCCCCTCCGCACAAAATCAGATTTCTTGATCTCGGCCTTCTTAAAGTAGGGGGCACATCCCTGTGGCAGATATTATTAGGAAAAAGAGTCTTATGACTTGATGTCAGGCTAAGGATGGATCAGGTTGACCTGAGGGTGTTTTCTCAGACATTCAAGGATGATAGTTTGGGAATAATTTTACTAAGTGCTTTTCAATAGCACGTTCTAAATTAAGAAATCGGGTGGATTTTATTATCTATTTCAAACATTTAAGATTCTATAAATATAGACCAGTAAATATATTTTTTTATAACGGCAATAATATTAGTGCTAATTTAAGGATAACTTCATATCCCAGCCCTGCCTGACTGCTTAGGAGCCTACATTTTTTTCTAAAAAAGGAAATTCCTTGGAATGTTTTGCGAATGTAAGATAACACAGGAACGAATTTAATTCAACAAGAGAAAAACTAAAGCGGAGGAATTTACAGTTAACCCATGGATTAATTCAGAATATTTTGAACTTATACCATGTGCTTCCACCATACAGAGTGCTTCTCAAAAGCACAATTCTGGGCTTCCCTGGTGGCGCAGTGGTTGGGGGTCTGCCTGGCGATGCAGGGGTCAAAAAAAAAAAAAAAAAAAAAAAAAAAGCACAATTCTTATCCTTATGGAGATACAGTTGCATGTTAGAGCCAGGACACATAGACAAAGAAAGGGTTAAGTAACAGTTCTAGACAGCGTAAGTGACCGAATATTAAATAAATACTCTATGTTAGTGGAGGCTGGATTGTTCCTGGGAAGAGATTTAGTTCATCGCTCTGATATTCTCGGCCTTGACTCATTTAAGGGCAATGAACTGTCACGAAGAGCACAGTTATCAGACACACGAAGTTTCTGGATGATTTTCTGCGCTCAAACTGGCGAACCAGCATTAATAACCACAGCACACTTTTCAATTCAAAGATTCTGGGGAAAGGAAAGTCTGTGAATTGAAAAGCATCCCCTTGTGATGCCAGGACCGCCCTCACAGAGATTCTTCTTTCATTTCAGGCTCGTGAGAGAGACTGCTTTTCTGGTTCGGAGGGACTTTTCCTTCAAAATTCACTGTAAATGAAAACCTGAATGTGACGTTCTCCTCTTAACAAAACATTTTTTAAATTTTGAAATGCTCACGCTGAGCTGGGCCTACAGTAAGGCAAGTAAGGCACTTGCTTTGGGTGTAAAACTTAAAGGGGGGGCTCCCCAAAACTCAGCAATCAAAATGAATCATATTTGAATGCAATATTTTTAAAAATTCAAAATAAATGCAAAAATTCTCTGATGACTAAAATATCAAAAATTTCAATGAAGGCAGAATTGATACTTCTGATTTTTATTTTCCTTTTGCCTCGGGCTCCATCTTAATACTGTGTTTACAGATGCTTGTAAGAATACCGTCAACGAACACCAACTACTAGCCACGTATTTAAAACTCCCTTAATTCTACCCTAAGGATGAAAAGTTTTCAGTCTCCATCACGATGAGATCATGTTTTATTTAAAAACAAATCCTCAACATTAATTCACTCACTTCTTCACCAGATCTGTATCTCCAGCCTCTGTTGTGTCCCTGGCCTCTTGGAACACATGTGAGAACACTTCACAAGTCATCAAATCCTATTCTTCATGTTCTTTTTTCCCTATTTCATGCTCTTCAACTTTCATTTTCTCCCGCCCGGTTTTGGCCGTGGAGGATGCTGACAGATCAAATGAACGGGGTGAGTCCGCTGACTCGGTTTTTCATATCTCCCTGTCTCTGGATTACCCTACTCAGTAAGCTAAACAACCCTGTGCCGATTTGGAGCCAAAGGAAGGATCAGCTCCGTGAAGCGTGAGGCCGTGCTTCTTTGTACAGGAGCAGAGGCAGCGGGCTTTCATTAGAGAGAGTTGTGAAGGGGACCACATAGCTGGTGTCACGTATAAAACGGCAGGCTCTCCTGGCAAATGGGAAGCCATTTATAGTTCATGGCTTTTCCTGGTGGGTTAAATACTGTAAATCCTTATGAGGAATGCCAGAGCTATAGAATCAATAAAAACCTCAATGACCTTGACTCGGCCTGCCCTATAAGTGGAGGGTCCCAGAATGACAGACGTGCCCGTGGCTCCACGGGGGAAACGTAATCTGGCGAAAATGACAAGGATCACTTCTGTGTTGCTTTATTCTCTGCCTTTCCCACTTTTACTCAGTGCTGGCAGGGCACGGGATTCTCAGTCATGTTTTCAAGTTTACCTTTTTTAAAACTTCACACTTTGGGGTGACGTTGGGCATCCAGGGAATTATGAAATCTCCCACCTCTCTGCTGGGAGAGTGGTAGGGAAAACCAACTCCAAACCCAGGACAGCTCTTCTCCAAGGTATTGAATGGGAAGCTGACGGAGAGATCCCAGGACTGAGAATGGCCTGGCTGGAGACGTGACTCCAGGGACTCAAAGGTGGCAGAGCGACTCTGATGAAGGTTCTAAACCCACAGTGGGAGAGTAGGGGGGTCAGCTAAGAGCGATGGGTGGAGGAAGAACTTTGTCACCACCCCAGGTGTTAGGTTTGTACCTATACAGTTTCCTAGGGCTGCTATAACACAGTAGAATAAGTGGCTTAAAACAACAGAAATGGACCCTGTCGCAGTCTGGAGGCCTGGAGTCTAAATTCAAGGAGTCTGCAGGGTTGGTGCCTCCGGAGCCTCTGAGGGACAATCTTCTCCTTGCTGCTTTCCCAGCTTCTGGGGGTTGCCAGCAATCCTTGGAATCCTTTGGTTTGAAATGGCATCACTTAAATCTCTGCTTCTATCTTTGCATGGCCTTCTCCCTCTGTGGGTGTCTCCCCTGGTGCCTTTCAAAATTCCCCTCTTCTTACAAGGACAGCGGTCATATTGAATTGGGGGCCTACCCTACTCCAGTATCACCTCATCTTAACTTGGTTCCATCTGCAAAGACCTTATTTCCAATTAAGGTCTCATTCACAGGTGATGGGGGTTAGGACTTCAACATATCTTTTTGGGGGACACAATTCAATTCACAATAGTGCCTTATATTAAATAATAAAAAAGTATATTTTCAGCTACTATTCAGAATCGAACAAATGCAAATTCCTCAAAGTGCTCGCTCATATTTTAGGGCAGTATCTGTCAGATTTGAGTAAGAATTGACACCTGGGATATTTATTTAAAAAGGCATATTTGGGGCTTCCCTGGTGGCGCAGTGGTTGAGCGTCTGCCTGCTGATGCAGGGGACACGGGTTTGTGCCCCGGTCCGGGAAGATCCCACATGCCGTGGAGCGCCTGGGCCCGTGAGACATGGCCGCTGAGCCTGCGCGTCTGGAGCCTGTGCTCCGCAACAGGAGAGGCCACAACAGTGAGAGGCCCGTGTACCGCAAAAAAAAAAAAAAAAAAAAAGGCATATTTGGATTCAGCATGTCTGTGATGGGCCCATAGTCTGCATTTTAATAGTATTCGAGTAATTCTGACATAGGAGATCCGGAGATCCTACTTTGAGAAACACTGTTTTATGTTAAGACTTTAATGCTCTCAAAATGATCAGTGTCTTGCTACTAATTCCCAGATATTTTCTACGTTAGATCGTTGTTATTTACCTTTGACTCAGTTTTATAATGTGGAACATAAAACAGTTTCCACAGTCAGTCCTAATTCATTATTAATACGATTCATTAATTGCAGGTCTGTGAACTGAGACGTTATTTCACCTGTCACCATAATCTTTATCTATTTTCCAAATGGCCTGACATCTATTCAAATTAGAAAAGATATTTTCAATTGAAGTTTGAAAAAACCTGCTGCCATTTTGTTTGAAGATATCAGACTGAATCCAATAACAACTTAAGATTCACCTTGATGCTATCTGAGCGTGCTAACCACCTTTACAATGATATTAAGAGTAACGTCAGCAACAAATTAATAGGCAAAGAGAAAGTACTGGTAGCCTGAGTTGAGAATGAGACTTCTGATGAGTTTCCTCATTTGTGCAGTATGGTTAATTACAGAGCCTATTAGTATAGAAGGGCCTGGGAGAGAGGAAGCATTACATAAATATTAGCTATTTTATATATATATATATATTTTTTATGTATAGCTATTATTATTTTACTTAGTCATTAAATAATGATAACCTGTGCCTTTGGAAAGGATTTCCTCCCCTTATTTTACAAATGATTCCCTAAAAAGCAAGAGATAACAAAGGAAGAAAAATCAGTGTTGCATTTTTTTCCACTGACTTCCAAATGTTTATGAATAATGAGGCCAGAGACATCTCTTTAAATAGTATTTAGTTATGTTAGCAAAGGGTTCATATTAAAACCCTTTATATAGACGTGCATTAAATGTTCCCATGTAACACATATTTGCACACTTGGTAATCCTTTTCACATTTTTCATTATGAACTAAAACAAACCATAGCCTCCTTTCTTTCCATTTACTGAACTGCTAATATTTGTAATTGAAACTTAAGAGGAAGATCTTATACAGGGGTTCAATTTACATACAATGGCACTGTTAAACAGTCTTTTATTTACACAGAACCATTCTTTGGCTCTATATACATAGTGATCTACATACTTAAACACTCATGGGATGTATACACGTGTATATATCACAGTATAGACACGCCTTTGGAAGTGTTCAAGATGAATGTAATTTTATAGCTTTTTAAAGAATGAGGAACTTCCAAAGGTCAAACAATTGTGTGATGCCTCTAGAATTTCAGTCTGCTAATTTGCAGAAACATATCTGTGGGAGTGCAATGATCTCGATCTAGCTCCATGACTTTCCTTTGGGTTTTGATTTTTAAAAATTCTTTGGTCACTGTGGGATATGTTTTTTCTTAACGGATGGATATGTTGTTTGGAGGAGTTGCACAGCTAACCAGCAGGCTCCATGCTCAGTGGTGGCTTAGTAATCCTGACCTAGGTTGATGTGTTGCATGCTAGGCTGACACCGGGTGAGCAGTTCCCTTTGGGAGATTCTGAGGGTTAGATTCAAACCCTTTTTGTTTTTTTTTTTTTTGAGGTACGCGGGCCTCTCACTGCTGTGGCCTCTCCCGCTGTGGAGCACAGGCTCCGGACGCGCAGTCTAAGCGGCCATGGCTCACGGGCCCAGCCGCTCCGCGGCATGTGGGATCTTCCCGGACCGGGGCACGAACCCGTGTCCCCTGCATCGGCAGGCGGACGCTCAACCACTGCGCCACCAGGGAAGCCCCTTAAGCCCACTGAAGGGGTGAGCCAAATCCTGGCTTGGAACCCCTGGGTCCACAAAAGGAGACCCGAGGCTAGTCGACTTCCCTGCAGCTCTCCTGGCCCTCAGATCCCGTCCTCCCTCTCAGTTCTCATCCTCCTTGTCTGATGGAGAAATGGGGAACCTCTGCTGGAGACGGCCCTTCTCCTTCAGATTCAGCTAACACTGCATGCTCCTGGATCCCCCCTTTTCTCTCTGCGCATCCCTCTCGGCCTTCTCTCCTTTGCTTCAGGCCCTAACTGCTGATGCTACTTGAACCTCCGATGAATACACTGTCAACGCCCTCTGCTGTCTCTCCCACGCTGTTATAAGTGCATGGCTGGAGGAGACATCTGTCACGCAACCCCCAGCATTTCTCCTGAGCCCTGACCGGAACATCGTGCTTTCTGGCCCATCTCAACCTCACAGGTCCTAATTTCCTAACTACAGTTATCATGTCCATCACCCCCATCCCAAGCTTGCTGCTTTTTCTGTGTTTCATGTTTCTATTCTCGTTTCCTGATGTTCTTAGAAGCGAAACTCACTTGTCTCTCACTTCCGAGTCTCATTCTTTGCTCTGTCTGCCTCTTTCCAGCCTTCCTGATGTGTGTCTTACATACACATCTTCACTGCCCCAGGGGCCCATCTATGTCTCTTCTCTGAGCTACACACAGAATCTTTCATATGAGCCTCTTCCAAATCATGTCCTTCTCCCTTCCAAGGTTCTGCCAGATGAATTTTCTAGAACGTGGCTCTACTGAAAAATCTTCTATGAATCCCCTTATGTAAAGAGTAAAATCCTCAAAACTGTGAATTGAGCAGTCAGAAGAGGTCTATCGACAGTAGGTATGACACAGAGTTTTACCCACACAGACGTATCGCTTACTTTATAACTTGGCCTTCTCAGATGACCAGAAAAGATCTTTCTGTTCTATTTTGAAAATTGGTATAAAAGTAAAATTTAAGTTGATTATTCAAGTTACAATATCTGATTCTTTAAATTCAGGAAGATAGGTCACTATATCTTTTAGGGTCCTTGATCATTGATCAATCTACAGCAATACAATCAAAGCAGCAGTGCGATCTGATTTTTTTTTTTTTTGCGGTACGCGGGCCTCTCACTGTCGTGGCCTCTCCCGCTGCGGAGCACAGGCTCCGGACGCGCAGGCTCAGCGGCCATGGCTCACGGGCCCAGCCGCTCCGCGGCATGTGGGATCTTCCCGGACCGGGGCGCGAACCCGTGTCCCCTGCATCGACCGGCGGACTCTCAACCACTGCGCCACCAGGGAAGCCCCTCACTCCCTTTTAAACTAAGGGCAATGACAAGACAGAAGGTTAACCAGTTAAATATTAGGGTCACAACATTTCCAAAACATCAGCAGTCTCCCACCGTGACTCACTTCTAAAATCAGCCTCAAGTGTGTGATATGGAAATCAATTCCTGGCTGGACTCTCCTTGAGTCATTTACGTTGGTTTACTACAGACTTCTAAAATGGTGCTTCTTTTGGCCACTCTGTGACTCCATTTCTTCGTCTGTAAAATCTAGGGTTGTTAAGTGGATGTTAATTCTCAAAAGAAGGGGCCATCTCCATTACGGCTTCCACGGAGTACACTGGTATCCTGCACAGGGTTCCATGACATCATCACCAGGCACTTGGAGACTATGGAACGTGGATGGCCAGAAAACTCCAGGACCAAGAATAGCTAAAAATAGGATCTGGTAGATCCAAGAAAGTCTCTGCTGGTGTGGGGCGTGGATCCATGGACGTCACCTGGGGTAGGGGGAAGCCGCCAGGCAGAACGGCACGCAGTTGGCGCTCAGCAGAGGTGGTGTGAACAAGCAATGTCGGTGACTTTGCTCCTAGTGCAGTGGGTTCTCTGTTCTCTTTTGCATTTTGTGTTGCCTGTAGAGTCCCCCAAACTCTCGGCTATACCCAGAGGCAGATTAGCCATCTCTAGATGAAATCTTCCTCCAAGAAGGCTGTGATTATCTTCCAAATCCCTGACCCCAAAGTGAGAGCTGACCACCAAAGTTGGATTTCTATTTTTTAAAAATGATCATTGTTAATGAAGAACTTAAATTACAATACAATACGGTGGCACGAAAAGAAATCCATTGCCGTGCAGAAACAATAGGTAAACAAATAAAAGGACACAGCAGCAATAATTGGGGCAGAAAGCATTAAAGGCACATGAATCACCTTTGCTCCTACTTAATTGTGTGCCATCAAAGGTCACAGAGTGCATCAGATGCTTCAGAGGAGAGAGAGGACATGGCAGATGCATGGGGAGTAAGAGCAAAGAAAACAGGAACAGGGGCTTCCCAGGTGGCTCAGTGATTAAGAATCCACCTGCCAACGCAGGGGACACGGGTTCGAGCCCTGGTCCGGGAAGATCCCACATGCCGCGGAGCAGCTAAGCCCGTGCGCCACAACTACTGACCCTGCACTCTAGAGCCCGCGAGCCACAACTGCTGAGCCCACGTGCCACAACTACTGAAGCCCACGCGCCTAGAGCCTGTGGTCCGCAACAAGAGAAGCCACCGCAATGAGAAGCTCCCGCACTGCAACGAAGAGTAGCCCCCGCTCGCCACAGCTAGAGAAAGCCCGCGTGCGGCAACGACGACCCAATGCAGCCAAAAAAAAAAAAAGAAAACAGGAACAGCTATTTCCAGAGGGCTCCTTTTGCACTGTGCCGAGTCATGAGGGTTTTCTGTGTCTTAGCCCGTTTACTCGTGATCAGGTATTAATACTGTGGACTAAACACTATCTTTGTTGTGGGCCCAGCAGATTCAAGTCCTCATTCTACCCCAACCAGCTGTGAATTTAGACAAAACACTTAACCTCTCCTCCTCAGGTATTATTAACTGCATCTCACAGATGAAAAAGTGAAGACTGAGCCATTAAGGTCACCTCCGTATGAGTCAATGCTGTCATATGAACCCAGATCAAAGTCTTTTTTCTTTCTACAGTGCAAGTGGAGAGTTCTGTCATATTGCTCCTTATAAGAAACGGGGAGGAAATGTGTCAGTTCAGAGGCTCAGGGGACAGTGAGGTAGGGGGCCTCAAATCTGTCTCGGAACAGGGTGGAAGTAGAAAGACACATGGAAATTCTTTTTTCCTTATGGTACCATCTTTCTGGTGGTAGATAATTAACTTCCTCTCGTAAACTTGCAGAAGATCCTTCATAAGGGTTTCTATGAGGCCTTATTTAACCCAGATATCAGATTAACAGACTCAAAAGAAGCTCCCAGAAGTTTTTGCATTTGTGGTTCCATCTTATTCACATACCAGACTTCTTTCTCAATTCCCAAGTAAATGAGATTTTAGAATGCGATAATAATGTTAGTTGTAAGCATGTTTTACAATGTTTTTTTTTCCTTTTATAAACTCACATTCACTGCTTTGGATTCTTTTACTCTCCCTGAAGCATGTTCACATGAACTCCCCTAGTTTTCCTGATTTTTGTTGCAGAGAAAGGAGATCTTCCGCGACCTCTCTTTCAAGGAAGGTCGCCATATAAAACAGCGACCCTTCATTCAGATTTCTGAAAAGCTTTCCATCCTGGGAAGAGCAACAAATCAAACAACTGGCATCAATGTGCAACTATTTCACAGCCCAATCCAGAGAGACTCTGCAATTTCCATACTGAGAAGTAATATATGACCTAGACAAGACCCAGACATAGGCTCATGAGAAACACTACGGGGCTTTTAAAATATCACCTTGATCATGGAAAAGAAATATGAGGAATCGTTGCCATCCACCAACTCAGGATGGTCTTTGGGGGCAAAATCAGTGTTTGAGAGAATCGAGGAACATCTGGAAATCAGCATATTTTGAGCTCGTTCACACCCTGCTTGGTTCATATTTCAACAGATCTATGTTACTAGGCAGTCATGCTGCTCTGAGAAATGCAGCCTGGATGTATCCTCTGGGATCAGGACATTTCAGCAGGGTTAGAAAGGGAACACAGGAGGTAATCCCCACTCCCTGACCCCAGCTACACCTGCGGCTCTGACGTCTCATGGCTCATTCTAACCTACTTCAACTTTTCCCAGAATTTCCCAGCAAAACGATTTTCAGGGCATTTTACTAATAGAAATTAATAGGTAATCTACATAAGAAAATAACACTTCTCCATAGCACTTCCTGAGCCTCTGTCCAAGTAAAGAACGACGAACCTTTCTGACCCTCCTCTCCTCACCCTTTATGCTCCAGATGAACCAAAGAGGAAGAAAAAAAAAAATCACAGCATTTAAGAGAGCAGGGTCTTGCAGTAAGACAGGAAGACAAGGGAGCTTTAACAGATGGTACTGATTTTGGCATGGATATTTTCCCTAAAGTTCAGATAATAACTCTAGAGTCTATATAAGATGGCTGATTCCCGCAGGGCCTTTATTTTAGAAACATTCAGTTCAAATCCACATATTTCTAAAACAGCAGACATCCTGAGAAGTATCTTGGTCTCACACGAGCTCAAGAATCACCACACTGTGTAAAATCCTGCTTCTTTCAGTACATTATATTCTGAAAGAGGTTCTAAGGGTGATTTTATGTCAAATATATATCCCCTTAGATGTCAAACCTACAGGACTGTAAATTTTCCTCCAAAGCATCCCAGTTTGTCTTAGGAACAAGTTATGTATGTTCCTCATGAAGGTATCTAGACATTTTTGAATAAGTTTGTGATTGTAGCTGGTGCTACTTCTTGACAGGTAACATATGTCAAGATGCCCTAAACAGTGTGACTCGGAAACTTATGGAAAAACGTCTCCAGGAGGATTCATTGTTCAGTCGGTCTACTTCATGCAAGGGTTTGTGGACCTTGAGCCCATCCCATCAGCCTTAATTCTGATTGCTTTTCCTTGCTTTCCTGAGATCATGTCTGCTTTGTCTCCTTGGTGACTCAGGCACTTCTCTCCGGTCCCACTTTCCTCTCTTCATGGCTTTGTTGCAGTTCAGAAAGCAGGACCACCACGATGATGGAAGGATAAGACAACTTTCCTTTTTGGGCCAGGGCAGCCTCCTGAATCAAAAATCATGGACCGAGCCCACGAATGATAATTGCACATCCTTCAACCTCAGTTCAACAGTGGTCAATGGTGAACTTTGACTTGCCAGTGGTGGGGACCAAAGGTGGTGCTTGATAGCTTTGTAACTGCCTTCATATACATTTAATCACCTAACCACCATACGCATCATACAGGTATAAACGGCACATTACCCTTTGTATAGATGGAGACTCTGAGGCTCAGGGAAGTGTAGTAAAGGGCAGAAGGGGGGCTTGAAGCTGGATTTTTGATGCCAGATCCAGTGCTGGTTCCAGAACATTATGTCTGACTTACCCATGAGGTGAGGGCTATGGAGCTGAATGCTTATTTTCGAGGCCCTAGATGTGTGGTTCTCAAACTTGACTGTGCTTCGGAACCCCGTGGAAGGCTTGTTAACACACAGATTCCACGCTCCACCCCCTGAGTTTCGGATCTAGTAGGTCTGGAGTTGGGTTTGAGAATTTGATTCCTAACAGGTTCCCAGGTCATGCTGGTGTCGCTGTCTCTCCCGGGGACTGTACTTTGAGAGCCACTGTTTTAGAATCAAGGACAGTGGCATCCCCCATCCCCCATCTTGTTTTCCCACTAGGATTTCACGGGAAGCTTTAAAAGTACATATTAATGCTTGGACCCTACTTCAGAAGGATTCAGTTATTGTAGGGAAGGACCTGGGGGCATTGGTATTTTTTACTGTTTCCCAGGTGACTGTAATGTACAATCACATTCCAATAAAGGTTGGAGGTCACCAGCTGGCTGCTGTTTTTGCAAATATAAATTTTATGGGCTCACAGCCAGGCCCATTTGTTTTCATGCTATCTGTGGCTGATTCCGTGCTGTAAAGACAGAGCTGAGTAGTCATGACAGAGACCACTGGCCAGCAAAGCAGAACATACTTACTCTCTGGCCCTTCGTAGGTAGTAAAAGTAAGAGCAAAATAGGGGAAACTAGAGAAGACACCCCTTTGCTTTTTTACTTTCAGCAAGTCTCTCCAAGTCTTGATCAAGGCACTGCGGGGAGTGCCGGGAAAAAGGAGAGAGGCTGAGCTCTTCTATAAGGGACGTGACTTAAAGTTGTGATTGCATCTTTTGCAAATGACTTTTCTCTCGACTTCTCTGTTTCTTGTACACTCATTCTCTTTTTCCACCAACTGCACACTTTCCCTTCCTCCCTCTCTGTGGTTACACAGGTTTCTTTCTTTCTTTTTTTTTTGCGGTACGCATGGGCCTCTCACTGTTGTGGCCTCTCCCGTTGCGGAGCACGGGCTTCGGATGCGCAGGCTCAGCGTCCATGGCTCACGGGCCCAGCCGCTCCGCGGCATGTGGGATCTTCCCGGACCGGGGCACGAACCCGTGTCCCCTGCATCGGCAGGCAGACTCTCAACCACTGCGCCACCAGGGAAGCCCCACAGGTTTCTTAATCCCACGTTAGGACTCTGCTTCTCTATCTGCTTTCCTATCCTCATTTGCTGATCTACACACGGGATGTGTGTTGCAGTGAAGAAGACATCGTATTGATATTTGGAGGTAGAGGATTCGAATTGGAATCTTACCCCGCCAAGGTATGCCTGTACCTTCCTCATTGGGTTACTGCAAAGATGGAGGAAGGTTAGTTAGAGTGCATTGCAATCTGCAAAACACCTTCCACATTTCATTTTTTGTTATTGGCCACAACTTCTCAGGAGAATTCAAGAAATGAACTGCAGGCCACTTCACAGGCTCCTTTTGGTGCTCCCCAGGAAGGGACAGGAACTGTCCAGACTCTAAAATTGGATTTATCCTAGTTTGACAAGGGGGGAAACCCCCCAAACCTCTCAGGCTGCAGTTTTTATGGCTGACTTGGAATCCCAGGACTAGAGCTCAGAGCCCGCACGATTGAACGTTGACAAAAAGATGCTACATAGTGTTGGCCTTAAGCGAGATTGATGGCCATGCCTGTACCTAGTCCAAAATCTGGAAAAAAAGGCCAAAAAAAAAAAAAAGTCAAGAAGAAACTATGATTACTTCAAAGTTATAAATAAAGTAGAAAAAATATAGCAAAAAATTAAGGGAGACTCGAGTCTCTTCAATGGCACATCAGACTTCTGGGCTCAGTGCTATATTGAGAGGGTAATGCATAGAAGTTCATACAGCACATGAAGAGCTTGGAATCCTTTTCCAGTCCTGATGCACAGACCAGTTTCAGCCCTAAACCCCTCATCTGTTGCCCCTGGAAAAATCTTGTCATGTGCAGAATCCTCCCAATGATTTCCAGAAACTTCATGCAAACATCCAGAGACAAGAAAATGTTAACCTCTCCCATAAGTCACCTGTCGTGGCCAAAGAGAAAAGTATCTTTCTTGTAAACAGAGATCTTCACATTTGTTACTTCTCTTGCAATCTCCTGACATCAAATTCACTCATAGTGAAACTCATTACTGGTCAATTCAGTCAGAACCGCCAAACTGATTCTATTTATATATATATTAATATAATTATATTATATATAATGATATTATTATAATTATATAATTATAATATAATTATTATATGGTTATATAATTACTGTTATGGTAATACTGTTAAGACAAACAAATGGCAGACCTTTCAGCACTTTCGAGTAGGCATAAGGCATTATATATAAATATAGTTTATATTTATAATATAAATATATATATTACATATATAATGTAAATATAAATATACATATATAATATATATATTATATTATAAATATAAACTATAACTAAATATAAATATATATAAACTCCAGAGTATTGAAAGAAGCTTTGGGAAAAATAATCTACTTCTTAGAATGACTTGACAAAAGGGCATCATCATTTCTATCAAGCCGTCATACATCTTTAAAGCACACATTTCAAGTTCTGCTCTGAAGGCAGAATCAGCCGCATTTGGGGACCCCCACGCCAGGGCTCAACAGCTGAGCCAGCCCCATGCCGGAGGGAATAAACTGGCAACAAAACCTATGTACAGAGAGATTATGCAAAGACTTCACGTCTTCCAGTCTGATTAAAAACTTGCAAAATGGAACAGCAAGAATATAATTTGAACAATCTGTTAGACCCAAGACTGCTAGTATCTTTCTCTTGCTCTTTTTTTTTCCCCACTTGGAACTCTCACTTTTTATCACTGTTGCAGATCTAGAAACACCATTTGGATGGAATTAGGCAATAGCTAATTGCTACACTTCAGCTCAATCCAGCTGCCTTCCACGAGGCTTCTTAGGCCCAACAACAAATTTCTTGGCCTCACTAGTGCCTACTGGAAGAAATAGAAGCCCAGCTAGGATGAGAGAAGGGACCCAAAAGAATTACGAGAGAAAACAAATTAAATTTAGAAATACGAGTTCTCGTCAAGGGAGCATCCAGTTTCAAGAATCCAAGTTTGGGGAGATTTTTCCTGCCTATTGCTCTCCATCTTTCCCTTCTAATTCCTGTCCCACAAAGTATCACTGCTCCATGGTTAGCAATTACTGAGAGCAGAGGGCAAATCTTATGGGATCCTTGATTTCTCCATAGCCCACTGAAGGGAAAAAGAAGACAGACACGAGCACATGCTTATTTTAGACATCCTTTGACAGCAGGGTCTATCAAAAACTTAATAGGCCTAATGTCTATGTTCCAAGTGCTTAAAACTTTCCCCGAGGAAGGAGTTTCTCTCTTGACATAGGCTGGTAACACATTCGTTTGCCTTTCACTTTTCCTAGGTAAGCATCCTGGCTCTCCAGCTTGACTAGAAATTTTGTGTTTCGTGTTTAACTCGGGGGTTTTCCTGCCAGGCTCTTTCCCAATATTTTTTGAAATGCAGTTATTTATAACGGGGATATTTTAGGTCGAAGCTCAAGCAATACTTCCACTAATTTGACCAACCAGTGCTGCTCTCTGTAGACAAAGATGATCTCTTCCCTCCTATTTGTTCCCAGGGTGTGGACAGGCCTGCGCCGGGCCCTCCAGCTGGCCCTGCCATGACCACACCACTGCTCACTGTCTGCTTGGGATTAGGGGCCTAGACTGGACCGTGAAACCCAGTAAACCAATGCACCCAGGTGGCCGTGCTCCTCCACCCTTGGCCTCACTTAGTAGTTGCTCTAACTCAGGAATAGGCAAACTTTTTCTGTGAAAGGCTAGTATCAGCCTTTGGAACGTGGAAAGCATTATTTTGGGCTTTGCAGGCCATGTGGTCTCTCTCAGGACTATTCAGTGTTACTAGAGTAGTATGAAAGCAGTGTAGATTCTACCTAACTGAATGAGCGGGGCTGTGGTCCAATACCACTTTATTTACGTAATTAGGCGGCATGGACTGTGGGCTGGAGTTTGCTGATCCCTTGTAAACAAACTTGTCTGAAGAGCTTGAGCTCCACTCATTCAGCTTCCGGTTCCCCTGCTTTACTAATCCCCATCCTAAAAACCACTTCATTGTTGTTCCTCAAATCCGTCTGCCAACTAGAGTTGATTTATAACCCCCAAATCAAACTAAAATGTGATAGAAAAAGGAGGCAAATTTTATGAAATTTGGGGGAGAAGTCCAGCTTCTCAGATCAAAGGGAGATGTCTAACCCGTAGAACGTTTTTACATGGTCATTTAAACGTTAACTAACCATCAGCCTCTTAAGAAAACCACAGAAGAGAACAACCACCACTCCCAACAAACCCACCAGGTCACACACCAGAGCTCCGTGAAACTGGCTAAGAGCCCGTATGTGAGGTTTCTCCCCTGTATGTGTCTGAGGTTACGTGGGGAAAACATGCAGCACACAGCTCTGCCCGTAGTGAATATTATTACCTCCCTTTAACAGACAAGGAATTAGAGCTGTGCTTCTCTTACTGTGACGGACCTAGGCGTCACCTGCGGTCTTGCCGAAATGCAGATTCTGAGGCAGTAGGTCGGGCGAGGGGAGCTGAGGTTCTTCATTTCTAACAGGCATCCAGGGAATACTGGTGCTGCTTGTCTAAGGCCTTCACTTCGAAGAACAAGGACCTAGAGAAATGATTGGCGTCCTCGGCTACACACTGGAAACACCTGGGAGAGTTCCAAATACAGAGGCCTGGGCCAGCCCCAGACCAGATGCGTCAGCAAACCTGGGGATAGGGACCCGACAGCAGTATTTATTCAAGTTCCCCAGGTAGTTTTAACGGAGAGTCAAGACTGAGAGTTGCTGAACTAGAGGCTCAGAGCAATTAACTGACTCGCCCAAGGTCACAGGGTAGGTGGCCAAGCATGGGTTTTCAGAGACGTAAAATTTTTGCCTGCCTGATAATATTTGAAAATGATCTTAAAAACTGTTACAAGGCTGGACACAGGCACAGGGTGTATGGTCTCCAGGCTAACAGCAAAGATGAAGGAGGACAAGAGGAAAGATGAGACTGGACTTACTCAAACATAATGTTATCAACACGGTTAAAGGGGACACGGATAAAGAGGTGGCACAGCACAAGCCTTGGTGCCGGTGTGAAATTCCCCCTCATGGCTCTTTCTTTCTGCATGAAAGCGACATGGCAAAGGAGCCTCTTGGAAGGCACATTTCAGTTCAGAAATGTACAGTGTCTTCAGATCCTTTGATGAATCACCACATGATGAAATCTTAGAGGCTGAGTAATTACATTTGGCTTCCTTTCTGCCCCTCGGGAGGTTCAAAAAGTCACATTTATGGGAACGGGCAAAATTTCTAACCCATTCCATTCAGGAATTTCTGTCCTGAACAGGATCAAGGTAAGGGAAGAAGGAGAAGGAAAAAATAAAAAACAACAACTCTGGGGAAATTATGGGACAAACCGAGATTTTCTGGGTCTCCTGAATGCGTCCAATCTACCTTGTGAGTGGAAGGCCATTTTCACCTGGAAAAACACATGGATTTCAAAGACATGTACACAATTGTTCTACCACAGTTGTTCAAGATCGGATCTATTTTCTCACTCTCTGCAGATCCTGTGGAGAATAAGTCTCCCCTTGGTGAAGACCTTGGCTGTGTAATTTGGGACATCCCAGCTCAAAGAGGAAGTGAAAGTGTGAGGAAGAATCGGACATCTTCCAGACCGAGCAGAGGGCAGCTACGGAGGATACAGCGAGGTGCAGATTCACTCCTGGAACCTCGTCCTTTTAGGCAGAGGATGTGAGGGGCCCGGGTCTGGTGGGTCCTGGGAACACAGTGAGCTCACGGGAAAATTCATAATGATGAACCGGAACGGAGAACTCAGCGCTTTGCCAAATGTTTTCAGAGGCTTAAATTCAAACGTGACTTTTCCTCTGCCTCTATTCTTTTGGGATATTCTTATGGACATTTAATTTAGTTTCTTTACTCTGTCCCTCCTGGACTCCCTTTTGGATCACAGAGGAATCGGAACGAAGCCCTACAGGACATTAGCTGGATATTCTGGAAAAAACCCCAAAGAGCAAAAACAACTCTGAGGGTCTATGTTTTTGCCTCCACAGAGCTCTTTCTCAGAAGCTTCAAAGTGTGATCTAGAACCTGCTGGTCGGTGCTCAGCGGGGTCACACATCCCACACTCGCACAGAAGCTCAAGCTCATGGCACTCTAAAGGACTGTCCGACCACCCCTCATTTTATAGATGAGGGGACCTGGGAAGTGCAAGGTCACACAGTGATACCAGGGCAGAGGCGGAACCAGAACCAGGTCTCCCAATTTCCAGCTCAGCAGCCCCTCTGTCTCAGGCCAGCCCCCTTCTCTGGGTTGGCCTTCAGGAATCTATTTTAATCAGCTTCTGGTGTGGGTGATCCAGGTCCCACATCTTCAGAAATGCTGGTCTAGTGGGCAGAGAGAACCTTTGAGACACTAGTGACGGATCTTTCTCTGTTGGCTTTGTAGTTTATCTCCTGGAAGCTTGCAAGATAAGCCTCTTCTATTTTCTCTCCCACCAAAATCAGGGGGGAGGGGTGTACAGCACGCTTGGATGGGGGAACCAATTTTAAAGTCCCTGGGGGTGCAGTGTGGCCCTACTTCTTCTCACAGTTAGGAAGCCCTCAGCTCAACTCTGTCCTATGAAAAGGAAGCACTGGAACTACTTAAGAAAAGGGAGGCATATGTGAAATGATCTGCACTTAGATTCAATTGCATAAGAAGCGGTGATCACTCACGAGTTGATATCACACATTCTGTTAATAAACTGAAAAAACAAATACAAAAAAACCTCTCCCCAGAGAGAATGACCCAATCACTTCTGAATCTATATTTTCAGTCCATATGACCACCCGGTGTTACTTGCAACAGTAAGAATCTTGAAAAGGGGTCTGAGGTCACAAGGAAGGGTCAGTTTAGAGAGGAGACCTTCCTCCCACGTGCTTGGCATTTTCAGAATATTTTGCTTTTGTTTGGACTCTGACTGCCAATTAACCATGATATGAAAACACCTTTCTTTCTCGTGTTGTGGTCCAGAATTCCAAGAGAGAAGCCACCGCTGGGAGGAAGCAGTGGGGGAAGTGTGAATGCACGGGACGGAGTGGGAGAGAAGGAAAGAGGGAGAATGCGTTCCCATGAAGAAAAGAAGAAAAGGGCCCACAGCGCCGGGAAGAGTAGAACATCTGTGGCGAGATGCTCAGTAATTAATCATCTCTGTGAGACCCCCACAGTCCCCAGCCCCATCCGCCCGCCCAGCAATTTTGCTGACACAGAAGGAAAAGGCACCTCCACAAACACAGCTAGTAAAACAGTATTACAGCTACATAAACAGTTGGCTCTGGCAGAAGGCAGTGGGCCCTTTTTAAAATTATGCATGGAATCATGCATGTGGAGAGAGTAATGACGTCCTCACTCTCTCAGTGAGCCTGGAGATACACTGAGAACCTTTGCTATCTCACACTGATACTGGTAGATGCTGAACTGCAAATGTCATTTTTTTTTAAAAACATCTTTATTGGAGTATAATTGTTTTACAATGTTGTGTTAGTTTCTGCCGTATAACAAAGTGAATGAGCTATACGTATACATTTTTTGATGATGGCCATTCTGACTGGTGTGAGGTGATACCTCACCGTAGTTTTGATTTGCTTTCTCTAATGATTAGTGATGTTGAGCATCCTTTCATGTGTTTGTTGGCAATCTGTATATCTTCTTTGGAGAAATGTCTATTTAGGTTTTCTGCCCATTTTTGGATTGGGTTGTTTGTTTTTTTGATATTGAGCTGCAGGAGTTGCTTGTATATTTTGGAGATTAATCCTTTGTCAGTTACTTTGTTTGCAAATATTTTCTCCCATTTTGAGGGTTGTCTTTTCGTCTTGTTTATGGTTTCCTTTGGTGTGCAAAAGCTTTTAAGTTTCATTAGGTCCCATTTGTTTATTTTTGTTTTTATTTCCATTTCTCTAGGAGGTGGGTCAAAAAGGATCTTGCTGTGATTTATGTCATAGAGTGTTCTGCCTATGTTTTCCTCAGAGTTTGATAGTGTCTGGCCTTACATTTCGGTCTTTAATCCATTTTGAGTTTATTTTTGTGTCTGGTGTTAGGGAGTGTTCTAATTTCATTCTTTTCCATGTAGCTGTCCAGTTTTCCCAGCATCACTTACTGAAGAGACTGTCTTTTCTCCATTGTATATTCTTGCCTCCTTTATCAAAGATAAGGTGACCATATGTGCGTGGGTTTATCTCTGGGCTTTCTATTCTGTTCCATTAATCTATATTTCTGTTTTTGTGCCAGTACCATACTGTCTTGATTACTGTAGCTTTGTAGTATAGTCTGAAGTCCGGGCGCCTGATTCCTCCAGCTCTGTTTTTCTTTCTCAAGATTGCTTTGGCTATTCGGGGTCTTTTGTGTTTCCATACAAACTGTGAAATTTTTTGTTCTAGTTCTGTGGAAAATGCCATTGGTAGTTTGATAGGGATTGCATTGAATCTGTAGATTGCTTTGGGTAGTATAGTCATTTTCACAATGTTGATTCTTCCAAGCCAAGAACATGGTATATCTCTCCATATGTTTGTATCACCTATAATTTCTTCCATTAGTGTCTTATAGTTTTCTGCATACTGGTCTTTTGTCTCCTTAGGTAGGTGTATTCCTAGATATTTTATTCTTTTCATTGCAGTGGTAAATGGGAGTGTTTCCTTAATTTCTCTTTCAGATTTTTCATCATCAGTGTATAGGAATGCAAGAGATTTCTGTGTATTAATTTTGTATCCTGCTACTTTACCAAATTCATTGATTAGCTCTAGTAGTTTTCTGGCAGCGTCTTTAGGATTCTCTACGTATAGTATCATGTCATCTGCAAACAGTGACAGTATTACTTCTTCTTTTCTAATTTGGATTCCTTTTATTCCTTGTCCTTCTCTGATTTCTCTGGCTAATGTGATTTTGTCTGGCTAATGTGATAATGTCCCTCAAGGAAGTTACTGAAGTTGAAGAAACAGCACTAGGAGCTGGAGGTGGCCTCTGTTTTTCCCACGCATTTCTAGATGGTCTCAGAGGAGGAGGGGAGGAGTTCCTCTGACTTCATTGTCTTGACTCACAGGAGGCTAGTGCTGTCCAGCTGGAGAGGCTGGCAGAGAGTCTCATTTACTTTTACCTATCTTCTTTGCTCTTCCCTCCCCACCATGTGAATGGAAAGAGGAAGGCTGGAGGGACTTTCACAAGGTTCTAGCGCTTTTTCTGTGTTTTCACTAGAAAATGGCAGTGTTGGGCTTCCCTGGTGGTGCAGTGGTTAAAATCCACCTGCCAATGCAGGGGACATGGGCTCGAGCCCTGGTCCGGGAGGATCCCACATGTCATGGAGCAACTAAGCCCGTGCGCCACAGCTACTGAGCCTGCACTCTAGAGCCCGCGAGCCACAACTACTGAGACTGTGTGTCACAACTACTGAAGCCCGTGTGCCTAGAGCCCGTGCTCCGCAACAAGAGAAGCCACTGCAATGAGAAGCCTGTGCACTGCAACGAAGAGTAGCCCTCGCTCGCCGCAACTAGAGAAATGCCGTGCGCAGCAACGAAAACCCAATGCAGCCATAAATAAATAAATTAATAAATAAATGCAAGAAAATGGCACGTTTTAGAACGCCTCTTGCCAGAGCAGCTTGGATGAAAAGGGTAGTCAGTGTAGGTTCACTGACTATGACAAGGGTACCACTCTGATCATCTCACGCCTGCTGAATGGCTATCGTCAAGGAGACAAGAGATAAGACGAGTGAGGAAGTGGAGAGAAGGGGGCCGCTGTGCACTGTTGGGGGGGAATGTAAATTGGTTCAGTCCCTATGGAAAACAGTATGGAGGTTCTTCAAAAAACCAAAAATAGAACCACCATATGATCTGGCAAAATCCCACTTCTGGGTACATATCCAAAGAAAATGAAAACAGGATATCCAAAAGATACCTGCACTCCCTTGTTTACTGCAGCATTTTCCACAATAACCAAGATATGAAAACAACCTAAGTATCTGCCAATGGATGAATGGATAATGAAGATACGGTATATATCATATCTCATATGTGTAAGATATGATATATGTATATCACAAACACACACAACAGAACATGATTCAGCTGTGAGAGAGAAGGAAATCCTGCTGTTTACCACAGCGTGGACGGACAGTGAGGCATTTGAGGGCGTTATGCTTAGTGAGACATGTCAGAGACAGCGTCATCGTACTTACTGCATGGTATCACTCCCATATGGAATCTAAGAAACTCAGGCCTGTAGAAACAGAGGGTAGAATGGTGGTTCTCAGGGGCTGGGAGTGGGGGGAATTGGGAGGAGGTCGGTCAAAGGGTACAAACGCAGTAAAAAACAAAACCAAACAAAGACACAACTTGGTGAAGGATGATGGTAGTGCCGGAGGCTGTGCATGTGTGTGGCACAGGGTATATAGGGGAACTCTTTGCACTTTCTGCTTCCTTCTACTCTGAACCGAAAACTTGTCTGAAAAATAAATCTATTATGCGAAAAAAAAAAAAAAGATCTACCTTCTCTGTGGCAGCGGATTCAACAAATTCAATTTTACTTTATTCTTGTTTGTGATTGTAATTTTGTGGGCTTTTCTATTCTAGAATATATATATTTCAATGCTGAAGATTCCTGATCTTAGCAGAATACAATAGAATTAAAAACAGGCTTATGACAACCAGGATGAACCTATTTTAAAAGTTGAGAAGCAAAGAAATAGCTTAGCGCTAAGCCAGTGTCCCTTTTGCATTAGTTACTTCATCTCTCTGGATTCTGGCATCCCCACTGGTAAAGTGAGGGTATTGGACTAGATGGGCTTTAACGTCCTTCCAAATGTAAGGACCCTTGAATGTAGAGCAAATGTTTTGAATTAGCTTTCCCTGGCAGTGATGGTGAATCTGCACTTCGGCTCCAAGCTGTCTCACTCCACCCTCTGTGACCCTCTTGAGAGGATGGTGGGGAAGTTCATGGTAAGGAAGGAGGCCTTGGCCAGCAGTTTTAAAAGGATCAAGGCCTCGGGCTTCATTTACATCTTGCTCTACTTACCTGAACAAACAGTCTTGTTTTTAGAGTTGGCGAGAGCCAGTGGCTTTGGTAAATCACAGTCCTGTTTGCGTCACAATGACTCAAAAGGGCTGAAAAATTGCTGACCACAATTCAAGATAATGCAATGATTTGGACACAAAAAACAAAACTCTGTAATAAGGATTTAAACCCAAAGTCAGTAATCCTCGAGGGACTTTATACAACTCCCACGGGCATTTAAAATAATGTGCCGAAAGCCTCTTACCATTTTAAATCAATAGAGCTATAGCTCTTACTCCTAATCATCTGTTCAACCAAAAATAATTTACCTGCCAATGCTGTTGTTGTATAGGAAGAGCTTCTGAAATGAGGACCCTGTATCCCATATTCCCACAACTGAGAGCTTTGAGAAAATACCAGCAATGTAATGAAAAGCAAACTTAGGAGGGTAGTTGATTGAATGTTCTGGAAATACAATAGTCACCATCTAGACCCAAGGCCTTCTGCCCCATCCTTTCACCAACATCCTTTCTTCACCTCCCTTGAGCGAGCCTCCAGTCTCCATCACAGAATTCTGTGAAGTTGCTTGAGGCACCAGAAATAGCTCTATGTGGCAGACAGGAAAACCCCCTTCCTTCGTTCCTTCGTTCCTCTGTCCCTCCCTCCCTTTTATTTTCCCCCAAAACATAGAATCTTACAAAAGTACAGTGAGCAACAGAGAAGTGACAAAGTAGCAGTAAACCCACTGAAATGTCTGTTCACCTCTTGTTTGACCTTTGATGGCAGTAGAAACATCACAGACACCAAGAGGATTATAACTTTAGGCCCCTGGGGAACAGAAAGCCAGCACTGGAAGTCTCTTCAAGGGAAACATCAGATAGCTGTTTCCAGTTGTTTCAAGCTTTGCAAACTAGGTACGATCTGTGAAAACCCTTTGCCTATTATTCGAAAGTGCTGCACACATGTGGAACACTCTTCTTATTTACTGAACCAGGAGAGACTGTTAAGAGGCTCCTGCTTCAATCTGGAGCTACGTTACATTTTGTAAGCCAGGCAGGTGGGACAATTTGGTGGATATACGTGGGGATAAAAATAAGAAACCTGGGTCCTTGCTCTGGCTCCTACGTCACTGGCAAACCTTAATAACTTTGTGCCTCTGTTTCTCCTTTTATTTTTAACAGGAGAGAGGTCAGGATGGGGGAAGAGAAAAATAGCTGCAAGATCCTTGTCCATGTCTTGTCATTCCACATAGTCAAATCTACTCTCCAAGCACCGATCATTTTACAGTTAAATTACTGTCCATGACTTGTCCCTGTGTTCACCTTCAAGTGAAACAAAAAAAAAAAGGCTATTTCAGATGCTGTTCACCTTCGCAACCGATTCAGCCACCTAATCCGGGTTTTTCATGTCCTCTGCCAGGATTTCTACCTTCCTGAATGTTTTTTAAAAAGCCTTTCAGTGGCAGTCCTCGGTGGTGACGTGAGGCCACAAGACATGCTCTGCTTTCAGAAATGAGTCACCGGAGCCTCAGTGTGTCCCTTGCCCCGTCTACTCCGTCATTCCTCTAGGTTATTTGCATCCACCATTTAGCTGCCTGCTTCCCAAATTCTTTTACAGAGCTCGAATCTCTTAGCAGCTTCCCAAATGTTCACCCTCGGACTTTTCCTTATCATCTTGCTACGTGGCTGCATCTTAAAGAGAAGCTCCCGTGCTCACTTATTTGACAACGATGCAGACACTGGTGTTAACTCTTCCTTCTCGTCTGTCTTTTCCTCAGTGACTCTTCCTAATGGTACCAAGCAAAGCTTTCGTAGCCTTAATCTCCTCCAATCCTGAGGCTTGAACCCGAAGCAGCCACTTCTGTAAAGACCAAAGGCTGGGGCAAAGGAGTTTATCTACTGGCTTTGTGCTAAAGCCCAAATCCCAATGAGTAATGAAAATCTTTGAAGTTAGATGTTCTTGTTTGATTAATAATAACAGTCACACTTCATCTATTGATATCACTATTATTAGCAATACTAAGGATAACTAAGTTTAATGCAGACAATGGCTGAGCCAGGAACATTAACTGGCATCATCACTGCAACAGGACAACACAGGTACTGTGTTCTTTTGGTTTTTTTTTCTTCTCCATTTGAAAGATCAGGAAATGGGACAACAGGGTTAGGTGATTGGCTCCTGATCACACAGAAGTTTGAGTTCTTGCTTGTGCGCCTCCCTGGCTTTAGCATCTATATTACACCATGTGGAAATAAAGAGGAGCTGTGCCTTGAGGCACAAGAGGTGGGGTGCCCCTCACAGGGGTTGGGAAGGAAAGGAGGAGTGAGGGAAGTGATCCATCACTAAACCATGTGGGGCTGGCTTCTCTCTCAGGATCCCTCATTCTCATTTGCGTGACACGAATGCGGGTTTTGTGACACCAAATGCCCCTTGCTTGCTCTACCTGTGCCTGCATCCTGTCTGCCTGAGGCAGTGAAAGAATGAAGGAAACACAGTTGTATGTCATGCAAGCCTGTCCAGCAGGTGTATACCAAGAACCTCATATGTATTAGTGCTAGCCCACAAGGTGCAGAATTTTGGCCTGGGAAGACCTTTGAGTTTCTGTAGAAGAACCTTCTATCCGAAGAACTTAATGCACCCTAGTTCAGCAATCCATGGTAGAACTGCCACGGGGGACTGGTACCACTGCAAACTAAGTGAAAATAGGAACCCAGAAAAAGAATACATGAGTATTGAGGTTGGCTTTCACCTTAAGGACATTTCCCAGACCCAGATGACCTGAAGCTTTGGTTTTAATAGATTTGCAGGGCGGTGGGGGGCAAGGGACAGAAGTGTAGGGCTTCCCTAAGGCCATCAGCCTATATCACAAAAAACTGGAATTCCAAGGGGTTAAATCCTTAGTGGGGGAGAGAAACAGAAATACCCGTCACCACAGGCCACAAAGACTTTCAATTGAGTAAGTTCAAAGGAATATAAGCTTATAAAAAATATAGAAACAAATAGAATATAAGATATATAAGGAAACAAAGTACCATTTGCAAAAGCCAGCAGAAATACCAGATGAGACCATCAAACACTTCCGATATCAGAAGCATCAGAGGCAAAGTGTGAAATAAGTATGTTGAAAGATAGAAAAAGGTAGGATTTAGAAGTGTGAATAAGGAGTAAGATACTACTGAACACAGGACTAAGCATATTTGAAAAAGAACAAAATAAATATTAGAAATGAAAAATATAATCATTAAAGTGAGAAACTCAGCAGATAGATTTAACGGGAGATTACATACAACAGAAGGGAGAGGTAATAACCTGAGAGGTGGAGCTAAAAAAATTATTCTGAATATAGAAAGAGACAAAGACAAGTTAGGAGACACAGAGGAGAGAGGGAGAAAGTCTGACATGTCTAATCAGTTATGGGATAAGAGTAGAGAAAGAGAGAGGGAATCAGGTTGAGGTAATGCTTGAAGATATACGGCTTAGCGTTTTCCAGATAATGAAAGAGACCAATTAGGAGATTTAGAAAGCCCAGCAAATCCTAAGCAAAATAAATTTAAAAAAAGAAAAGAAATCTACGCCTAGACACAACACAATAAAATTGCAGAACAACAAAGAAGATCTTAAAAGCAGCTTGAAAGAAAATACAGATTATTTACAAGGGAAGGACCAAGAGTCGGCTTCTCGACAGCAGTGATACAAACCAGGAAACAGTGAAATATAAGCAGCAACGTACTCAGAGAAACTAACCGTCCATATTCTAGGATGATGTATTGAGCACAAATGTCTCCCAAGAATGAGGGCAAACAAAGACATTTTCAAATAAAACCCCCCAGTAAAGTGAATCCTCTAGTATGCATTCCAGACCAAGGAAAGTGATTCCTGATGGCTGGTTTGATGCAAGAAGGAATGATAACGAAAGAAAGCAGTAAAATGTGGTTAATTCTATATACAAAGTTCCAGTACAAAATCATCACCACCATCATCATCATCTAAAATCTTGTAAGATTAAACAAATTATAAGATAGAACTAAATTATCCAATAATAATAGCATATGATCTGAGGGGACAATTATCAGAGTTGAGGTGTTCTGAGGTCCCTGTATTGTTCCAGAGAAGGGTAAGTAATTTTTTTTTTTTTTTTTTTTTTCTGTACGTGGGCCTCTCACTGCTGTGGCCTCTCCCGTTGCGGAGCGCAGGCTCCGGACGCGCAGGCTCAGCGGCCATGGCTCACGGGCCCAGCCGCTCCGCGGCACGTGGGATCTTCCTGGACCGGGGTACGAACCCGCGTCCCCTGCATCGGCAGGCGGACTCTCAACCACTGCGCCACCAGGGAAGCCCGGGTAAATATATTGATTGATTGATTAAGCTCAGACTGTGTTAAGTCAGGACACATGCTAAAATTTCAAGAGTAACCATTTTATTGGTAACCATTCTCTTCAAGAGTAACCATTTTTCTAATTGAATTAAAAAAAAGTATTTAGATTCCAAACACTAAAAGAAAAAAAGTGGAATGAGACAAAAATCCTCAATCAGTCCACAAGAAAGAAGCAAAAATAAGTCTGGAATGGATGCGACAAATAGAAATCACAAAACAAGATGGAAGAAATAAACTCAACCATCTTAGTTTTTCTAGTGCATTTAAATGAACTAAATGCACCAATTAAAGTATGAATATTGCGAGTTTGGATTTAAATATAAAACCAGCCATGTGATGGTTACAAGAGCCATATCTAAAACATAAGGGTTCAGAAAGGTTGAAAGTGAAAATGTGGAAAGAGATATGTCAGTCAAATACTAGTAAAAGAAAAAATCTGGTGTATCTATGTTATTATCAGAAAGAAATCGACTGGGACTTCCCTGGTGGTCCAGTGGTTAAGACTTCGCCTTCCAATGCAGGGAATGCAGGTTCCATCCCTGGTCAGGGAGCTAAGATCGCACAGGTCTCATGGCCAAAAAACCAAAACATAAAACAGAAGCAATATTGTAACAAATTCAATGGTCCACATCAAAAAAAAAAAAAAAAAGAAAGAAAGAAAGAAATAGACTTTAAGGCAAACAACTACTACTACTAGAGAAGGGGGATCCCTATATAATGATGACAAGGTCCATTTGCATAGAAGCTAAACTTGTAACTATAAATACAGACACAAAATAGAACTACAAGGAAAAACAGATCAATCTTCCTGCCTAGTGAAATAACTCTCCCAGTAACTGATAGAGCAAACCTACCAAAAAAAAAGAAAAAAATCAGTAAAAATATGTAAGATTTGAAGACTGTTCTGAAAAGAGTCCTCTTATCCCATCGTCCCCTTCTCCTCCTCCAGGAGGCCCGGGGCAGTGGCTCTTCTCTGTGGGAGGTAAAGTTTAGGATGGGACATGATGAGAGGGACTGAGGGAGCCCTGGAAATTGGTGCTTGCACTTGGTCCACCACTGGGTGCCTCTGAATTTTAAAAAGTAGCGATGAATCACAGAAGTTTATTTAAAAGTATCATGCTTCAGCTACAATTTGATAAATCACTGTAACAAATCTCTGGGTGGTTCACCTATTATTCCTGGGCACAAGGAGTGTACTGTTATTAAAAAATAAACACCCACACTCACCTACTCACCCCCACACACAGTCCTTCCTTGTCGCACCACGCTCAGAGTTATGCAAATCAGCGTCTTCAACAAATATTCCAATAAAGGGGGATGAGAGGGATAAATTGGGAGATTGGAATTGACATATACACCCTACTGTATATAAAATAGATAACTAATAAGGACCTACTGTATAGCACAGGACATTCTTCTCAATACTCTGTAATGACCTATATGGGAAAAGAATCTAAAAAGAGCGGATATATGTATATGTATAACTGATTTACTTTGCTGTACAGCAGAAACTAACACAACATTCTAAATCAACTATACTCCAAAAAAAAAAAAAAATTAAATAAAAAATATTCCTAGGGACTTACTTAACTTCTAACTCTCCAAAGTCATGGAGAAAGAAAATTTTTTTTAATGAAAATAGTGTAAAGAGATTGTATTTTATTTATTTTTAAAGAGAGGATAAAGGTTGACAAGAGAGGATGAAGTTTCTTTCACTTGAGCCCTCACCATTAAAATCCTAATGAAATACTTCTTGTTCCTTGAAGACTACTGTATAAAGAAAATTTGATTTTCCTGAGTAACTGGAAACATTTTCATGAGGACATGTCTCACACTAAAGATCGCCCCTGGGTTTTTCGATTTTACGTGAGGAGATAAATTAAGGCAGTTTGCTACCTTTCTGTTTTCTTCCCAGAGCCGGTCTAGCTGCTTCGTGTTTACCCCTTTTCTCTAGCACTCAAGTTGCTGCAAAGAACGAACAAAGGAAACGCTAGGCTTTTTCAAGTGCAGGGATGAGTGTTCTTCATTGCAATGAATTCAGGCTGCTTTGGAGAGTTTTCTTAGGTTCAAATCCCTTAGAATAAAACTTAACCAAGTCATTGTTTTCCTTTCCTGCCTCATTACACATAAATAATTTATGAATTTATATTGTAATTTTTCTACCAGCTGAATCAGAGCTCTACGATTTTGAAAATAATTCCACGCAGAAGCCAATGGCACACACATTCCTGAGACTTTCATTGCAATCGGTAAATTCGCTGTTGCTGTCAGCCTGTGCACTTTCCCTGATTAACCTGCGAAAAGTGTTCTCCGTCACGAATGCTATTCAGAAATAAACAGATATTGTAAAAGGAGACAAAGGCAGGTTCCGGAACTCGAATTCTTGGTGATCTTAAATGATGATGTATGAAAGGAAGAAAGAGGGGGAACAATTTGATTTGCTCCAACTAGGTTGACCCAGAAAAGAGAAGAGCAGAAAAATTGCTTTGCCTAAGCACACATGACATCAAGTCAGACAAGAGCAGCCCTTTACGACATCCAGTATCGAAGGTTCCTTTAAAAAATACACAGTCTGGATCTGAAAGACATTTAAATGACGGTAATAAAAAAGTCTTTGCTCATTCTGTTTTCCTATTGCTCTTTTTCTCCTACTCATTGGCAACAGCTTCTACATCCTCCTTTGAGATACTGTCTTGGTGGGCTGCTGGGGTGGGACTCCTTCGCTCTGGTTGAATGATGATTGAACTTGAAGTTCAGGTAGGAGAAATAGCCATCCGATGCTAAAAATCAACCTGACTTATAAAGCGATGCTGGTTTCCTAGGGCAATGTAGACACGCCCTTTGTAACAAGGATTTAGAATTCCCTTAGATTTCTACAAACTTTTAAATGCAATCTTCACCTGACCATGGTCTGATTTAAATGAGAGCTAGCTTGATCTGCCATCGCCCAAAGTGTTGTGAGCTCTTTGATTATGTTCTAGCCACTTATACTTGGCCCATATTACAGCACAGTAAATATATGTTGAATGAATGAAGAATTTCTCTTTTTTTTTCATGAAAGGTTTGTCTCAGAGAGTAATGAATAGATTTTTATCGATTTAAAAATCTTGCCTTGGTCATCTGTACTTGGGGTTGATAATATTTCTGCTCACAAACGTGTCCATTTGCTGTCTGTGTGAGACACAGAGGGACATACGTCCCTGCCTCCTGGACAGTAGGCTTGGTCATGTGACCTGCTTTGGTCAACCAGATGGAGACACTGTGCTGTGTCCCTTCCAGGTGGAGACTCACGGTCTCTCTTTCCCCTGCTGCTGTAACAGGCAAAGCTCCAGATAATGGCTGACTGTCACCCTGCGTCCTGGAGTGAGGGTGACGACCATGTGTAGCTGACCCGCAGCCAACCGAACGGCGGGCACTTGCTACGAACAAGAAATAAACCTGTGTTTTTGTGAGCCATTTTGGGGGTTGTTTGTAGTTGCTTCGGTGCCTGGCTTGGCCCCTCCAGATCAACAGAATATTGGAAAAGCTTCTAAAGATATTACACAAACCCAACTTCCAAAAAATTATTTGTTAGCCAGCAATATAGCGGTCCTGTTACAGCAGCTGGTTCGTTCATTTACTGTCAACTTGTCTTTTTTTGTTTGTTTGTTTTAATAGCTTGGCCAGTCTTTTAGATGCAAGAAAATACCCATGAAGTCAGAGCCTTTGACAATAATAACCGTGAATGAGCTTAAGTAATAAAATTATTGTGTATTGAAGATATGTTTCTATCTACCTTCAGCATTTATGAAGGGAAGTCAATTTTCACTCAAACAGGTTTCTTTTCATCTGGTTTTCTCTACAATGTTTATGCCTGAGGTTTATCGCTAGCAGTAAAGAGTGTCCAAGTATGTTATGGGAATAGCCAAATTCCCAGTGCTTTAAAATGTATTCCATGGGCCCCAGAGTCAGTTAAAAGCTGATTGATTATACAGCAAATACATCAAAACTGGTATTTATGAAAAATCCCATTTCTTCAGCTCTATTTCTCATAAGCGTGAACGTCACATCTGGGAGTTGTGGAGTTATGGTGCAAATATCTCAGACAGCTATGAGAAAAACTGACTGCAGCTTTTCCATAAGCTGCTCAATAATTTAATGAAAGATCTATGTCCACTGATACCTCTCATGAACACATATTTTAAATGGTATGATTAGGGCAGTTTAGTATGGCTTGTGTATTCAGGCTTTCATAATCAGGTCACCGAAAACACACATTACACAGATGAATAAGGACAAGTAACGGGAATGAGTGCACAGATGAACTTTTGCATCCGATCAGTTCAGATCTGGCAATGTTTTTCTTTAATTTGTTTAAGGTATGGGCAAAGACTTCTGGCTTAAGAAAGGAGAACAAGCTATCGGATATGGCCTAGCTCAAAGATGCTACATTTGTTTAATGTTTTCAATGTGCATACTTGGTCAATGATGATTCATTTGTTAACATACCTTCCAAATATTCTTTTTTTATATACATCTTTATTGGAATATAATTGCTTCACAATGCTGTGTTAGTTTCTGTTGTACAACAAAGTGAATCAACCATATGCAGACATATATCCCCATATCCCCTCCTTCTGGCGTCTCCCTCCCACCCTCCCTATCCCACCCCTCTAGGTCATCGCAAAGCACTGAGCTGATTTCCCTGTGCTATGCGGCTGCTTCCCACTAGCCATCCACTTTACATTTGGTAGTGTATATATGTCCATGCCACTCTCTCACTTTGCCCCAGCTTACCCTTTTCCCCCACCCCGTGTCCTCAAGTCCATTCTCTATGCCTGCATCTTTATTCCTGCCCTGCCACTAGGTTCATCAGTACCATTTTTTTTAGATTCCATATATATGTGTTAGCATATGGTATTTGTTTTTCTCTTTCTGACTTACTTCACTGTGTATGACAGACTCTAGGTCCATCCACCTCACTACAAATAACTCAATTTCATTTCTTTTTATGGCTGAGTAATATTCCATTGTATATATGTGCCACATCTTCTTTATCCATTCATCTGTCGATGGACACTTAGGTTGCTTCCATGTCCTGGCTATTGTAACCCTCAGAATGGGAGAAGATATTTGCAAATGAAACAATGGACAAAGGATTAATCTCCAAAATATACAAACAGCTCATGGAGCTCAATATCAAAAAAAACAAACAACCCGATTGAAAAATGGGCAAAAGACCTAAACAGACATTTCACCAAAGAAGACAAACAGATGGCCAAGAGGCACATGAAAAGATGCTCAACATCACTAATTATTAGAGAAATGCAAATCAAAACTACAATGAGGTATCACCTCACACCGGTCAGAATGGCCATTGTCAAAAAATCTAGAAACAGTAAATGCTAGAGAGGGTGTGGTGAGAAGGGAACCCTCCTGCACTGTTGGTGGGAATGTAAATTGATACAGTATGGACGTTCCTTAAAAAACGAAAAATAGAACTTCCATATGACCCAGCAATCCCACTACTGGGCATATACCCTGAGAAAGCCATAATTCAAAAAGAGTCATGGACCAAAATGTTCATTGCAGCCTTCCACATATTCTTTATTGGTGTAGTTTATCTCAGATTGCAAAATCAAATTCCTACTTCCTGTAGGCTAACGTTTTATGGGGCTCTATATGAGATACTATTCCCTGGAGGAAACACGGTGTATCTAACTGGTTTGATAAACAATGTTTTTTTGCAAACAGTAACTCTTGCCTTTTTGATGATGCTAGCACTAACAACACGTGATGATGGAGAATGTACATGCTAGTTAGTTTTATTAAGTGCTACTCAAGAGAGGAGAACTCAATAAATACACGATTGATTGATACCCATAGAATGCATCGTTTTGGGTTTAGCTGAAGTCAGGAATTCTGACAGAAATTTTCATGTCTGAAGGGGAAAATAAGCATATCAACATACCATAAAATAGACGTAAAATCTGTACAGCCATATCTGGGGTCTGAAAGTGTAACATTTTATTTTTGTGACCTAGAGGTCAGCAAAGCTCTTGCTTAAATGTTTCTGAGGACAAAGGAGAGTTTAAAAATAGAGTTGAAAATGGTTTTGCTGGTAAAATTCGCCCCCAAATGATTTCAGACCACTTATACCTAAAGCAAGCTGTGCAAAAGTTTTCCCCCTTTAAAATGTGTGGCATGACTTTATTTCATTGCTGGAATCCACGTGAGTCTCTGAACATGTCTTGAAGCAGTGGAGCGGAATGGGCTTCAGCATCTCCCAAGGAGTAATGCAGCCAGTGGGGTATATGTTACTCCCCGAGGTATACGACCGCTGCAATTAAACACTGGTTTGCCTGAGTTGAAAGAAAGGTCTGTGCTTCTTCTGATTTCACTGTGCTTCCACGTTCCTGAAAGAACAGCTTCCCAAGGATGTAAAAAGAGTTCACTGTCCACTGGGTGTGAGCTGAAAATTCCACATAAGGGGCAGGCATTCCATTTAGGTTTCCAACAGTGCATATCATTGAATTAGATTCGTGCCTCCTCCAAGCCCATGGAATAAGCGGAATATCCTGGAGATAAGCCATCGTTTTACATGGGTGTCTTAACGACATTCCCCACTTGGGCTTCATCAACCACAAGCCTCCCAAAGAAGCCTGTGCTGGGAGGCTGCCTCTGCCACCACACGCTGTCGGTGATGCCCAGAGGAGGGCAGACACTGAGACCAAATAACTTGGGTGGCTTGGTTTTAACGCTTTGTATTTTCTCCCTGCTTTGAAAGCTCGCTGTATTTTGCTGCTGTTATTGCCAAGGGTTCATTGAAAATGACACTAGGGCGTCTCAGTGGGGTTTTGCAGCAAATAGATAAAGCAAGTTCAGGCAGGACTGGGCAGTTCCAAATCTGAAGTGGATGGAGCAGTAGCTGTTTGTTTGCTGGGGTGAATGGGGCATAATTTATTCAGCAGCAGCAGAGGCTGAAAGCCAATCTGGCCTTGACCCATTTATCTTTAGAAAACTAATTAAAGAGCAGAATCTGGTTTACTGTCGTTACGGAGGCTTTAGTTTCTCCTGTTCAGGCCAAGCAAAGACTCAGAGGTGTGTGTGTGTGTGTGTGTGTGTGTGTGTGTGTGTGTGTGTGTGTGTCTGTCTGTGTGTGTCTGTGTTGAGGTGGAAAATGGAAAATATCAGTGTCACCTAAAGACAGTGGCTGAGGCTCTAGATAATAAAGCAGTTTCTTAACCACAGCCTGACATCCTTTTGAAATGCAAACTAGTGGATTTAGCCGGATGCAGAATCCTTTGAGGTGACAGTGAAATGCCACGGCAATTTAAAATGAACAACAGACAGTTTCCCGCATCCTTACAACTAAGACTTCCTAAATCATACCAAATGGTCCCAAAGAGGCATGGAAGAACACTTTTAAGACCAGCATTTTACTCTGAAACTGGGATTAACCATCAGGCAGGAAACGGTGCCAGGATGTGAGTTGCTTTGTCCATTTCGTTTCCGAACAATAAGATAAAGTGTATAGCTTGATGATATTTTACAAGTACTTACATTTATACATATTAATATTCACAACATATTTGCCACCAGTGGCACACCAGTACATTTCAGAAATTGCATTGTGTTTTTGCAAGAACCATATCCAATAATAAACGTCTGATCTTGGGGTCCCAGCTGGAGAAGCTTCTAGGAGACAAGCGGGGAAGTCCAGCACACGTGGGGAGTGGGTGGGGATCATATTATGCTTTACATTCTTTCCAGTATGTTCTAGGACATCATTCTTTTTTGGGGAAACTACAAGGGTCATAATAACCATCAGACAAGGAGATTGGACTAGTTTAACTGCTGGAAAATCTGGAGGTATCAAGAGAATGTTGGAGAGGGCAAGCACACACTGTCAACTGGAGCTAGTCAAGTTGTATCAGTTGGTCCAAACTAATAGAACCCTGACTTGTCCCACCACTGATGCTTCCTTCTCCCACTTTCCATTTAGCACCAGGAGACCTTGAGCTATCTGCCTTCCCTGTTCCTTCCTCAAGATCTTCCCTTCCAGAGTACTCCTGTTTCAGATATACCTCTTAACTTTCTTACCTTATCCAAACTGCCCTGGGCTCAGAGAGCTGGAATGATAAATAGGGATACCACTCAGAGGACATTTTCTTTTAAACAAATGAATATTAAAGGAGGAGAATTAGACATAGTGTTGCCACTGCCTAAATTTAAGGCCAGGCAGACATGTAGCACCATGATGTCATAGGTGTGCTACATGAATAAATGAGCGCATCAGGTGAGAGGCATCTTCTCTTCTGGGTCCATGATGCTATGGAGGGTTCAGCTCTTTATGAAGTGGTAGTACCAGCACAGAGTGGTATTATGAAAATCACTGGATAACTTAACTGTCATGTAGTTTATTACAGTTAATATGTAAGTTAAAGTCAGGTAGGATAACCTGGGTGTGCCTATCCTCATCCCCAGAACAAACCGCTTCGTAGTAAAAAATATCCAATGCTTTCTCCTAATGCTCTAAAAGATATCAGTAAATTCAAGTAGGAAAACAAAGAGTAAACAAGCTATACCACAAACTATTTCTAACCCCCCTAAATTCTCTATGTCCCAGCTAGTGGAAAAATTAGCTCCTTAGGCATGAGAGCTGCTGTTGGTTTGTTGTCATTATTAGGGAGGTAATTATTCTCTCAGCACAGAAGAAGAAAGCCAATATGTTCTATCAGGGAAGAGCAAGTTTTTCAGGCAGACTATACATAGTCTGAACATTGGGGTAGAATTCAAATCAGCCACCAGATGAGCTAGTCTTACACAAAGCTGAGATTGAAAACCTTGCCATTGAGAAAGAATACCAGACGGTTGTCAACCGCAAACCCCAAGCTGAGAGGACATTCTTAAACCTGCTGGTCACGTACGCTGTTCAATGTTCTCTCTCTAGACAATCTGGAAGGAGGAAGTGGAGGTGGGATTTCTCAGAAACTCTCCGGAATGACCATACAAAGACAAATGGGGATGAGAAGAAGAAGAAGACCAAAGCTTACACTATGTTGCATTGTCCTCCACACAATCCTCTGGGAAGCAAGAGGAAAACAAATTCAAAGGGAAAAGAAAGAGAGATTATTCTACACATAATAGCAGAGCACAGGTATAACGTTTAGCGTTGCAGACTGGCGTTCCACCCATCCCCACCCCCGACTCCCTCAGAATGAGCAGTAGAATATTTGAGGGTCTGCACACACATGGTGTGATGTTGAATACTTACTGGAGATTCGTGGGTCTAACTCATTGCCAACTTGATGAATTAACTTCCAAGTCTAGGGTTTTTTTTAACCTACTTTAAGAACATATATTTCTCTAATACACATAATTTACAGTATATTTTTGCTCTAACGAATCAGCAGGAGTAAAATAACAGACACTCCCTGCCCACGTGTGTCCAGGAGCTGTATAGCATGTTGTGTTGTAATATTCTGAGCTGTACAACTGACCAACAGGGTGGTATGCTCAGATCTTAAAATCAAGCTACTTTGTGTTGATTTATTTTTACACACTATACTCTCCGTGAAGTTCTAGTGGAATTTTCTTTAAAGAAATCACTGTTTCACACCACATTATTTAAGAGAATTCACAGGGTATAAATTTAAGAAAAAAGGAAGAGAACCAATCTCTTCCTGATTTCAAATAACCACCTCTAGTCTATTTAATCGAAAATCAGTAACAGTGGGCTGGGACAGGAGGACTGCTAGGGTGAGTGTTGGTGACAGGAAGAGACGGATGATGATGGGACCAGTTTGTGAACCAAGTTAGTTAATGGCATTTGTTCATTTCTTGAACAAACCATGGCTGCTGGCAGGAAGGACTTCAGTATTCTCTGAGGAGTCAGCTTTCCGTCAGAAGCGGAATTTATACAAGTATATTCATTCATTATTGGATAATAAAAATAACTTTAGGGTAGTATGTCTGAAAGCTACACCTAAACTGTTTTTTATGCCCATATAACTTTGAAGGAACACATGGAATGTTTCCTAGTGATATAAAGGAATTGACAACTTCCTTATAAATGTAGTAAGAGGTTAAATGATGGAACTGATAGATTTTTAAGAGAGAGTTTTGTTTTGTTTTCAATTACTTTATATAAGTTTTAGCAGTGGCTTACCTAGTTTGCGCTTAGGAGATTTATTTCTAAAACAAACCCCATAACTACCACTTCACATAAAAATTTGCTTTATAATAGCTGGTATAAGAGCATTTACCAACAGATCCCAAAGTTAATGCCACAGGTACTAATTTTAAATGGTAGTAAGAAGCAACTCTCCGAGAGCTTTGTAGCTAAGATTTTTTTTTGGCAAAAGGGGTGGGGTGATTGGGATTGTCTTTGGGATGCTATCTTTTGAAGCATTTTCTCTGCTGAAACACTGAGAGAAATTAAAGGGAGTCTTTTCCAATTATCATTCTTTTCTGGGACACATGCTTCTTATAAATATTCAGGAAACATCTTTTCAGGGGAAAATTAAAACAGGAGTAGGTACCCTGAGACTTGTTCATAAACTTTCCAAATAAGCAGTGATATATGGCAGACCCATCAGGACCTATCACCTCTGCGTGTATCTTGAAGATGATTTTATCTGACTGTTGCACAGCACTGTCTGGCCAAGGTAACTGCTCCAACCTTTCCACTACTCAGAACTATATTGAACCTGCAAAGGGACGAAAGATTTGGGGGAACAAACGGCCGCAAAATGGAGATTCTGATGTTAGCTTCGGGATTAGCTTGTGTGTCTCAAGAATAACCCTGTATAGCTCCTTTTTACGTGGAAACAGTCCCTTGGTCTCAGGGGCTGGGAAAGTAGCTCCAGGTAGGTTTATGACTGGCTGTGAATCACAAATCGCTAATTCTTACAATTTGGGAAGGAATCAGAATTTAACTGAATAAAAAATTAACAAAACTGCCATTCTCCCTTATAGAGCCTGAAGCCACACCTACGAGGAAGTAGGTACCATATGCTGTCAGAGAATATTTTGGAATAAAATTGGCTTATTGATTGAAATTCTTCTGCACTCACTCTGGTCCTTATGTACCTTGAGTTTGGTCCTTTTCTCGTGATCATATGATTAACCATTACTAATTCTTTTAAAAAATGATTAAATGTATCTTGGGTGTGCGTAAAATAGAAGATCCTAAATCACTTTCCTATTTGCCAAGATTCCTCAAGACCCTTATATTTGGGGCACTTTGAGGATGACCAATGAAGTTCCTTCATAAAAGATTCAAATCCTGATTTTCATATCTACTAGATTTTAAACATCCTGTGAAATTCTCAAAGTGTTGATGTTTAATTCAAGCTGTACTGAATTGTATAAATACCGTTGCCTTGAGAAAAGTATTTTTCTTGTTCTACTTCCGCTGTTTGAGTGTGTGTGTGTGTGTGTGTGTGTGTGTGTGTGTGTGTGTGTGTGTGTGTGTGTGTGTTTCTCCTGGTAGGAAAGAATACTGTGCTTCTGTTCCAAAGGCAAAAAAATTAATTAGTAGTCATAGATGTCATTATAGTGTTCAGGATCAATGCAGTTTTAACTAAGTGGATAATATACTCCATTTGTTTCCCAGTTTTATTTTCCTGAGGTAGGAACATTTAACCTGAGATCTAGCCTCTTAACTGATACAGGACTGCTATCTGCATGCAATGGTTGTACAGCAGGTCTCTAAAACTTATTCATCTTGCATTGTGCCCGGTTCTGATATGAGAGTTCATAAAAATTCTGAAAAGCCTGAATTGTTTCATTAACTAAGTTAGAGCCAACTGAAAGAGGAAAAGCAAAAAAACAAAAACCAAAGGGGCGAGAGAGACGGAGGTCAAACCCCTACTCACAAATTGTGCTCTGGTTAAAAGGATCTTGACATACAAAGGAATTTGTAAAATAAAAATCCAAACAGTGGAATCTAATGAAACCACCATTTCTTTACAACTGGCTGGTTGTTTGGTGGAATCTAATTGTTTGTTTAAAAGAAAAAAGGTGACTAATTTTAAACTTTTCCTGAAATTGTGAATAGAGAATAGATATAACTAAGGTAAAGTACAAGGTTGAAGCAATTACCCAAATGATTCCTTTTTCAAAACCTACACCGAAGAGGGGGTTTTATTTGCTAATGAACAGTAATAAATTTATAACAATTTAGCGGTTAATGACTCCACTTACCCCTTCACTTTGACACTTCATGGATAGGTCCTTGTGTTGTAAGCACATTTGATTTTTATAGAGAGAAATGCTGAGATGTACTTAGTATGAGGCCAAATGCTACCAATTTAATCTTATAAGTTCTATACTATAGAAGGATATTAGCTAAAATGATACAGTCATTTATAACAGTGACTAATAAAAGTATTTTCATAACCAGAAACCCTTGAGATCTGAGTTTATATGACATAATCAGATGTGGTTCAAGTGTTTTATGACCTTAAGGCTTTTATTTGTTAATTTTACATCAAGATAATTGGCGAAGCAACATTAACGGCGCTAACGATTACAGGTATATAAATTGTTTATAGTGCTATAAATTGTATTGAAAACGATTGGGCAGTATTTCTTTGAAATTATGAGCTTTTCATTTTTTATAGCAAAATTTGATGTTTGAAACACATTAAAAATTGTGTTTACTATATTTATGGTTGTAATCTCCAAGTAAATTGCTTCAATGATAGATGTTTGGTCCCCTGACACACGTTTAAATGGATCAAAGAGTGACTATTTCTAAGCATTCCAACTTTTAAAAGACACATAAAAAAGAAAAAAAAACGGTAGTAGTATTGATTTGGGGTCTCTTGGCAAGATTTTTCAAACAGAAACTTTACATATAAGGAACATTCATGATAAAGTTACATTGTATCATAATTGAATAAATAACTGAAGCAGTTGAATAAGAAATGTGCTATTGTAATTATATCTCTGGAAGATATAGGAACTTAATCTCCAAATTAATATTTCAGAAGAAATATGGAGTTGAAAATTTGGCCATTGTATGAGTGGATTAATAGTGATAAGACTTCTTAAATGATCTAATTCTTGACCTAGAAGGAAGATCTCATTACTTTTCAATATTCTAATTAAGACCAGGAGCAGATATAAGAATGAGATGACTTTTACCACCAGCTTTTTCAGAATCCCATCACGTCTTCTAAAGAATAACCCTGGTAACAAAAAGCGGCCGCAACGGGAGAACTCACCAGCCGGTCCAAGCTTGTGCCTGCAGCAGTGGTTGGTCTTTCCTCAGGATTGTAAGGCCTGAACCGTGTATTAAAATTTTCGGGAGCTGAGCGAGCAGATCTGAGGGCTGGAGCAGGTTTGGGTTGGCCACATCCCTGAAAGACCTGGAAGAACCATCGAAAGGTTACGAAAGTTATACGGTGAGTTTCTTCCTAAGATTATGACGCCAAAGCATTCAGTGCACTGGCTTCCACATTTTTCATGGAACTCTTACCTCCAAAAAAACTCTGATCTTGAAACTTAAACAAATACAAGCACCAATGAAACAGAATTACTCCGTCAGACACAGAGTGACTGACTTATGGCCTGACTCTTATTTTCTACGTATACAGTCAATCCTCATTATTTACAGATTCCGTTTTTGTGAATTTGCCTACATTTGACCCTCTCCGTATCCATGGGTTTCGCATCTGCAAATTTAAACAAACTCGGATCAAATTTGATTTTGAGATCTGCGGGGGCTCCTGGAACTAATCACCTGCAGATACCGAGGGAAGATTGTATTCACTAAAATTAATTTGTAATCCCCAAATCAATACTCGAAACACTTCTGCAGACATGGGGAGAGCGGCAAAGTGCATGTTCACAGCTGCAACAAGGAGAAGCTGTGCCTTCTTGCTTCGGCTCTCAAGCTGTAAACGCATGTCTCTTTGGTGGTCTATTTAGTGCCACATTTTTTCCATACTTCTGTGTTCTACTTGGTGATTTCCCAGTATAAAACAGCCCGCGGCCGTAGGGCTAAAGTGCTGTCTAGCGTTCCTAAGGCTGTGATGTGCCTTTCGGAGAAAACTGTGCGTTAGATAAACTTAATTCAGGCATGGGTTACAGTGTACTTGGCTGTGAGTTCAATGTTAACGTATCAACAATACGTATCAAGTAAGGTGTCGTTCAGGAGAGACACGCCTAAAACAAGGTTATGGATATGTGACTAAACGCTTGCAGGAACCTAACCCTGTATTTCTAGTAGGAGCAACGGTTCAGTATTTGCTAATTCAGGGTTTGCGGCGACTCATAGAACACAGCTATGCAAATAATGAGAATGGACTGTATTAAAAGTAGGAATTGTAATAGTTACCTCATAGGATGATTTCAGGATTAAAGGAATTATGTCCCAGACATTTTCATGTACTTGAATTTGGCATTCAAGAAACATTCGTTTGGGATTCTTGTTACTGTGACAAATGTATTTCACGTATGGCATATAAGGCCAATAACTTGAGCGTCTCCTCTTTGAGTAATGAAAACCTCTAATAGAGGAATTCTTTGAAAACACTCTCTTGAGCAATGATGTGGAAATAGGACAAGCAAATGTGGATAATTTCTCTATAATGACAGTTTCCTCTAATTTTGTTGTTGACAGCTGTTCATGACACAATTAGGGCTGCCAGGGGAAATCAAACATTCTATTGTAATGATCTCAGGGACCAAGCTGCTAGTTCTTTTCCACAGTGGTTTTACTCAGGGTGGTGTGGGGATACCTCCTTTGCCAGTTTTAGAAGATTCGCACTCTCTGCTAGTTATCAAGAGATAATCCTTTTGACAGAATTACAGGAAATCCAGTAACATTTTCAGGAAGTTTTTTTTTTTTTTTTTTGCGGTATGCGGCCCTCTCATTGTTGTGGCCTCTCCCGTTGCGGAGCACAGGCTCCGGACGCGCAGGCTCAGCGGCCATGTCTCACGGGCCCAGGCGCTTCGCGGCATGTGGGATCTTCCCGGACCGGGGCACGAACCCGTGTCCCCTGCATCGGCAGGCGGACGCTCAACCACTGCGCCACCAGGGAAGCCCCATTTTCCGGAAGTTTTGATGAAGTTCAACTTTGCGTTTCTTCCGTTTCTACACAGGAGATTATTCTACCCTGGATACTTCTTTCAGTAAACTTTTCGGGACTCTGTCATCCACTTCTTAAGGTACACGTGTGTGTTTGGAATGCATTCCTTCTGGTTTTGTTATTTGACTCTGTGTTGCTGAACTCCAAAACAAGCGTTTTTCATCAGGCATATTATGGGATTCCACTGAAGTACACAAGGGCTCCTGAGTGCCATTCCCAATGACAAATTCCATCCTGAGACACAATTCATTTAGTTTTACCACTACAGCTGATTTCTCCTTTGCTGTATTCAAAAGTTCTCCTTCCACTCAGCACTTTGCAAAGCGGGAGCACTTTGTTTTGGCATTCCTTGAGGTTGGCCTTAACACACTATTGATTCTTCTTCTCTCACACAATTTCTGAAGCCGATGGTGTAAACCAGTGTGATAAAGCTAGTGCGTCCCTTTCTGCCCACCACCTAAATCACCTCCCAGCGGCAAGGTCATTGCTGATGGAGGGCATTAGCATTTCCAAAGCTCCAGGGTTCGGTTGAGTGTGCTATTCTGGATTGCTTCGAAAATGACAGCTGACTTTAAAAAAGTATAAAGCCTAGGGCAAAACAATATTAATGGCTTTGCTGAGATTTCTTGAAGCTGGGCACACAGAAAGAGTTAACAGACCTTCTTAATTTGCCTTTTGGGAAGAACCTGGCTCACTGGCTTAAGTTAAATCAAAGGAACAAGAAATGCCCTGAAAGAATATTAGTGCCCCAGGGGAGATATTTCATTGTAACAAAAAACCTTACCAGTTGTATGATTTTTTTTGGGGGGGGGGAGAGTGTTAATTATAACTATAGAACATAGGTAAGTCAATATAGCTTTCTGCTTGTAGCTTTCTGTTCTCTATGTCAGGCTTGGGTTTAGAAGATGAGTTCACTGCAGAAATTGCTGGGTCTATGATCTATGATCCAAACTGAAGACGGAGACTTCTAATTACTATGGAAACGACACCTAACCCCATAATCAGATGGAGACAACACCTAACCCCATAATCAGATGGAGACCTTCACAGAAATCTGTCACAATATGTGAAGATATGAATCATGAAGGGCCTTCAGCACAGATTGTAGTATACCCTTAGAGAAAGGGAATTGTCTTAAGAGATAACCTTTAGTGTGGAAATGCAAAGCTTAGGGATCAAGAGCTGTTTTTCAGAAACTTACAAAACCTAAAAAAAAAAAAAAAAAACAGCACAAAGATACCAGAGCATCAGCATACCCTGTCTTTGTTCGGGAATGATTTAAAACACCTGTATGATTCTCATGTAGCGAATGTATCTTAAACAGCATATATCTGTCAAATAACTTAGATGACATGCAAAGTGAAAATTAATAATTTCATTTTCAATACGTGCAATCTGTTAGCTAGACAAAATATTTTTCAAACATGGGTTTCATGGGGCCGTTGACAGAAGGAATTCCCATGTAGAACATTTGGACTGTCTCGGACAATGTTTTTGAGCCTGCCATAGCAGCAGTATAGTTAGGCAAAGCTCTGGGCCTCCTGAGGTCCAGGGTTATATTCCTATAAAGGACCAGTTAGCCTTCTTCGGTCTGGGTGCCCCAATATTCTGTATTTTGAATAAGGGTAGAAACAGATGAGGAATAATGTGAGGGGGAAAGGTCTTAGTTTCAATGAGTCTGTAGATCAAGTTTCTCCCCCAGGGAGTGGTCAGGACTGCAGATACAGATTTAGATCATTAGCCTAAAGATGGTATTTAAAACCCTGAAACTGGCTGCACTCACCAAGGGCAGGTATGCAGACAGGTGATAGGAGGAGCTGAGAACAGCCCAGTGCCACGTCAGCATTCAGAGGACCTCCCTGAACCTTAGTTTCCTCCTCTGTCAAATGGGAATAATAATATTATTTACCACACAGATAGGCTATGATGATAAAATGCAATAATACCTAAGGCAGGAAAATAGAAGCCAGTGTTTGGAAAAGTAAGTGCTTGATAATAACTAGCTAATTATATCATTCTGCGATCGGTTCTTTCTAGTTCTGTTTTCTGAGTAAGGAGGTTTGAGGGGGAAAAATGTCTGGGCTGATGTTTCTTAAATGTCTTCCACAAAATATTATTTTCCGGGCTGTTAACAGCTGTTACATAAGCAATGGATTCCATGTGTCCAAGTTAAATGAGGTACCTTAGCAGGGCTTCATCAGGGTAACATGTGTTTTGACTCGTCAGAAGGAAGAAGCTCATTTGTAGTGTTTTCCAAAACTATCTGGCCAAGGGTTCTCCAGGAATTCTTACAAGGTGTTCCAGGGAACATAACAGGACACACTGGGAAGTCTGCTCTGATTAGCTAAGAGGAGAAGTGATTGAGATGTAACTACACTTACCTAGAGGTATTTGTGAAGCCACTCCCCACTCCACTACCTTTAACTCAAGAGAAGAAATATTATACAGGTCTTCTCTTTACAACAGAACTTACTGGAGGATATGGCTTCAGGCTAAGTCACCTTGTCGTGGAACAAATCATTAGCTCTGCTCCTTGAAAAAATAGAATCAGTACTACCTCCTGCCTGGCTCCCTCCAAGGAACATTGAAAAGGATAATTAGATAATTTGGAAAATTATTTGGAAGTCCCAGTGTAGACAAATGCTACAGAGGTACAAAGAAATTATCCTTCCCACCTAGCAGACTCGCAAAACCTGTAGATTTCGGGAATATCTAGCTTGGGAATCCTCTCTCTTAAGAGGATTACTAAGATAACGTCTCTGAAGTATGTTGGCATTCTGAGATGAAAGAAGCCGACCTTAAAGATAGAAAGTGCTGAAAGAAGAGACATTCTATTGTTTGGAGAAACAAGAAGGAGAGGGGGTGTGGTGAGGACAGGTTGGAGTGCTGTCTCAGGTTTCCAAGTACAAGCATTATTTCTTTAAGAACATCGCAGCATCTTAACAGATTTCCTTAAAATAAATAACACAGTGTGCACTTCTTCAGAGGCATCCAAGCTTTTACCTCCCTGTCCCCTTTACGTTCTGCAGGTTGATTATACATTCACCGAAGTCATTACTGGCAATCTGAGAAGCAACGGCTTCTCAGTTTCTACTCAATGGGTTTTTATTCTGGTGGGAAAGATGTTGCTATTCCCATACATCATTTTGAAATTTGCAAACAAAACTCTAATCTTGTATAGTAGTAGGGGTGACAGTTTATGCTACCTAGATTTAACTGGACTTGATGTTTTGAGAGTGATGTTTTATTTACTTATTAGATTCTAATTTACATTAGAGTGTTAATGAGTGAACTGTTTGCTAGATGACCACTTGGGGAATTCAAATCTATCCCATTTGTTCCCAAGGAAACAGAAGCTATCACATCTGATGGGCTCTACATATATTTTGTCCAAGCATGGCCACTTCTTTCACGAGAGCCAAGTATAATAGGAGGGTGACCAATAAGGGTCTAAAAGCTTGGAGTCCTGCTTTCCATCCTTCTCCTTACACCTGTGTGGCGCAGGGGTACTATGTTGTCCCCAAATCTCAAGGCTGTTGTGAAGGTAAAATAATATGATACGTAGAAGAGACACTGAAGCAATGAGGTAAAAAGATGTACTATTACTTTACTGACGTAATCTATAATCAAACAGGACAATAACAGGTAACAAATCAAATCTAGGGACTATGCAGAGTGATGCGTGAATAAGATCTATGAAGAATAAGACCTTATACGTTTTGTTCACCATTGTATCCCAGAATCTGTAAGAGTTCCTAGCACACAGTATGTGTTTAAAAAATCAGAAATGAAAGATTACAAGTAAAATTGTTAGTTATAATTTCTGCCTTTTGCAAACATTTATTGAAGTCAATTAGGAGGTAGATTTCTGTAATGAGAAAGACAGGAAAGGAAAGAGAAATAATACTTATTGAGTGTCTATGATGGACCAGACTCAGGGCTACGTGTTTCATACACGTATCTCAGCAGTCAGTTATCTCAAAATCAAAGTTGAACCCTTCTTCCTTAGGCTTCAGAAAATACAGTGAATTATCCATCCATATTAAAAAAAAAAAAGATATCTCCTATACTCCACTTACTGTGCCAACTTAAGGCAAAACCAAATCACCAACTTGGTTTAACTGATAACTAGAACCCAAAAATCCGGTTTCTTTCTTTCTTTTTTTTTTTTTTTTTTTGCCGTACGCGGGCCTCTCACTGTCGTGGCCTCTCCCGTTGCGCAGCACAGGCTCCGGACGCGCAGGCGCAGCGGCCATGGCTCACGGGCCCAGCCCCCTCGCGGCATGTGGGATCTTCCCGGACCAGGGCACGAACCCGTGTCCCCTGAATGGACAGGCGGACTCTCAACCACTGCGCCACCAGGGAAGCCCCCGGTTTCTTTCTTTTTTTTTTTTTTTTAATTGAAGTATAGCTGCTTTATAATGTGCCAATCTCTGCTGTACAGCAAAGTGACTCAGTTTTACACATATATACATTCTTTTTTAAAATATTCTTTTCCATAATGGTTTATCCCAGGAGATATAGTTCCCTGTCTTACACAGCAGGACCTTGTTGTTTAGAAAAGCTGGTTTCTTGCTCATCTGATAATAGCTACTTGCTGTGCGTGATGGGACAATTAGAGAGCAGAAGACTTTGTGTATAAAATAGGCTTGGTTCTGTTGGTAGGCGAGCTGAGAGCAAGTCTTCTGGAGAGAAGTGGCTGCTTCCCGATCTCCCCATCCTGTAAAAAGCAGCAGAGCCTGCACACAGTTGTATCCCAGCCCAGTTACTCATCATCTAGGTTCAGCTCAGAGCTGGGGGCCTGTTCTCAAAGCGGAAGTGAAACGTGAAGACTGAAATGGGTGTCAAGGGTGCGTCCACATATCCTCATTCAACAGATGCAGGTAAGTTAAAATATTAAAAAACGCCTTTCATTAGAAGTAGTAGCAAGGAGAGCTCCATCATCACCATGACACAAGATTAAACTAGACACCCCAGAGCCTCATTTTTGCACATTTTTTTCTGGTTCCTAACAACAAGCTGCTAATATCCTAAGAAGTGTTTTCCTGAATATAAAAAAACATTTTAATAATGACTTCTTTCTTTAGATATAAAATCATTACACTCATCATACATTTTAAAAATCAGCATTTTTTATTTTATGTTTTTACTTTTATTAGTGTGCCAATTTTCCTGATGGATTGCCTTTCAAGAAAACAGGCTTTCATCCTGTGACTCCGAACAATCTCTCTTCTTCTCTCTCTTCTTTCCTCTTCCCTTCCCTCTCCCCCTACTTCCTCTCTCCATCTCTTCCTCTCTTTTTCTTTGCTCTCTGATTCCTGCTTTTGTTTCCTTAAAGATCGATTACAGTGGTCCTCTGGCCAAGCTCTCTAGCAAACTCAAAGTCCCTGGATGGGTCCAGGATTCTGTGTAGAGAATTCTGGGTTGGACTGAATCAAGTCAAGTTAGCACTTTCGGTTTTGGCTACTTTGCATTCATTGGCTTCAGTTTTCAAAACCCAGTGATTGTGTCGGTTTCAAGGTTTTAAACATGCATAGGCATGCAGCTTGCTTCCAGAAAAATCTGTCAGATGGGTTGCATACTTCCTAAAATCGTTTCTTCAATAAAAGCAAATTCCTTCCATTTGCTGGAGAAGATGATTTTTTTCCCCCGGAAGGTTCTGCATTCCTTCCACAGCAGAACACCTTGCTATTGCCTCCGAAATGGTGAGCAGGGAGGAGTGACAGGAGCTGAACAAAACATATTTTGAGTGTGGGGAGAAAAAAACCCTAACTCTGTTGGCCTCACTGAGTTGCTACTTCACATGCTCTTTGTTTACAAGGTTGAAAGCAATTCTTTAAGATCACTTTGCAGAATTTACATACATGTGTAAATTTCAACAGCCTGGCTCTGTATCATTCATTCAAACTACTATTCAACGAATCTTCATAGAGTGTTACTAAGGCCAGACTTAGGTGCTGGGGATGTGTCAACTGGACATGTCCCTGATCTCATGAGGGTTCTGACAAGAAATCAGGCAATTACAGTAGAATGTAGTAAATGCTATGGGAGCGCCCACAAGAGGCAGCTAACGCAGACTGGACAGTCAGGGAAAGCATGTCAGGAGAGCAGCAATGTGCTGGAACCGGCTCTTACTGGCTCACAAGACCACGTGTTAAATTTTCAGGAATTTTGCAAGCCAGTCATTAAACAGAGTGATTATTAAAAGTTAGATTGTATACACTTAAAATCATATAAATTATACTAAAATCAAAGGTAATATATACTGAAAATTCATTACTTCCTAATTATTTTACCATTATTTATGCTCCTGTGGTTATATATGCCAAGTATGCCAAGTGTACCCGTAAGGGGGAAAATGTTACATTGTGGACTGCTACTATGTTCAGTTGACATCATGTTGGTAGCTTGAAACTTACACCCCAGAAATTGGCAAACACTAAACTAGCATGTTTTTTGCACAGAGAGCTGGTTGTACAAACACTTCCCAGTATAACACTGAATCTTGCCAGGAAAGTGAAGAAATAGTTGGATTATGCCTGGTGAATGCTGTGTATTTGGGGTGGGGGAATGGGGAGGATAGAAAGAATGTTTCAGGATGGGGAACAACAGCACATGCAAAATCTTAGAGATGAGAAAGGATGCTTCTTCCAAGCAACAGAGCCCAGGCCATTTGTACGTCTGGTGCACACAGAGGTTCTCTCACCTCCTAGACGAAAACTTTTACTAGGACTCGTGCTCTGTTGCTGGTCTTATTCACCACCATGTCCACAGCGTCTAGCACTGGGCTCGGCAGATGATCGGTGCTCAACAGTTACCTGAATAATTTAAGGTGGGGAGAGTGGTGAGTGGTGGATCCAGAGGGGCAGGCCGAGGACTTCATCGTGCAGGAACGTGTCTGGGTTTCATTCAAATGGCAACGGGGAACCATGGAAAGATATCAAGCAGGGGAGTAATGTGAACACATTTGCATTTTCAGCAATCCCTCTGGCTACAGCGTGGGGAGTGGATTGGAGTAGGGGAAAGCCAGAGGCAGGGAATTAATTAGGAGGCTATAATCCATGTGCTGAGAAGATAAAATTAGGGGAGCCACTGTGGATGGATTCAAAAGAAATTTAGAATGACCGCTTAATGGGTTTCATTATGGATTGACTGTGAGGGCCAAGGGGATGGGGGGAGTTGAGGGGTCAGCTGGGTGTCTAGCTAGGACACAAGAGCTGGAGGGGGGTGGCGTTCTCTGGGATGGAGAAACCTGGGGAAGGAAGGGTTAATGGGAGGACAGTGAGCTTGGTTTTGGACAGGTGTGTCTGAGGTGGCGGGTGCCAGCGTGTAGCACACAGTTGGATAAACAGGTGTAATCAGGAGAGTAATCTGGGCTGGAGAGAGATTTGGGATGAAAACTCCTACCTTTGCTGTAGCCAACCCAGAAAATTGTGTCTGAGATGTTTCAAATTTTCTACACAAGAACTCTTTTCGTGACCTACCCCCGTGTTTTAAAAACATTTTGTTTAATTAACAGATTACATATATTAATAAAGAAATGATTGATTTTCAAAGGGCATCTCAGCTATTTGGCTGATATTTAAGATATATTCTGGGACGATAAGGAGGAAAAATAAAAGAGGGGAGTAAAATGTGTTAGAAGAAAAAGACCCATAGAAAGCCATATATAATTCCAAATTTTCTGGCAGAACGAGTTGCTATAAACTCACAGAGGTAACTCCTTCACACGTTTAACTACAGGCTGGCTGGGGTAATGACTCCATCAGGATCAAACCATACCGCATAGTCCCGAGTAGAAGGAAAGTGCTAAGAGTTGGGGATAACTGTGTATTTGTGAAACTGGTCAGAGGCCACTGAAGCTCCTCTAATGCAGTAGTCTGCTGCCCATGGCAAGCATGGCTCTAGGGAAGCAGTTTCTCCTCTGTCAAGGCAGGAGGAGGTTGGAAGAAGACTTTCTTTCAGGAAAGCAAGAGGGTATCTTGCTCTGCTTCTGAGAACACACTGAGTGTTAAAAAGTGAAGTGAGTTTCAATCACCTATTCTTGAGTAGACTTCATTAAATGTAATCTTCTCATTTTTGCCCTGAAGTTAAAATGAAAAAAAATCTTAAGATAAATTTTCAAAGGTTAGAGATAATCAGGAGTTTCTCTTTATAATCGAAAGGAGAAAAAACATTTTTTTAAAAAAAAACCTTTTACGTGGAAAGAAAGTTAAAACTATCTCGCTTTGGATGCACTTCCTATAAATGCATCACAAGCATTCTTTTTCAAACCTTCATTTCACTTTATAAGAAAAGGTGTCTTTTTCCCCACCTTGTATCTAGCATCTGAAAAACCTGGCTCTGTGGTCCAGTGATGTTAACACACAGGAAAGAAACAGATTCTGGTTTTCTGTAGAGAAATGAAGAAATCAAAGAATCAAAGATGTTTCAAGGTCACTGCTTCTTGGTGGAATATTATAAGTGAGAACTGGCGGGCGGAACAATAGCTTTGAAATTTGAATAAACAGAAAAAGTATTCTGAATCTAGAAGTCATTGAGAACTTGCTCTTTTCAAAACGAAAGAGGAAATAGAAACAGAACTCAAAGCTTTATAAAGTGAAGGGCCGTGTGCTTTTTTCTCAGAGATCAGGCAGAAGGGACGGAACCACTTGTCAAGGGAATAGGCCAATTAACCCCTTCATGTAAGAATAATGTGAGGTTAGGCTGAGGCCGCTGACATTCCTCTAAAACCCTTTGCTCTGCTGGCATTAGTGCCACCGATAGGCATGGACAAGAGTTGGGTTGCTGTCATCACCTCCATCCACTCCACTCTGCCCTCAAGCCCACTTTCCTCCAAAGGCCTTGCTGATGAGATGTTTATTCAGTGCCACGTGCTACGTCGTAGGCCATGCAGAAATATATGTCCCTTTCCAGGTGAGTCTCTGCCATTGAAAATAATGCCATGCGTGAGTGGATTCAAATGCAGGTGTGTGACTCTCAAATCTGCTCTTCTGATCTTAGATGCTAGTGACAAGCTGACAGACCATCATGGATGAGGCAAAACCCCAGAGTCAAAGCCCTTTAGAATTTACGTAGCATAGGCATTTTCCATAATAACAATGAAAATACTTAACTTGATGAGTAGTTTTGATTTGACAAATTCCACGCTAAGCATTTTACATGGATTATATCATTTTACCCTCAAACAACTTTATGAGTAGATACTACTAGCTTCCTCATTTTCAATGTGAGTTAACTGAGTTTGGACAGATAAGTAATTTGCCCCAACTCACACAACTAGTAAAAACCAGATCCCAGGGCTGTCTGACGTCAAAATCTGATCTTGCAACGTTTATGCTATTTTAAAGAATACAGGACGGATTTCAAGTATATTTTAAGGTATTTTCTATTCCTTATTGTTGAAGTCTTTCTGGCATTATACTTTCATGGTCTGAATTCAACTCGACAAAATGTATTGTCGCTTCCACGTGTAAAATGGCATGTTAGAATGGTTTTCTGTAGAATGTAAGAGTGAGTAAAATAACTTATAATTCTGGGAAGGAAAAGATAAGTATACAACGAATCATAACACAAGGAATAATGTGCCCACTGCCTTAAGAAGGGCACACATAACACAGGGGCTCAAAGAGAGGAACGGTAAATGCTATTGGAATAAAAATATACTTATTTGAACTAATTCTAATCAATGTTCTTATATCTGAAGGAAGATATTTTTTCCATGTGAACTCCCAGGATATTAGTTATACCTGAATGCTTTGAAAGGAAAAAGTTCCAGAGATAAGAAAAATATCTGAATGCTAGAAAAAGAAACCTAATCATTACCGAAGAGATAATGTTCATAAAGCTGTAAACTGATAGAGCTGGAAAGGGGACATTTGCATTAACCCCTCTCTTTACAGATGAGGAAACTAAGATCCATTAGCTAAAGGCAGAAATGATTACATTCTCCTTTCTGTTCTCTTAGCTTTTTTCATCTTCATCTGAGCTGTAGATTCGGAAAGAATTGTCTGGAGAAAATTAAGTAACCGAAGGCCATGCTGCTCTTCTGTAATGGGTTCTACCCTCGTCTGTAATAAGTATTAGTTGAATGGATGGTTTCAGTTGGAATTTAATAAGTCTCCCTTCTTAATTTAGATTATATCTGACAAACCAATCTTTTCCTGGATTAGGTTTGAAATTATTCCTAATACAGTTAAATTATATATAGTGAGATCAGTTTCATCTTCCCTGATAGGGTAGAAAGGAGATTATCAACACATCTGAAATTCACAGGGAGAGACACTCAGCAAGTTTAGTTCTCCTTTCCTTTGGAGAATTTTCTCAAACCTGCAAAGTTCAGAACTCCTTTGATTTGGGTGGTTAACAGAAGTGGTGGGATAATGAGGACCCTTTCCTGTCATTGATGAAGACTGTGAACTTGGTGAACGTAATACGCACTGGTTAGGGCTTGAAGAACTGACAACTTGTGTTTCTCTTCAGTAGGTTTCCCTACTGGTCAGAAACACTCATCACTAGTATCATGAATCAGCAGGCTTCAAGCAACAGTCTTCCCTTAGACGGCTGGTTCCTCCAATGCTGCACTACATCTGGTCCGTCTGGTGGGGAGATACATACTGAGGAAACAGTGGCTTGCTGGGAAAATCCTTTTCTTTGGATAAGACAGTTCTGGGCTGCAGTCCCAGCTCTGCCACTTTTTTTTTTTTTTTTTCTCTGCCACTTCTTAGTTGCCTGACTGCAGACAAGCAACTTAATCTCTCTAAATTTAACATTCTTTACTTATAAAATGAGGAAATGAATGCTTTACAAGATTGCAGTAGGATTTGAAATAAATATATAAGGCAGCTAAAAAGAGACTGATGCTTGGGCAGAGAATCTGTTTTGTCCTCTACTATATTCCTTGTGCCTGGTACATGAAGGCTATTTACTGAATGAAATATAGTAGGTACTCAACCAATGGTAACCGTGATGATTGTCATTGTTACTAAGTGATTGTGCAAAAAGAAACCAAGAAACATTTTAATATGTTATTGTCCCTAGTCTTAAAAATATGTATATAAATAATATTATATGTTAATATAATGATATATGTTATAAATTACATAATATATATAATATAATATTATATAAAGGACACACAAATCAAGAGTTTGAAATAAATGCCATAATGTTATTACGACAATATTGTAACTTGATTATACAACTTGGAATAGCCAATGTATTTTTTGAAAGGAATATCCGTGTGCCTTACCCTCAAACAGCTTAGCTGTGGGCTAAATGGGAAAGGAAGAAGGATGTGACTCTACCTATAAAAACAGATCTAAAATTTGAGCCTGAACACACAGGATGAGAATAGATCTCTTCATTAATCTGTAATCTCTGTAATTCAGGATCTCACTGATTAGGTACAAAAAACTAGCTGTTCCTACACCTGAAACTTACATAATATTGAACATCAACTATACCTCAATAGAAAAAATGAGCTGTTCCCTCCTATAGATATGGTGAGGACTGCTGCATTAGAGGAGAGGAATTTCATATCTGAAACTGATGTGTCCCTCTCTGCCTTCAGATAGAAGAAGGGAGAAAAAAGTAGACTTTTATATTTTGTACTATTAAAGCTCTAGGAAAGGTTGGAAGCAATGAATGATGAGGCTAATAAGAGAAATATTTCATTAGCATTTAGCATGGTGGGAAGTACTGGGTATAGTCATAAAGGGAATCAGAGAGAAAGACAGACAACTTGAATTCTCCTGGCTTTGCCGCCTCTGTTTCCTTACCATCTCAGGCAGGTTTTTACTGAAGGCTATTGAACTTTCTCTCTTTTTTTTTTGCTTTTTATTTTTTAACATCTTTATTGGAGTATAATTGCTTTACAATGCTGTGTTAGTTTCTGCTGTATAACAAAGTGAATCAGCTATATGTATACATATATCCCCGTATCTCCTCCCTCTTGCCTCTCCCTCCGGCCCTCCCTATTCTCTTAATACTTGATCTATTCAGTGAATGTTTACTAAATCCCACCCTTGTGTGGGATTGGCTCTGTAGGCACCTGCATCATTAAGATGCAGAGATGAGCAACGTGGGATCTGGAATCAGACACTCCTCTGTGTACTCCTTCAAATGCTATGAGACCTTTCTAAGCTCCTTAACTTTTCTAAGGCTTAGTTTCCATATTTGGAAGATAAGGGGGGAAGATCCATCTCATCACAAGCACTGTTATAAATATTACATAATATAAACCATGTAAAGCACAGTACAGTCCTGGCAGTAAGCGTTCAACCCATATGAGCTGGTAGTTATAAACACTGCTGCTTTTCTCAACGTGCCTCTGGGAATGACTTCCATCAGGAACTGCTGTAATAAGGTAAATGATTTTCCAAGGAGAAGTTGCCAATGGTATCCTGGAGTAAAAAGTCGTTTTAATTTGTGAGCTTCACAACCCTCAGGGTGTCTGGCCCCCCAATTAGGGAATAGCTTCTGGCCTCACCGGAAGCTCTGCTATCAGAAATTAACAAAGTCGCTGGTTAGGTGAATGCTCCAGGCAAAGTCTGCAAATCCAGAATTTCAAATTTGATAAAGACTGTTTATCAACAATGACTGAGGGCTCCTTGGCAAAAGGAAAAATTCAACCGTCCAGTTCTTAGCTAGAATGTAGATTTTAGACTTTAGTTCATGCATAATTTCATGGACGTGGCTTATGTGGAAAATGAAACTACATGTTTCCAAATTCCATTCCGTTGAAGAAATAAAACCTCTTTCAGAACATGTCCATTCCATCCGCAGATCCTGTTGGTGTTTCCTGCTAAAGTTATCCAAATTTCAACCCCCTAATTAACAACCTCTCCACCATACTAAAGGCTGGCTTTGGTCCTTTCTCCACACTGTCCCCTAGATGAGACCCTGGCTCCCATCCCTCTTTCCTACAGAGCTTAGCTGCCCTCCTCTCTCCCCTCGCTAAACTCACTCCATCTCCTTCTCTCTAGGTCAAGACTACCAAATACATTTCTTTCATTTTTATTTTGGTTTCTAGCTTAGTTGAGATTTTTGGTGCTACTGTTTTATGATCCTTCAGACTGTATCCTGTCATGAGTGTACTCTTACATGCCCTACATTATTTCTGTTCTTTCTTTCCTTTTCTTTCTTTCTTTCTTTCGGCTTGTGGGATCTCAGTTCCCTGAGCAGGGATCGAACCTGGGCCATGGCAGTGAAAACACCAAGTCCTAACCACTGGTCTGCCAGGGAATTTCCCATTATTTCTATTCTTGATTTAGATATTTCTTACAACGAAAGGTGTCTTTTTCAAAGTGCATGCCTTATTAACAGCCATAATATTATAATGTGGTTGGACAACTTCCATAAAACTGTCTCATCCGCATTCTGGTATGAAAGAGAGTCCATTTGACCTCTTAGAGAATTTTTAATAGAAAAAGTTGACTTGAACACGTATGCACACATACCAATGGAAAGCTCTGCTTCTAAGGACTGTGTGATGTTCTCAAACCACAGACACTTTTGTGTTTTCATGTCCTCTTCTCTAGGGCTGTTTTGAACATCAGTTACTATCGAGCCTGGTTACTCAAGCACTGCTGGGATATTTGGCCTCTCAAAACAACATTAATTGGTTTCTAGGCAATAGATTTGAGAGGGATAGATAACTGCTTTTCTTTCATGGGAAAGAAAGAAAATGGCTTTTCATGCAACTCCCAGATGTGCTATTTCCCCAATAGGTGATGGCACCTTGGAGCATACTTCTTTACACAGGCTAACCCAAGCTCACTAAAACCCGAAACTAGGCCTGTGAAACTCTCAGCCCATCTGTCTCCCAAGGAGAGAGAGAAAGGGGCCCAGGCCAGATTCCTTCTCACCCTACTTTCAGCCCAAAGCTAGTCTGATTCATACTCAGCCAAGGAGACCTAGTCAGATTCCATGGATTTATTTCTGCTCGGCAATTTCTCCCTACCACCTGTCTCCTTCTCTTTGATTATATGTGAAATCTTTTCCACAAAGGATTTTAAACATTGAAGAAAGCTAAACACGTAACTCTTTGCCTGACATATTTTTGTGTGAATGACTTTCAATTAAAATGCAGTCACTCCGTCATCAGGTTGAAAGGACTGATGCAGATTTGGTTAGTGTTTCAGGACAAGGAGACTGGTGAGAAGAACAGAAGGGCACTGTGTAGTCATCAGTGTGGATAAAAGGGGCGATGAAGGAAAAGGCCAGAGACTCACTGCAAACTTCTAAATTTTGCCTAAGGAAGGTCCTATTTATTCTCAGCTGGGTGGGGACAAATAAAAATTGTGCAGGTCCATGTCCTGGCTGCTGTGAACAGAGCTGCAATGAACATTGGGGTGCATGTGTCTTTTTGAATTATGGTTTTCTCCAGATATATTCCCAGGAATGGAATTGCTGGATCATATGGTAACTCTATTTTTAGTTCTTTAAGGCACGTACATACTGTTGTCCATAGTGGCTATGGACAACATAGCCAGGTTACATCCCCACCAACAGTGTAGGAGGGTTCCCTTTTCTCCACACCCTCTCCAGCATTTATTGTTTGTAGACGTTTTGATGATGGCCATTCTGACTGGTGTGAGGTGATACCTCATTGTAGTTTTGATTTGCATTTCTCTAATAATTAGTGATGTTGAGCAGCTTTTCATGTGCTTTTTAGCCATCTGTACGTCTTCTTTGGAGAGATGTCTATTTAGATCTTCCACCTGTTTTTTGATTGGTTTGTTTTTTGATATTGAGCTGCCTGAGCAGTTTGTATATTTGGGAGATTAATCCCTTGTTGGTCACACTGTTTGCAAATATTCCCTCCCATTCTGAGGACATGGAAACAACCTAAATGTCCATTGACAGATGAATGGACAAAGAAGATGTGGTACATATATACAATGGAATATTACGCAGCCATCAAAAAGAATTAAATAATGCCATTTGCAGCAACATGGGTGGACCTAGAGATTGTCATGCTGAGTGAAGTCATCGGACAGAGAAAGACAAATATCATATGATATCACTTATATGTGGAACCTGAAAAAAGGGTACAAATGAACTTACCTACAAAACAGAAACAGAGTCACAGATGTAGAAAACAAACTTATGGTTACCAGGGGTAAGGGTGGGAGGGATAAATTGGAAGATTGGGATGGACAGATACACACTACTATATATAAAATAGATAACTAATAAGAACCTACTGTATAGCACAGGGAACTCTACTCAATACTTGGTAATGGCTTACATGGGAAAATAATTTTAAAAAGAGCATATATATGTATATGTATAACTGATTCACTTTGCTGTACACCTGAAACTAGTATAACATTGTAAATCAACTAGACTCCAATAAAAATTTTTTTAAAATTGAAAAAAATTGTACTTCTGACAGTTGTGTTCTACAGCTGCAAACCCAGACTCTCCGTCTCTTTGGATTTATAAAAATATACTATTTTTAAAAATGTGTGTTTGACTTCATCCAAAGGGGTGTTTTCCTCTGAAGATTCATTAATGAGGGTTCCATTATAGTCTTAAAAAAGGAAGTCAGATGGAATGTTTAAAAATTTACAAGCAAACACAGAGAACATTTGCCTGGTCTGTACAGCTGAAGACATAATTACAAGTTCCTAGAGAGTGAGAACAGGGTGAGGGTGTGCAGAAATTTCAACCATTAAAAAGAAAATTCCCCCCAAATTGCTCACAAATGTGATGGATTAGTCAATATACTTGGGGCTCTCCGACACGTTTTAGCAGCCAATAATTTCTTCATGATTAACTGCAAACTAAAAGCTTGCTTCCTTTCTCAATGCCATTTTGTTAGACAGTTATAATGAAGTAGCAAACTTGTCACGGGACAGGAAAAGCTCACGGACAAGGTATTAGAATCTATAATCCTGGCTGACATATCCAGTTACTTCAGTTTCAGATTACTGCACTTTCTTTATTAGCAGACAAATGACTAAGGCAAATACCTTTGCAGACACCTGCATGCTGTTCTCTTGCATGTTCATGATGGCTTCAGAGATCTTGACGTCTATTGGGTCCATGACCGACTCAATGTTGAATGGTCCTTCCAGTCGCTCTGCCACCAAGAGCATTGCATCTGTTAAAACACAGGAACGTGATTTATTTGAGAACTGGGAACCCCAGCTTCTAACCTGCGTTTAAACATTTCCCACATGACCCGCTGAAAAATGACCACTCATTCAAATTCTGTATTTGCTTTTATGTAGTTCAAAATGGAATTGATGACTCAGTCTTACAGGAGTATTTTATTTTATCTCATTTGAAGGCTTAAAATTATTTTACATATATAGAACCAGGCCTGAAAATGAGAAAATAAGTTCAAATTAAGAGAGTTGAATATACCTAACTCTTTCAAGTGAAGTTAAAGAAAAATCAGGTCAGGTTCAAAAGTGGAGTTAACCTCTTTTCTTCTGGAGTATGGAGAAAACTGAGAATACTGAAGACGTGTAAATGTGAGAGTTTGGGGGATGCGCTATCATCAAGACCCAATTTAAGCATATCTGCATGTATGAAGCATTTCTGGATTTCCCAAGAAGGACAGACCTGTCCCTGCTTGATGCTGTCACTCTACCTAGCATGCCCTTCTGTTTCTTTTGTTTGTTTGTTTGTTTTTTACATCTTTATTGGAATATAATTGCTTTACAATGGTGTGTTAGTTTCTGCTTTATAACAAAGTGAATCAGTTATACATATACATATGTTCCCATATCTCTTCCCTCTTGCATCTCCCTCCCTCCCACCTTCCCTATCCCACCCCTCCAGGCAGTCACAAAGCACCGAGCTGATCTCCCTGTGTTACGCAGCTGCTTCCCACTAGCCTTTCTGTTTTTGACACTTTGACACACTCTGGGAATAGAGAAACTTCTCTTACTTGGTTTTGCATATTCAAGGCTTATTATGGTGCCTATTGCATTGTAAGCTTTCAAGAAATGTCTATGAAATTAGATTGAACTGAACTGAACTAAAGTACTGCTTGGGAAGCCTTAGTTTTCTGGAGAAGATGGTAATAGTGATATGGAGGCAAGAGCTGTGAATTAGGAGTGAGTTGCCCTGGGTTCCTAACCCTGCCACTAAGCAGCTGGATGGCTGTTGGAAAAACCTCTGAGCTTACTGGGCCAAAGATTAGAGAGGTGCATAAAAGGGACCTGGGATGAAGAGTCTCCCGGTGTCTACGGTGAGTGGCATGCGAGGCAATATGCCCATTCCTCTGCAAACTGGCCCAGTTTTGTTCTTAGCATCCAGGACATAGTTTGGTAACTCGTCTCCACCAGGACTGACAACTAGAACTTTCTGTGATGATGAAAATGTGGCTCTTGAAACTTGAAATGTGGGTAATGTGATTGAAGAACTAAATGGTTAACAAAGTCATTTGCCTTTAACTAATCTAAACATAATTAAAAATATCCCCTTGGGATCAGTGGCTACCATATGAGATGGGGCAGCCTAGACTTTTAACATGTAGACGCAATAGCCCTCACATTTTTTTTTTTTTTTTTTTTCGGGTACGAGGGCCTCTCACTGTTGTGGCCTCTCCCGCTGCGGAGCACAGGCTCCGGACGCGCAGGCCCAGCGACCACGGCTCACGGGCCCAGCTGCTCCGCGGCACGTGGGATCTTCCCGGACCGGGGCACGAACCCGCGTCCCCTGCATCGGCAGGCGGACTCTCAACCACTGCGCCACCAGGGAAGCCCTGCCCTCACATAAAGCTCTTGGGAGCCAATCTTAAAACGCTGTCCCTTTTCAAAATAATACATGTTTATTATCAGACACTTAGAAAATACAGAAAAGAAAAATGAAGGAGAGAAATACACCCACAATCCCACTTCCCAGAATAACACTATAAACAGTTTAGTATATGCCCTGTGTTTATTTTTCCTTTGAGCGTGAATATTTTAAGAATGCAACTGAAAATATACCATACAGCTATCATATACCATACAATCTGCTTTCTAAATGTAATATGTGATTAATGTAACATGCTGTTTATAGCAGCTGCTTTTTAGTATTAGTGCGAGGAAACCAAATTTTATATTTATTACATATCCTACCATGCTCAACCAAGTGCCACCATCAAAATTTTTTCAGGGTTATACGTAGTTATGAATTAGGCATGTGAGAAACCTTTTAAGATAGATGAATTTTTGTAAGAAGGTGCTGTCTGGGAAGCAGAGTCACATTTTTAAAGAACATCAGGCTTTGTGCACATCAGCTTTTATACTATCAACTGGCTTTCCCAGCCAGACCTCATAACGGGGCCTTTGATGAACGAGACTAAAAGCATCCAGGGCAGCACCTGAGTGTCAGGGAGGTCCCGCTATCCCACCCCTTTCCCCCGTACTCGGTCCCATATTTTTCTTATGGACACGAGTCACATGAAAGACCTAAGTGTGAACAAGGACTCATAAAAAACTCGAACAACAAATTTGCTGATATTTCCCTTAATGCAGATCTATCTGTGTACGTTACATCAGGATATTATAACAAAAGTAGTAATTTCTCTGGATCTTAATGACCTAATTATCTGGCGATATGGACAGAGGATGCACCGTGTTTGGTTGTAGTATTTTCATATTAAAGATGTTTTCTCCTTTAAGGTTTTAAAAGGTGGCCTGAGAGCTGTGCTGTTTCTTTTATAGCTTTATATCTATGTTGTGTGTTTATAAAAAATAATCCCCTTTACTGTTAGACTTTCCAACAGGCTTTTTGGTGAAGATTAATTATGATGAATGAGTAAGTTTCTCTAGATGGGTGTATTCTGCTAGAACAACAAGGAATCTTTGTACAGGAAAAAGAATTGGTCCTATGGAGTTATCCAACAAATGCAGTTAAAGGAACTGATAACTATGGGATACTTAATTGTGTGTTTTAGACAAGTATTTGCACAAATCATTATACAAAGAGTGCTGGTCCATCACAGTATATTTATCCAACACGAATGGGTTGAGTTGCGGTAGTAATAACATCAGCTCTACCGGAAGTCTGTAGGCAGTAGCGCTCTGGGCAAAAAGGACGAGCTTTGGGTTGGATCAGAAGGACTCAGCAGACTGTCACAGTTGGAAATGATGGGGTCTAAAATATCTCTGAGAAGGTTCTCTTCTTTAAGTTAAAACAGTCCCTTCTCTACCAGACATTCCAATAAGTAAGGCAAAAAGCTGTTCGATTCGTATCCCAAAGTCAAGGAACTTCTCTTTGGTGATTTCAATCTTTTGGTTCCCTGTTCCTCTCCCACCACAGAGCTCACCTTTTAGCTTCTGGGGTCTGCAAACTCAGCTCTTCTTTTTTGACTCCAACCATGAAAAGGGTGACCCTCTCCCAAGCAGTTGCCTGCTTGGCCTTGGAAAATGGCCATCCTACTGATGATCCTGTATCTTAAACGTGTAATCAAATGGCCACATTTCCTCAAATTGGTTAGCCCTGAATTTCCATTCTTTATCTCAATTCATTTGCTTTGTTATACAAACTCATTTAAGGTGATACATTTTTAGATGTAGATATATGTCTTTATTTTTCTTTTAATTTAAATCACCAGTCGGAATATGCTACTTTAAGCTATCTGGTTTAATTTTTTTTAAATACACTAAAAAATCACTCTAATAAGTAAAGTTAGAGTCTCCTTTGAAGACTCAAAGGCCAATATAGATCGGCTCAAAACCTCAGAACCATCGTTAAGAGTTGTAACGTGCAAGCAGTTAACGATACTGTATTGTATGCTTAAACATTTGTTAAGAGGGTGGATTTCATGTTATGTGTTTTTTACCCCCCACACACACACAAAGAATAGTAATGACTTTGTGCTGATCAACTACAGAAGTTCTTATTAATCAATCAAACTACCTGTTGATAAATCATTAACTAGTATAAACGTACCCCAATATAGTGAAGTACTATATTACTTTTATAAAGAAATACATGCATTCTTCTAATTCCTGGAAAAGCTCAGATAAAACTGTGGGCAACATTTGGATAGAATCACATGTATGCACTGACTGTAGCCATACGCAGGTTTTTGGTCAGAATGAGAGGAAGGCTGGCAGAGGGACGTAAATAGTGGTTTTCTGGACTCATATTTTTCCAACTCAAAGTTTTTTGTGAAAATAAGTTAATTGATAGAAGGCCAGATAAACCTACACAAATAACTGGTATATCGACGACCATAAGTAGAAAAAAAATACATGTCTTCTTATAACATAACCATCCCTCCCCTCAATCGATTCCCCTGTTCCATTGTTCTACATGTACGTGACTGGATTCCCCAGGGTCACAAAAAGAAAAGCAGCTTTTCAGAAAATTCCTCTAATATTTTGCATTTCCACTATAAAGGGTCATGCTCACAGCAATTGCCTTTAGGAGTCTAGTTTAGACACATTACAAGGTGAGAAAGTGGCAGTGGAAGGCCAGAGTCCTCAGCCCTGGGACTTGGAACAGGCCTGCAAGCGGATGGTGGCTCTTCCTCGGACCCCAGACCCCAGATGGCAAGAGGGTGTGCGTGGTCCATCTGCGTCCACTGAGCAGACAAGCGCATCCCTGCTTGGCCAGTTTGCCTCCCGCCTGCTGGGCAAGTCTGTCACCAGTTAAGCTCCCCAGGTGTCAGGAGAACCTTTTCTCTCCTTTAGGGCTGGGGGAAGCCATGCCTCTCTCCTTCCAAAGCAAACACAGAATACTTTTATGACACCAAGGCGGTAGTTAGTAAGTTTCTCTGAAACCAATTAAGTCACAACACAGCCATAATTTCCTCCAGAGGCTGCCATCCTGCACTATCTTAATTATCTTCCTGCCATTTACATTTTGAAATATTTGGAACTTTATTTTTAACTGTGCTCTTGGAGCTGTTATCTATTGCCAATTAAACCAGGGCAGTTCTAGTATGTCAGCTAATGATCGGCTGGTCCTTTCTATACATATCTCCTGTGTTGTCCACGTTTTGTTTCTCTTTAAGCAAAGGACTACTGTCTTGCTCAAGCAGTATACATAACTTTTGTTTCTAAATGCAGAATGACATTTGGATGGATTAGAAGTAACTGGTATCTCAGCATGAGGTTCTGATGCACACAGAGATGTGATGACACTGTTAGCATACCAGAGACATGTATAGCAGCTCAGCAAGAAGCTGTCCCCTCAAAGCCTGCAGGTAAAGCTACACCTCTGGGTCAAGGCATTCTGCCCACATCAGCATGCACTTTCTGGTTAGGAGTGAGGAAACCTGACTCTGGTGAGATGGACTCAGGTGCCTGGGTTTCCATTTGGGTTTGTCCACTAAATGCCTGAGAGATAATATGTGTCACTTAATACACAGAGGCCCATTTTCTTCGTCTATTAAGTAGAGATTATGACAATCTCTACCTAATCGTGGTACATCAGGCAATCAAATGAGATGGTTCTTGTAAAGTAGTTAGCGCAATGCCTGGCATACAACAAAGGTTAGCTACTATAAGGCACTATCTCTGGGCCGTAGAAGCAGAAAGGAGATGACCAACTGGCAAGATATTTTGGTGGAAGTATTGCCAGCAATTGATGTGAGGAGTAAGGGAGTAGAAGGCACAAGGATGACTTTAAGATGTATAGCTGGTGCTCTTTTGTATGTTAAATTAATGTTTTGATAATAACTGCTTTTTGATGGATGAGTTCATTACCGAGAGATAGAAAACTGTATTATTTTCTCACAATGGGTCCCTTTGCCCATTAAAGATCACTACAGTCTTTGACTCACTTCCCATTGAGAGGTGGGGTTTATGTCCCATCCCCTTGAATCTGGGTGGGCTCTGTTACTGCTGTGACTATTAGCATACAGTGGAAGGGATGCTGTCTGTTTCCAGAGCAGGTAGTTAAAAAGACTTCAGCTTCTACTTTCTCTCTTGTGAGACTCTACTCTGAGATCATCGTGCTGGGCTGGCCACATACAGGCACTCCAGGGAACAGTCCCCGCTGGGCCCAGATTTCTGGCCACCCTTGCTGTTATAAACAAAATATTTGTGTTCTCACCGTGATTTATGTGTTGAAACCTAATCCCCAAGGTATTTGGAAGTAGGGCCTTTGAGAGGTGATTAGGTCATGAGGGCTGAGCCCTCATGAATGGGATTAGTGCCCTTATCAAAGAGACCCAGAGAGCTCCCTTGTCCTTTCCATCATGTGAGGACACAGTGAGAGGATGGCAATCTGTGGATCAGGAAGCAGGCTTCACCAGACACAGAATCTGCCTTGATCTAGGACTTCCCAGCATTCAGAACTGTGAGAGGTAAATGTTTTCTGTTTAAGCCACTCAGTCTATGATATTTTTGTTTTAGCAGCTCCAACGGACTGAGACTCCTGCCAGGGTGCCAGACGTGTGTGTGAGGCCATGTAGAGCAGCCCATCTGCCAGCTGATTACCACCTAGTGACCCCAGTCAACACCACGTGGGGCAGAAGAATCAGCCAGCTGAGTCTTCCCAAATTCCTGATCCACTGTACTGTGGTTTACATTACTATGGCTGTTATTTTAAACTGCTAAATTTGGGGATAATTTATTTTGTAGCAACAGAAAACTGGAGCAGCCAAATTACCATATTTACAAAATACTCAGATATTTTTCCTATCATTTATTTGACAGGACTCAAATTATTCAGAACCCTGGTCAATTAATATTTGACAAATTTAACATTATTGACATAGGCCCTGTTTCCAACCACTGTAATCGTCAGGGAAAAATAAAACGTTGCCCTAAAGGGAACATACAAAAAGGACTGTTCTAAGCCTGCAGTGTGTTTGGATACAGCGTTACCGAATGCACAGCAGCTAGCCTCAGATTCAGATATGTTTCTCCTGGGACGCGAGCATGAGAGAGAGGGAGGTAGAGGGCAGGTCTGGAAGAAGGTAAAGATCTGGACTTTTCTCTAAGTACTTGACTTTATGAAGAGCAAAGGCTCTGACACAAAAAACCAGACGTTCTCTCTGATCTCTGGATGGCATTGGATTAAAACTATCTTGCTGCAGGGACTCCCGAAGGTTTTGTTCCTCTAGGATATAAATATTAAGTAGGATTTCATATGATTAGATATACCTTCTAAATTTATTTTTTGAAAAAAGGAGATGTAAAATCAGAAATGACATGGTTGAATGCTATCGATTTTAACCTGGAAGAGAATGATTTTCAAAATGTTTTTTAGGGGAGGCAAGAAGAGAAACACTTAAAAAAATAAAAGAGATATTATTGGGGCTTCCCTGGTGGCGCAGTGGTTGAGAGTCCGCCTGCCGATGCAGGGGACGCGGGTTCGTGCCCCGGTACGGGAGGATCCCACATGCCGCGGAGCGGCTGGGCCCGTGAGCCATGGCTGCTGGGCCTGCGCATCCGGAGCCTGTGCTCCGCAACAGGAGAGGCCACAGCAGTGAGAGGCCCGCGTACCGCAAAAAAAAAAAAAAAAAAGAGATATTATTAATCTTCTTTGTAAGTAACAATAGAGTAGAAATAACTTCGGAAATTCAATTGCGGATTGAGGGTGGGGTGAACGGATTGAGGTGGTCAAAAGGTACAAACTTCCAGTTTTATGAATGAGTCCTGGGGATGTAGTGTACAGCCTGGTGACTATACTTAACAAAACTGTATGGAATACTTGAAAGTTGCTAAGAAAGTAAGTCTTAAAAGTTCTCGCCACATCTAAACACACACACAGATGCTAACCGTGTGAAGTGATGGATGTGTTAACTAACTTTGTTGTGATAATGATTTTGCTACATATCCGTGTATTAAATCACTATGTTGTTGTACACCTTAAACTTATGTAAGGTTATATGTCAATTACATCATGATAAAGCTGGAAAAAAATGAAAATTCAATCGAAATAAACTCAACTTAACCTAACGAATATTTGTTATGTGCCAAAGAGTGTCACTGCGTCACTATGTATTTGTGGGCGGTGTCGGCACAGAAGCAGTCCATGGCTGCCAACTTCATGACGTTTAGAATCTTTCTGAACTGACAAAGATGAAATACATGAATATTAAAAAAAAGTTTTTTCTTTCTTCGAGGGAAGTTTGAATTAAGATGATAACATGTCCTTTCAGAGTTCTCATTAAGTCTTTTAAATTTGTCCTAATAATCTGCTCTTTGAAAAATGAAATCTATAAGCACAATCTAGTTGCTTGTTTTATCAGAAGTCCATAGTGCCCACTTTGCTTTCCTTTAGAAGCAATGCTTACTTGTTCTTAAACCTGCAGCACCATTGTTTTAGCTTAACCAAGATATTTTTCCCACAGAGAAGCAGACAAAAGCATTAAAAAAAAAAAAAACAAGCAATTTAAAAAGCACCGCGGTAAATTCATTCACTGGCACCCAGTTACCCATCAATAATACTACTAGTACTAAAAATCCTGCTTCAGTGTTTATACGCAGGCTCTTTTATGAGCCTATCATGACACGGAAGTATTAGAAGGCTCTGCTTTGCACTGTAGCTTTCTGGTGATGGGCACACGGAGTATACATGACCTTTGCTTTCATTCAAATCAATTAATTAAAATGCTCGTGAGATCTTGGACAGGACCGAGTTTCAGGAGAGGCCTGGAAAGACAGCCCAGCTAGGGGGACTGAGGGATACACTACAGCAGCAGGCAGACAGGACCTGGATAACCAGGAGAAAGTATAGCCCTGAGAGTAGAGAATCTGAACTTCCCTAGTCAGAAGGTCCACACCCTTTTTAGAGTCTCTTTTGTTTTTTCTTATTCATGACGATTTTAATTTAAAAAATTTACAGCCCCGTAGGTCTATAACTGATGTAACACAAACGGCACATATTAAAGTGTGCGATTTAATACATTTTAACAAATGTCTTCCTCCCTGAAACCACCAAAATGACAGAGTTTAAAAAGTTTTTTTTGTTTTTGATTTTTAAGGCAATTCTGCAGTTAAGACATTTTCACTTGTAGAATTTTGATTCATAAGAACAGCCAAACAGGCAGAATATGTATCTTAATTCATTTCTCACTACTCAACATGTCCTGTGGTTTCCTGCTATTACAAATAACGCCACAGTGAATATCCTTGTACATAATTCATTTCGCATGCGTGCAGAGAAATTTGTTGGATAAAATCTTACAAGTCAAACTCCTGGGTCAAAGATATGGGTGTTTAAAATGTTGATGGCTAGCGCTGAAGCTTTCCCTGTAAAGGCTGTACCTGTTTACATTCCCAAGAGCAATACATGACTGCGTCTGGCTCTCTAAGGCTCAAACTTTTAGATGGCGTTAAGGTCAAATGCTTGGATCCTTGCCAATCTGATAGGGTAAGAAATTGCATCTCAGTGTGGTTTTAACTTGAATTTCCCTCATTATAAGTGAGGTTGCACATCCTTTAATATGTTTAAAAGGCATTACAATTGCTTTTTCTCTTCATTTTCTTTGGTCACTTATTTTTCTGTTGGATTATTGTTTCCTATTGATATAAAGAAATTTCTTTACAAAAAAATACATTAAAGATACCAGCCCTTGGGTGACATGAATTACCATGTTCCCCCAAGTTGCTGTTTATCTTTTGACTTTGTTCATGGTAGTTTTTGCTATGCAGAAATTTTAAACTTTTTATAGTCAAATTTACCAATCATTTGTTTAAATTTTTTTGATCTTGCATCATATTTGTATAGGCTTTCTCCTTTCCACCTCTGTGACCTAATCTATTATCAAGCATATTATCGCTCACTAGCTTCCTTGTGTTCCTTGAATACAGGCCAGACCCTCTCCTGCCCCAGGACCTTTGTACTTACTGTTTATTCCTCAGCCTCTTATTTTCTTTAGGTCTCTGCCCAACTGATACTTCTCAGAAAGACCTTCTCTAACTACCTTATCAACTCCCAGTCACTCTTATCCGATTGCTTTATTCTTCATAGCACTTAATATTTGCTGAATTATTTATTTATTTATTTATTTTATTTTTGCAGTACGCGGGCCTCTCACTGTTGTGGCCTCTCCCGTTGCGGAGCACAGGCTCCGGACGCGCAGGCTCAGCGGCCACGGCTCACGGGCCTAGCCGCTCCGCGGCATGTGGGATCTTCCCAGACCGGGGCACGAACCCGTGTCCCCTGCATCGGCAGGCGGACTCTCAACCACGGCGCCACCAGGGAAGTCCTGCTGAATTATTTTATGTATATTTGCTATTGTTCCTCTTTTCCCCACTGTTATGTAATCCTCAAGAGGGCAGGAACTTCCTTTTTCTTGTTCACTTCTGTAGTCTCATCCCCTGGAACAATACTCAGACCCTAAGAGTTGTTAAATGAACATTTGTTAAACGAATTATTGGAACAAATTTTAAAAATCTTCCTATACTTTCTTCTATAACTTAGTGAGAACTAATTTTCTCCCCTCCCGCAGCCCTAAAACTCCCCCTCTTTACTCCCCTGCCCCACACACACCATCAAAAACGCCCGCAAAACTTTATTAGTGCTGGCCAATAGGCCCTTGATGGCTTTCGATGTGTTATAAGGTAGATGAAGAGTTTCTGTGGGAATTTAGAATCTTACTGTACTTTTTTATTAGGTAGAAATAACTTTTTAGAGCTTTTCTCTTGAAATTGAAAAGTATGGCTGGTTTTCTTTCTGTCAGAAGTCATTTCTAGGTTAATCTAAAAAAAAAAAGTCAACATTTTTGGTTTTTCTAAACAAGGTAATTCCTGCTGTTTCTCAAGACTCCACGTTTACCATTAACTTTGAAAACAATCTCTGGGATAAATGTCATTTTTGTTTCTTCCCTGTAATTTGTCCACATTCATTAAACATCAAATTGATGATGATTCTTTTCCTATTTTACCAACGCCGTATGGCATTTAAGTACTTAAAAAAATACCTTTAAAATATCAGGCCATGGCAGGGGTGAGATCTAGCTAAAGAAATCATAGTACCACAGAGTGAGGTAAATAATAGAAAATGGAAGTGAACCAATTAAATGCCATTTAAAACAGCGAATGGATACCTTACTGAAAAAGAAAACAGGGACAGCCACCCAGAATAAGTCCAGTAACTAAAGAGCTAAATCCAAATAAAAGAGAATTTAATGAAAATAACTGTTTACTTTGAAACCAAATCCAGGAAGAGGAGGAGAGAACAAATATACAAACTAATTTAATTCTGAAACCAGTGCAAACAAAGAGGCTTATTTTGCTTCCACACTGTAAGAGAAAATGCAAATTGTGGGAGAAAAAGAATTCACTAGTATTCCTAGCACAGTACAGAAATTAGAATCTACAGGACTCATTTTCAGATGGTTTCTTTTTAGCAGAATAATGCATTGCATTTCATAAAAATATAATATATTCACATAAGCATCAACTCACTGCTATGTTATATCTTTGAGATGTCTGGATACATCACAAGCCAGAAAGAGTGGGCCTTGTAAATCATGAATTTGATGGACATCAAAGTGTATACTACCAACCATAACCCTTTATTTAAATTTTTATTGCTGATTCTTTACATGAATAATTTTTTATGTCATTTGTAGCTAGGAATGTTCAAATAATTCACAACAACCAACTAGTCTTCACCTTGAGGATGAGTCACAGAATTTAAGAGGTAAGGAGTTCTTAAAGATCTCTCTGAGAGAAGAAGTACATCTTTATCTTTATATCCCTAAAATCTTCTACAGGGTTTTGGAATCTAGTGGGTTGATTTGGACCAACCAGTCTGCTTTTTAGGAAACTAGATCCAAAGAAGGAAAGCAAATCATTCAATGTAAACAGCAGCCATTGAACCCAAAATCTTTGTCCTCTCTCACTCCATCTATTACACAAGCATTGATATTGCTCAGATAGTATCAATGTGTTTACCCAATATTTTACTTATTAAATTCCAAGCGCTCCACCACTTTTTTTTTTTTTTGCGGTTCGCGGGCCTCTCACTGCTGTGGCCTCTCCTGTTGCCGGAGCACAGGCTCCGGATGCGCAGGCTCAGTGGCCATGGCTCACGGGCCCAGCCGCTCCGCGGCATGTGGGATCTTCCCGGACCGGGGCCCGAACCCGCAACCCCTGCATCGGCAGGCGGACTCTCAACCACTGCGCCACCAGGGAAGCCCTCCACCACTTTTAAAGAGAATATTAAAAGAGAAAACCTAGATGATAAAGATAACGCATTTTGGTCCTATCTAAGATTTTTCTTATTCCTTCTTTGCTGCAATTACCTTTCTCCCTAAACCTCCCTTAGAGACCCTGTTCTTTCAGAGTGGGTACCATGATCCTGAATTGTCCTTGACAAGCTTAGAAAAGCACACACATTCCTCCTTACTCTTTATTAACCTGCACATCACACTTGAGCTACTTTGAATCCCTCAGCAGCATGGATGGTCTTCTCGGTCTCCCCAGGAGGCAGTGTGGAGGCGAGGCGTGGTCATGAGCTGTGTGTCACGCATGGGAGTCTAGTGATCCCAGTCACAGGCTCTGTGATCTGGGGTAATTTATTTAACCTCTGTCATCCTTAGTGTCCTCTGTTATTACGGGGGCTCTTCCTACATCACTGTGGGGATTAAATGCAATACTAGGCACATAGCACAGCAAATGCTTATTATTTTATTAATATTATTCTATCTTTATGGACAGGAAGGTTCCTTTCACTTCTCAACAAAGTTAATACTGAAGGTTTGAGTTCATCATCATCCATGAAGTTGTAAACTTTTACTGAAAGAGTATAATATTTGAAAACATACACGCACCCCAATGCTCATAGCAGCACTATTTACCACAGCCAGGGCAAGGTAGCAACCTAAATGTCCATCGACGGATGGATAAAGAAGATGTAGTACATCTATATAATGGAATACTACTCAGCCATAAAAAAGAATGAAATAATGCCATTTGCAGCCACATGGATGGACATAGAGATTATCATACTAAGTGAAGTAAGTCAGACAGAGAAAGACAGATATCATATGATATTGCTTATATGTGGAATATTTAAAAAATGATACAAATGAATGTATTTACAAAACAGAAACAGATTCATAGACATGGAAAACAAACTTATGGTTATCAAAGGGGAAAGGGTTGGGGAGGGATACATTAGGAATTTGGGATTAACAGGTACACACTGCTATATATAAAGTAGATAAACATGAGTTGTTTGTATAATTTGGAGATTAATCCTTTGTCTATTGTTTCAATTGCAAATATTTTCTCCCATTCTGAGGGTTGTCTTTTTGTCTTGTTTATGGTTTCCTTTGCTGTGCAAAAGCTCTGAAGTTTCATTAGGTCCCATTTGTTTATTTTTGTTTTTATTTCCATTACTCTGGGAGGTGGGTCAAAAAAGATCACGCTGTGGTTTATGTCAAAGAGTGTTTTTCCTATGCTTTCCTCTAAGAGTTTTATAGTGTCTGGTCTTACATTTAGGTCTTTAATCCATTTGGAGTTTATTTTTGTGTATGGTGTTAGAGAGTGTTCCAATTTCATTCTTTTACATGTAGCTGTCTAGTTTTCCCAGCACCACTTATTGAAGAGGCTGTCTTTTCTCCATTGTAGGTTCTTGCCTCCTTTTTCGTAAATTAGGTGACCATATGTGTGTGGGTTTACCTCTGGGATTTCTCTCCTGTACCATTGATCTATATTTCTGTTTTTGTGCCAATATCATACTGTCTTGATTACTGTAGCTTTGTAGTATAGTTTGAAGTCAGGGAGCCTGATTCCTCCAGCTCCGTTTTTCTTTCTCAAGCTTGCTTATGGTACTGATGAACCTAGTGGCAGGGCAGGAATAAAGACATAGACATAGAGAATGGACTTGAGGACATGGCGGGGAGGGGGAAGCTGGGGCAAAGTGAGAGTAGCATTGACATATATACACTACCAAATGTAAAACAGTTAGCTAGTGGGAAGCAGCAGCATAGCACAGGGAGATCAGCTCGGTGCTTTGTGATGACCTAGAGGGGTGGGATAGGGAGGCTCAAGAGGGAGGGGGTATGGGGATATATGTATGCATATGGCTGATTCATTTTTCGTACAACAGAAACTAACACAGTATTGTGAAGCAATTATACTCCAGTAAAGATCTATTATAAAAAAATAAAATAAATAAACAATAAGGACGTACTATAGAGCACAGGTAACTATATTTAATATCTTGTAATAACCTATAATGGAAAAGAGTCTGAAAAAGAATATATCTATAACTGAATGACTTTGCTGTACACCTGAAACTAACACAACATTGTAAATCAAGTATACATCAATAAAAACATAAAATTAACTAAAAGGAGGACAATATCTAGTCCGACCTTTTTATTTTACTGAGAAGGTCACCGAGTTTCTGCGCTATGAGGGGTCTAGGAATTCGGCGGGACACAGATGGCAGGGCTGTGACCATTGCCTGGTTCTCTGTCTTTCAACCAGCTTTCTTTTGACTCCATCATACTGCCTCCTTCTTGACAATCAGCCAATGTATCATTAAGAAACAGGACCAGTTAAAACATTTCAGGTGTCAATGAACTAAAAAGGACCCAACTTTTTGCCAGCATATTGCAGTTAAAGCAGTTCTCCTATTTCTCCCTCCTTTGCTCTAAAAGTTAATAAAGCAAATCACCCCAGAGACAATTTGTTCCTGTAGTACAAGGCCTCTCAACCTACGTGGAATGAATCACAAACTTCTCCCAGAACCAATAAAAAATAAATAAATGAAAAGTCAGGTGTGTTGTCAGAATTCCCTGCTGGGTCTGCACAGTGATTAGTGGGCAACTCAGCAAGCAATGCGAGCCCTTTTCTCCTCCGCGTCTGTGTGCTGGTATTATTAAAAAATATATATTTGTTATTACTTTGTTGCTCAGTGCCATGTGAACCAAAAGGAAAATGAAAAAAAGAGCAGTGTGTCCTGTATCATGGGTCGCTGGACACAAAGAAATAAAGCTGGATTGTTGAAAAAAGAAGAAAAAAACCTCATTTTACAAGGTGATGAGTTCATCTTCTCTTATCGCTGACACATCGTATGAAAAGGTAGGATAACTTTTGTTATTTCCTTTGTCTGTACATCTTGCTTACAGTTATCTTCAAAATATACTCCATGGTGAAGATAAAGGTCATGTGCCAACTAAGGAGGGAGGAAAAGAGGGGGAAGAGCAGAAGAGGGGAGGGAGGGAGGGAGGGAAGGGGAGAGGGAGACAGAGGACATATTACATTACAGAGAGGGAGTGAGCACTTAGCATTTCGACGGGCCGGGCCTGGTACTGTTCTCACAACATTTCGGCCTAGAGATTCATTTGATTTTTAATTAATTAATTTATTTTTGCGGTACGCAGGCCTCTCACTGTTGTGGCCTCTCCCGTTGCGGAGCACAGGCTCCGGACGCGCAGGCCCAGCGGCCATGGCTCACGGGCCCAGCCGGTCCGCGTCATGTGGGATCTTCCCGGACCGGGGCACGAACCCGTGTCCCCTGCATCGGCAGGCAGACTCTCAATGACTGTGCCACCAGGGAAGCCCAACAAGATTACTTTTAATGGTAAGTTCTGGAAAGGCCTAAACACTAAGAGAAGGCTCAGGAAGAGAAACTGTGGGCCCACAGCTTGCAATATGAGGGCCGCTGCCTGAGGTTCCCAAGGTCACTTGTTTGTTTGAAGTAGCCTCGTGAAGGAGCGAGGTCAGAGAAATGCAGCTCTGATGCCCTGGAGCGGACAGTGATTCTCCCCCCTCCCTCCTGTTAGCCTCACAGACATGCTGGAGAGGTGTGTGCCTGTCACAAATATAGTTGGCTTTCAATTTTATCTCCATTCTCAAGGCCATATCCTTTCAAAATAACGTCAAAGAAAAGAAAAATGGGCGTAAAAAGGTAGGTTTTAAAGAACCAATAGGAATGTATCAATGACTCTTGAGAAATCATTCACAGGAACATGGGTCAGAGGCTCCACATCCATGCTGAAACTGCAAGGCCAGGGAAGCAGGACTTTGAGACATGGGGGCAGTATTCTCAAGCTGTGCAATTATTGTGTTAGATGATCAAGGACATTTTGAGTAGATGATAACGAAAGATCTAGGTATGGATATACAAAGGATCATCAGACAGCCATTTACCCAGATCTGCAGGCATACATGTAGCTCCTTTGTAGGAGGACCACCAGTTAGCACTCACTTCCTACAGACCTGCAGGGAAGCGGTGCATGCAGCATCCCATTTAACTCTCCTGACTCTGAGAGGTAGGTGCTGTCTTCAGCACCATTTTAAACAAAATGAATCAAGCTTAGTGAAGCCAGAGGTTCCATATTGAGAATGGAGCTGGATGCTGACTCAGATCCATGAGCTCCAACTTCTAAGCTTCCTTTACCATCTCTGCTTCGAAACATTAAAAAAGATTTAAAAAATACCCATGTTCATAAGGCGATGTGAAAGGCCCAGAACCATTTGTGAATTAATCAAAACATTACAATAAGAGGCACAAAATTTGAAAGATGCTCCTGAGTCAGGTAAGCCTTTTTATCTTGGTCAAATAAAACATCCATTGTCAAAGGCCTTGATGTTTTCCTGGAAAATCTCCTCTTATTTTGTTTAAGTATCTATGTAAGGTTTTAAGATAAATGGACAGAGAAAACGTCCATTTCTATGATATAGAAAAGAAAATTAGAATGTGTATCTACCATTTGGTGATGAAGCCAACAGTCCAAAAATGGATTGGCAGTGCCTGCCCACTTGCGTCCTCACCTGGGTCCCAGAGACATGTGCTGAGTTATTTCTGCTAATACACCTGAATTAACCTTAAGTCACCTTTGGGTATTTAGAGGTCAATAATATGACTGTTTTTTAAAGCAAACATGTTTCTTGAAAACAGGCTAAGAGATTTTCCTAAGAAACAGAAACATAATTTTGAGGCTACTAAAAGACAGTGAATGGGACTGATTTTAAAGAAAAAACAGGGTGATGTATTCTAGAAACCAATGGGTGATATATCCATGCATATTCAGTGTGTTGCTTGCTATGCTTTTCAAAAATGTGGCTGTCTTTTAAACGCTGCATGTAATAATATTCAATAAATTTGCAAAAACTATTTTATTCCAAAGTCTATGAAGCTCTGAATTCTGTAGTTGGGACACCTTTGCCTACCCCAAGAACCTCCTGGAACGGTCATTTAGAATTTAGCGAGACGGAAGACGCACCAGAAGATACCTCATGTAATTATTCTCTATACTTGCTGATTACTTAGAAGTTTAGGTCTAGGTTTGAAGTTGCAACTTAACAACCTCACTGGCCTCTCTGCTGTTAGCTGTTTAACTTCCATCTATATTAAATTTCTGTTTCTTTCCTATTCCTTCTACACACATTCCCAGATGCCTTCAGGAAATGTGCCCATTTTGAATACATCACATAAATAAGCTGCAGTGGGGGAAGGTCTCTTCGTTTTGAAAATGCCACGAAGCACAACAGCTGAAAGGAAGTTTCACTGAGTAATATTAGCTTGCATTTCTACGGGAACACTGTAAGTGCTTTTTTCCCCAAAGCACTTAACGTAACAAAATTGCCTCACTCATCAAGGCAAAGCAGTCACCTTTGGAGTGGTACACGAAGCTGTTTTTCAGGATGGAGTAACACTTCAGATGGGACGAGAAATGAAGAAGAATTCTGTGTTGAGCAGCAATGTAGGGGAATTTAAGCAGGCAGGATGAAATTACTTTGTTGGAATCGGGTCAGAATTCTAAGACTAACAGCTCTACTGAGAAAGCCTGCTGTATATTTACTGAATAAACTCCTCTGGCTTTTGGCAGAAAGATATGCCTATTGCATGCATCTATATTGTATACATCGATCTCTTTTTCTTCGCATATATTTATTATGTAGAATTCATAAGTATATTTAAAAAAATTTCGCCCAGATAACGTATATTTGTTTCTCAAAGCTCACATCAGACTGTACAGTTAGCAACATTACTCCATGTACAACCAAGTGAACATCTGTAATGATTCCCATATTAATAAACTACATCCAATGTTCCGAAGTCAATGCTTTCTAAACTTTATCACAAAATATTTTCTGACCTACCTACCTCTTCCCCATTTCCCCTACATTAGCCACTCTTCTCCCACATACACCTAGGCCACAAAAGACCGGGTCTGGCCTTACATTTTTTTTCTTTATTGAGAAGAGAGGGGCTTTAAAAAGTATTAATTTATTTTTAAAGGTTAACTAATGATAATCACCATACTATAGAAGATATAGAAAAATTGAGAAAAATAATTTAAAAATAGAATGCTTAGAATAGCACTCTTGGGATTAAAAATGAATGGGTCAGAAACTTATCGCTTTACGTCAGTAGAGCTTTTGAACAACTAAGCCATTGATGATCTGTGAAAGACTCCATGGAACTGACTCTCAACTCATGACTTTGTTGACTGCTAAGATGCATTACTGTTTTCTTTATTCGTTCATTTAATCAGTCAACACGTACTGCGTGCCTGTGATGTGTATGGCTGCAGACCCATGGAGAGACAGGCAAGCACACTAGCAATTGTTATTCAGTGTGATGAGGGCTAAGCAGGAAACAGGTACTAAGTGCAACGGACCCTCAAAGAAAGAGAATTTAAATCAGCCTGGGGAGGGAGAGAGGGGGGCAGAGATAGCCTTCTGGAGCTGTGTTTTTGAAGCCTACTAGGATTACTAGGCATCAGTCCAGTAGAGAAGAAAGAGTGGGCGGTGTCCGTGGAATAGAAGATGGAATAGCAGAAAAGAGGGAGCAGCAATTCAAAAGGGCCCAGAGACAAGGAGACAGTGAAAAGCACGATGACAAATGGGGAACGGTAGGAGAACGAGGGGTCACATTTCAAAGGAAAAGGACAACAGGTCAGACGCTCAGTGGAAATGTCCTATGAGCAGTTGGCTGTCCAGGCATGGAGAGAGAGTCGGGCTCCAGGATAGATTTATGATAAAAAGGGAGTGACTATCACCTAAAAACTTTCCTTCCAACTCGGCTAACGTGTTCTTCAGCATTTTGGGGAATAATATAAAGAAAAAAGAGAGACCACATGGATGACATAAATCATGTGCATTGCTGGCACAGGCTTCTACAAATCTAATCGACAAAATCATACACGGCACGAGTTAAGCAGCCTTGATACGCTCCAGCAAACCTTTTTCTTGTCATTTGCCCCCCGTGCTGTTTTGCTTTGTCACTTCCCTCTCCTCAGTGGGTTTTATTCTTTTCCCTCACCCTTCATACTCATGCTTTCCGTTTCTCCCTTCACTTTTGTGGCCTCCTCTCTTTTCCATACAATCCACACGAGTTATCTGACTCCTGGGTCCTCCTTTTTGCACCCGTGTCACATTCCGATCCCGATCAGGGAACATGTGCTACCAAGTACTTGATTAATTCCAAACAACTTTTCACAAATTTTACCAGGGATGTTGGAGTCCTTCTCTCTGAGAGCTCCCTGCTTTGGGCTCCCACGGCACCTTGATTTTCTCTCTCCCTGCCCTTCACATATGGTGGCATAATGATCTCTTTTTCAGTCTGTCTCTTCTGCTACACTTTGCGCTCTTTGATGGTAGATACTACAGATTATTTATCTTTTATTCCTTAGTGCCCAGAACTGTACCTCATACAAAGCATATGCATATTCTTAACAGTAAATATGCTGAAAAAGAAGCGATGGGAGGACACCAGATTCTTGTGGGGGAGGACAATAAGCGCATAGACTGAGATCCAATCCTTCTGTTTAATTAAGCATTTGGACTGCAGGCACTTCCTCTAGAGGTCCTATGATGCTTACCCCTAATTGATCTTCAAAGAGCAGCTCACATATTTCAGAATTCTAGGGCTGAGCTAGGCACCCCTCCTCTGAGCCCTGCTTCTGTGTTCCAACAACAACAAAGACGGTAGCGGCAGAAGCCATTTCTGAAGCACCTGTCTCTCCTTTGCAGGTGTTGCATAATTTAATACAACATATGTAACAGGTTACTCTGTCACTGAGGTTCAGTGCTGTTGAAGACAGTGCTAAGAAAACAGGGACTCGCCCAGATTCTCACACACCCATGTTCATAGCAGCATTATTCACCAGTCAAAAGGTGAAACAACTCAGGTGTCTATCGACAGATGAATGGATAAACAGAATGTGGTATATTCACACAATGGAATAGTATTCAGCCATAAAGAGGAATGAAATTCTGATACGTGCTACTATATGGATAAACCTTGAAAACAATATGCCATGTTAAATAAGCCAGACAGTAAAGGACAAATATTGTATGAATGTACTTGTAGGAGGTATTTATCACAGGCAAATTCATAGAAAGTATGATAGAGTTTACTAGGGGCTGGGAAGAGAGGGAAAGGGGAGTTGATGCTATGGATACAGAGTTTCTCTTTGAGATGACAAAAAAATTCTGGAAATAGATAGTGATGCTGACAACATTGTTAATGTACCTAATGACACCGAACTGGACACTTAAAGTGATTAAAATGGTACTTATTTTTTTGTTAAAGTACACTGAAAGAGAGCTTTTTTTAAAAAAGTGCTAAACAAACTGAGCTGGTATGTACGTCACCCAGCCTAGAATTTTCTATCTGCATATCCTGAGCACACACATCACCTTGTAGACTACCAGCCAGCCCAACAGCCATTCCCCACAGCTTTCTTCTAACAGAATCCTTATTTGTTCCAGTAACCAAATCCATCTCAGCTCTGATAAACTCTGATTGATTAGTCTAAGCCTGCCATGGAAGTCCATTCCCTCTGCTGGGTATTGCCCTAAAGATGGTCCTATGGTCCAGTTCTGGCCAATGAGACGTGAGGGGAAGTCTGCTAGGGGTTTCTGGGAAAGGTTTCCAGTTTGGCCCTTGTTAAGTCTGGATGTGATGCCTGGAGTAACAATGGCCATTTTGCAACCATGAGAGGAATGAGCCTGGAGACACCAGAGCAGAAAGATGGGAAGGGCCCGAGTCTGCGGAGACATCCTGGAGTCTCAGAAACAATCAGCCTCGATATCACCCTTTTGCCATTCTTCTTGTTCACTCCAGTGGAGCTATTTAGTGCAACTGAAAGCGTCCTGCACAGCACACTCTGGTTTGATATTGTGTCCCGAATCCTTTGCATTGTCTTTGGCACGAGATAGGCAGTTTATAAATGTTTTACTTCCATACTAACAAAGTTAGCAGTATGGATGAAGAGGCAAGGTGAATACTCTCAAAACCTTTGGAGGAACAATAGAAGATGACTGAATGACAGATAGGTAGAGAGGTGGATAGACAGATAGATACTGGATAGAAAAGATGACATCATATTCAAATCTACAATTGATCTTCTTAACTGACCGCCAAAACCCTCATAAAGTCTCTTTTTGGTGTGGAATATATTATTAAAAGTAGCACTTGGCAATTCCATTTTGAATCCTTAGCTATCACTTCACTTTATTTCATCTGAAAAGTGAAACAATAACTGTGCCAAGGAAGCATATTTTTAATAAAACCCAATAAATAAGTTCTAATCGTTTCTGTTTCCAACCAAATGTTAGTCTATTCTTGTGGGTTGTTCAGTGGTGGGATAAGTACCGTCAGCCTTCCAGAGGGCCTCAGCTGCACAAACCATTTCTTGTTGTGGGTAAAGACACGTGCTAGAAAACAGATATTTACCCGATATAATATTACCTTTAACTGCCAACAAAATATGCTAAGAAGAGTCACAACTTTGAATATGATGTCCTATGTTAATCTTGAGTAAATTGTTTTATCTTGTGGTATTTGATTATCACGTCCCCACACTTCTGAAAGAATTGACTTTTGTACTCTTTGCAATAACTTGAGGGGATTCTCTGCCTTATGCAATGATATTTTCCCCCTTACATTTGGATTTAATGCTAAGAAAGGAGTGTAGAGCTGTAGTCATGTGTCTGGATGGGTTTAAATCACACTCGACCATTCTTTGCTGTGTCTCCAGTTAGGCAGTTGTATCACGCCTCTGCCTTAGTTTCTCAACATGGAAAATCGGGATAACAGTCTCTCCAGTTTCTCATCAGGGTTGTCGTGGCAATGAATGAAGTAATGTGTGGAAAGCAAGTAGCACTGTTTCTGCCACGCTGTAAGCACTCATCAGTGGGAGCTGGTTAGATTGGGTTCTGGGGACTTCTTTTGTGATTTGGAAACTGAGGGAGGAATGTAAGAGCTCTGCTGGTGGGAGAGAGAGGCTGGTGTCCACAGGGAGAAACTGGCTGGCTGGCCTCACGGCCGACCTTGTATTGGTTGAGTCACCTCGTTTGAGGGTCTGTCTGGTCCTCGGCTGCCGATCTGAGACCCAGTTTGGTTTACAACTCAGGGCTGTTGGTATTGAGGCAATCAGAGGGGGAGGGCTGGTTGTCTGATAGGAATATTTGTGGAAGTCAGGCTCTAATTATTTCTAAAAGAGGCCTGACACTGGGGCCAGACTGGGCGAGTCTTTGACCGAGGTGCCTTTGTCCTAGGACAGAATATGGATAATCACGGCTAAATTAACAGGCACCCCTGAGACTCTTGTTTCATCTCAGATCCAAGCTACCCAAGCGGTCTGGACTGACAGGTTTGCTGCTCTTTACAAATGTAAATAACATTGATCAGGGCACAGTCAGTTCCTTGGTTTGTGCGCTTCTGGCCCAGGGACATTTTGTCTCTCAAGTGTCCTTCGCATCTCTCTATCTCCTACATTATGGGTTGATTATTCTTCATTCAGGCTGCCCTCCCCTGATATTCTTGCTCCAAACTCTCTGTAGTCCAGGGCGATACCGGAGCTGTGAAATCATAAACTAGTCTAACCACATCTGAATTAAAGAGAACACAGCCAGTTAAGCATCTACCTGAACTCTCTCAGTAGCTATATGTCAAACGGAACACGGTCTAAATGAGCTTTGCTAGGAAAGAGAATGCTTGAGCTCTCTCAGATCAGTAAAGAAAGGCTAAAACACTTTCAACTTGCAGACTCAACAGAATCTGTGAACGAGAAACAGATAAAAGGCAGAGAGCTGTGCTATCCTGGTGCTTTTTAGTATGTGATTGACACAAAGGAAGAAAAAAGGGAATTCAGCTCAATATAAGGAAGAGCTTTCTTTTTTAACTATTACAGCACCTCCCCCTCCTGTAATGGATGGCTTGGTGGGTCATCAAGATCCCATCGCTGGAAGAGTTTAAGGAGGAGATAGAATTAGGGCCCTGCCAGCTCCTGAGTCTCTATGTTAAGATGCTTAAGGTTAAACACATAGAATAGACTCTGAGGGCTAGAGGACTTCATGATGATGCTGGTATGGGTTTGTGTCACTAGGAAAGATGTCCTGGAGAAGGATGCACCTGAGTGGACCTTGAAGGATGGCAATGACGGAGGTGGGAGGAAAGGAGTAGACTGGCCACTCTGTGTTCATCAGGAATGACACTGACGAAAGTAAGGGACAAAATTAGCAAAACATATGCACAGGTGCCCTGCCTACTCTCCCTGCTGTTGGCTTTTTCCTGTTTCTTGTGGCAGGATGTTTCATCCGAAATCACTGCTTTCACTAGATTCCTCCTTAATAAATTTATGCATCCAGGAAAACCACAGAACTCTTCAGCTGGCTTTCAAGTCCCCCTTAGTCTGCCCCAGCCCAATTTTCAAAATCGAGTGCCCGCTACCAAGAGAAGAATCTTCGGCTCCATCTAGACCCTCCTGGCCTATTAAAGGGACTTCACCTTCCCCGAGGTGGCCCACCCTCCCCAATATTTGCTCCTTCTCGGCTGCATGCGCTAACTTTCATCAGGGTTGGAAGGAATGTGCAGAAGTCAAATGTATTAGCAGGTAGAGCCTAACCGGTGCAGAGCCTACTCCTCTCTATATGTACTGATTTTTTTCTTTTCCTTTCACGTTGGTTTTGACCAGTACTTCTCCAACTTTCATGTGCACATACCAGTCACTTGCAGGTTCTGATTCAGAAGGTCTCGGGTAAGGCCTGGGATTCTGCATTTCTAGCAGTTCCCAGGTAATGCTAGCGCTGCTGGTCCATGGACCACGCTTTGAGTACTACGGCTCTAGGGTCAAACGCTATCCTCCTTTGCCTTGGCCAACTGGCCTCCCCAATCTGGGCCACTCATTTCATCTCTTCAGTACAAACCGATGCTCAGGTCTCACTCAATCTGCTTTCCGTCTACCTCTGTAGAGTCTGAAGATCCCTCCTCGTTAATGAGACTTCTGTCCCGAACCCTCCTTACCTCTCTGTGCCGCCGCTGGCCTTGCCCAAACTGGAAGAGGCAGTGGAAGTTATGAGGATCGATGGGTTCTCAAATAGATGAATGTATAAGGAAAAGAGCAGGAAGCTAAGGGTTGAGTCACTCAGGAAAAGAACAGGGAAAAGGGGAGACAATATAGAGAGAAAAGAGGGGAGCACACAGGGTTGCTGAACCAAGGAGAATATTTCAAGAAGCACAGGTTGTCCAAACATCCCTCAAACCCCTCCACACATCACTTCTCTCCTCTGTGATCTCACCCTTTGGATTTCTAGAGAAGTGCATTTTGGACTTGGCTGTATACTGGATTTTATTCCTTTCAGAATTGTACTCTGCTTCCAAATGGGATGTGAGATGGCTCACAAATTTAAGTGTACGATCAAAGAGGCCAGTATTTTCAATGAACCGAAAGTTAAAAAAGCAACAAAAACAACAAAACCAGAAATCTGCATATCCTGGTCTGAGTACAGAAACGAGCTTTGACTGTTCTGAAAGTTCTTTGCTTATAAGTCCTTTCCCCCTGCTATGTTGTAAGCTCCCAGAGAGCCTTAGTTTTGCACTGAATGGACCAATTGCTTCCCTATTTCCCAGGTTGGACAGGACGAGACTTCCAAAAACTGCTTAACAAAATAATCACTGACTCGAGTTGGTAACATTCACTACCCTGCTCTGTAAAGCTCTGGATTTTCCGATGACGTGTAACTCTTCACTTGTGTGCCTCAAAAATCGATGAAAATTTATGTTAACTCTTTTGTTAACACTTCTTGGTTTCAAGCATTTTCTGAACTTTCTGCATGGTCTTCTAACATTTATATGTGAGCATTTAGATCATAAGGAACTTTTAAGACGATTTAATGTAACTTCATTTTGCATATGAGGAGACTGAGGTCCAGTGAGGTTAAAATGGATGACAATGTTACACTGGGAATTACTGATAAGCTGTGTTTGGAATCCATATTTATTGCATGACGCATTTGACTACATTCTACTTCATTCTAAAACTTGAGCTAAAGATCTTGTACCTTTGTTACCAAAAAATATATTTTTAAAACATTCAAATTGCATTTTTTCTTCAGTAAAATATTCACTGCTTAATATTACAGTTTTATAACTTTTATAACATAACTCTGTATGTTTCAGTTATTTCCAATCATTCTAAAGTGGTCAATGGCATCAATCAACTGCTTCTGGTGATTAAAATTTTATTTTATTATCTTCATTGTATTAGGTATGCTTGTGGCACAAACAAGGTGTGTGTGGTCTATTCTATGGAAGGAGATGAAATAAAAAGCTGGGTTATCTTTGGAATATCACAGCTGTAAGAGGTTCATCATGACTTTGATCCACATTGAATAATTTAACACGGGGTGATACATCAAATGTGTAGGCAATAAATCTCAATACAAATGACTAGGGAACTTATTTCTTCAATGAACTATTTTGAAATAACTTCAGGAAGTCCTTAGTTACTAGCTGTAAGAGGTTCATCATGACTTTGATCCACATTGAATAATTTAACACGGGGTGATACATCAAATGTGTAGGCAATAAATCTCAATACAAATGACTAGGGAACTTATTTCTTCAATGAACTATTTTGAAATAACTTCAGGAAGTCCTTAGTTACTGAACTATTTTGAAATAACTTCAGGAAGTCCTTAGTTACTGAACTATTTTGAAATAACTTCAGGAAGTCCTTAGTTACTGAACTATTTTGAAATAACGTCAGGAAGTCCTTAGTTACTTTGAAGCATCAATGAAAATAGAAGGTCAGTAGGCTAAAACTGTTAGATGCTATAGATATTACCTTCAGCTCAGGAAGAAAGGTTGATACACGCCAGAGATGCTTTACGTATATGACTAAGTAGATTTTATCATTATTTTCATCCAGGGACATTAAGATGCTACAGAAGGGACAAAAGCTAGGTTCTTTATTTCTCTGCAAATATTAACACATTTCCACTTATTGTGTCTTGGCTGAGAAGGAAACACCACTCACGACTCATGGCGCTAAAGACGATATAGAATCAATGAAAGAGTATATCATCAATATACCAATCTGTGTGCTACCAACCTAAGAGACTAATGTGGAAATTAATGACCTTTAAAATTCAAGGAATGCGCATACATCAATCTAATTGAAAAAAAGAACTGATAAAGTGTTCCATCATTTACTGCCACCAAGCAGGAAGGGGAGATTAATGACACATGTTGATCAAATGCAGTACATAAAGAGTAAGATATCGTTTCGCCATACCAGCAGGTCCAGAAATCACCTTGGGTTTCTTTTTAAATGAAGGTTGGATGGAGAAAACGACTAACAGGATGTAATAAGACTCCTATGACTCTCTAGATACAGAGTAAAGTTTTCTATGATCTCAAATACACCCACTCAGCAGTTCCTAACAAGAGTACAGATCCCTCTTGGGAAGAGGGAAGCTCCCATACACTTCTACATGCTTAAAAAGCAAAAGCCTCCATTATTTTGTTATTTGCCCAGTACACGGGTGCACAGAGTACTATTTCGGCATCATATAGTTTTGTTTCTATTCATGAAACTTCTCTCTTATTAAATAAAAAAATGGAGATAAATGCAGTATTATTTCAGGGCAGTTGTCTATGCTGGTGTTGCCTTTGACTATCTAAGTTGTAGAGAATCAACTGGAGAACAGAGCGCGGTATGCAATTTAGGACAATAGTCGGTTATAATCATTTAAAGTAACGTCCTTCTTTTCCCAGTGGCTACCTTGGGAACACAGACCATCCTCTTATCTCTTGTAATCCTTCTCATTTACGACTGTCAGAAAGCAATTTTCTGTAAGTGTTGAGGAGATTATACGTTGTATGTACGCTGTCTGCAGATATAACGCGTTATTTCATATGTATGCTCTCTACATGCCTCTATAGTTTCACAGAATAAAGTAGAGTTTCTCCAGCTTGGGCAGAAAGATTTGCTGAATTCCCTTGGGCTTTGTTGACCTTTTGTCATTCCTGACACCAGCCTCAATTTGATCAAAGTTTTCTCTTGGGAAAACTCAGGGTCTTTTTTTTGTTTGTTTTCTTTCTATTCTGGGTAGCCTTTCTCAGCCACTCTACCTAAAAAAACCCTAATCGTCTTTCATTGGGAATGGCAGTCTTGGGATTACTAGAGAGCATCTCATACCCTTGAGCCCCATTTCTATCCAATTTAATTGCTTTTCTTCTCTTGTCACTGTCCATTTACACTGGCCCTATCATTTATAGCTTTCAGACTCTGCTATGTGATCTGTTCTGGGGAAAAAGAAAGCCCACACTTTTTGACCTCTTTAAAGTCATTCATCTTATAAACACATAAGCTACTCCCATGATTAATACCAAAGACAGCACATGCTAATCAGGATTTTTCTTTCTTGCTTTTTTTTTGGTAGTGGGGAGCAGAGAGAGATAATTTTCAACAATTCATATTTTATCCTCAATTTCAGCATGGAGGTCTCAGTTACCTGACAGATGTAGTTTCCTACTAATTTATCTGAGGTTTAACCAGCAGGAGTCCCATGATAAAAATCCCCTTTTATCTCTTAATCACAATAAAATAAATATGAAGACTATCTTAAGAAAAACAGACAAACAAGAACCAAGAAGTTAGACATTTATGCGTGACCTACTTTGAGAACAATCTTATTATTAAATACTGTATTTAATAAACCATTTAGGGGCTTCCCTGGTGGCGCAGTGGTTGAGAGTCCGCCTGCCGATGCAGGGGACACGGGTTCGTGCCCCGGTGCGGGAAGATCCCACATGCCGCGGAGCGGTTGGGCCCGTGAGCCATGGGCGTTGAGCCTGCGCGTCCGGAGCCTGTACTTCGCAACGGGAGAGGCCACAACAGTGAGAGGCCCGCGTACCGCAAAAAAAAAAATAAAAAAAAAATAAAAATAAAAATAAATAAATAAATAAACCATTTAGCAGGGAGCACACAGAGCTCTGCAAAGAATGTAATGAAGGATACATTCACGGAAAAATACTATGATGGACAAGCCTGTTTCAGATCCAAGGTTTAATACAACAAAGTCACAGGAGAGCTTTGATTCCCAGACACCAGGTGACAAATCCTTCCCAGGTTCAGGGAAGTGAGAGGAAATAAGTAGAGGACGTTGAGGGCCACCCAAGGAGCATCACAGCAGTCCCATCTCTAGGATGACAAGAGTTTCGCAGTTGCTAGTGGTGCCAGGAGGGTATCAGGAGAGGAGCCAGGAGCCTGCTGGGGAATGAACTAGACAGCACACATCTGCCAGGGCAGTGATAGGAGAATGTGTTTCTGAGATTAATGTTTCACAGCTGTGATGGAAACCTGGATATAGGCATAGCTGATGGGTTTTGCAGCAGGAAACAGATGAGAAATTATAGCATCCAAAGACCCTGCTACAGCAAATTGATGATAAATTTACACCCATGAGACAACTGGTGGTGGAACAAAAGAGCAGCAACCCTCACCTCTGATTTGTCTCTTTGGCCTAATTTGTCAAAGTTCTGCACTTCTTAACCAGGCAACTCTCCCCACCAGCCTTGAATCATCATGGGTTTGAATATCTTTCCCTTTTCAGTCTATGGCAATATCAAATGAATGCCTCTACTTCTGAAACTTTAAATTGTGGCTGCATCTTTAAGATGGATTAAAAAAAACCTTTTTTCAATGGAAAATTTCAAAAATTAATAAAAGTAGAGAGAAAAGTATAATGAACCCTCATGTACCTATCACCCAGCTTCATCGATTATCAATTCATGGCCCATCTTGTTTAATTTACCCCCTTTCCCCTCCACTCCCCCATGCATCCTAACCCCCTCATCCCCAGATTATTCTGAAAGAAATTCCAATTTTCCCATCACTTCTCTTACACGGAATTTGTCATCAAGTCTCCTTCAGGAAACTGGTAGTCTAGTTTGCAGCTTTATTTTTTCTACCTACATTAGGAACAAAAGATATTTGGAGGGGGCCCTTATTATTTACTTCTTGCCCATTTTTATTAGAGCTAAAATCACAACATTTGTAGAGTTAGTTGCTAAAGACATGCATGTGAACGTATTTTTATATCAGTAAGCTCAGCAGCGAATCAAAAGATTTAATCCGTTTTGGACTCTGATTGACCCTTGTAAAATATTTCCTGTGGTATGAAATAATGTAAGAAAATACAGCATTCAAACTATACAGGAATTCCACTCAAGTTCTTTCCCTATCTATATTTGGTCCCTTGATATTCCTTTCAGAAGCTGTCACATTTCACAAAGATGGACTCCTTTTATTGTGTGATCTACCCTTTTACAAATCTGTGCAATGTTCACAATCAGAATCAAAAGATTAAGATCTAAAATGTTGTCTGTGCATTTAGCTTATTTTCCACATTGGATTGTAAGTTATATAGGCAAAGACTTTCTCTTAAACTTCTTGGTGTTTATCCACAGTGCCTAATACAGTGCTTAGCATTATAAAAGCACTTATTTGATGCTTAAAAAAGACTTGTCAATGTTGCTTCTCATCATTAAACCTAAGTGTGGTTTATAAAATGACAGATTCTTTAGCAAATAGGTGTGCCGCCACCAGTCATTTTCTGTGCCCAGGGCAGACATTGCTAATCAATCACTACGTTCTTTTCTAAATTGGGATGCAGCCTCAGCGTCCTTAGCAAGCAAATTACAATTTATTTGCTATCCTTGCTCTAAAATTATTCAGTTAGAGAAGAGAGAAGGATCACTGATTCGGCCATTGAACTTGTTAAATGTTGTCACGTTTTAAATGTTCTGCAGGTTACTTACACTACCCCTGTAGGTTTTAGGTCAGCTCAGGGTTCCTGTATACTCGTGTTCTGGCCAAAGTGTAGTTTCCATGATGGGCTTGGAATGAGAAGGTCTGGTTTCAAATTCCATTACTCACTAGCTGGGGGACCTCGAGCAAATCTCCTAGTGTCCATCAGCTTTTGTTTTTCTCGACTAATATTTGGACAGTAACTTCCACCCTTCTTCAGAGGGCTGTTCTGAGGGTCAGATGAAATAATGAACCTGAGTGGCTTTTTAAATTGTTAAAGCTTTATAAAATGTCGGCTAAGAGAGATCTTAGAGGTCATGTACATAAGCACAGATCTTCGTCTAGGATGAGGTCATACAAACTTAATAAAGCACCAGTTTCTGACCTTATAGTCACTCACCTACCTATCTCTTTGATTCCCTCTTCTGTGTGATTGTCAAAGTGCTTCTGGATTTATAGCGGATCTCTTCAAAGAGATCTGAGGTCTAATGATGCTTCATTACACTATGTTTTTAGGGGGCCAGGCTAGGGAAAAATCTACAGGGGGTCAAATTGATAAGATAGAAAATTAGATAGGGTGCACAATGAAAGGTTTGAGGCTCAGGGGACATTTTATAGGTCTAATGGTTTTGGGATAGTGATGGTAAGACTGCTTAAAAAAAAAAAAGCCTCAGGGGATTTCCCTAAATCTTTGGCCTTATCAACCTCATGTTCTAACCAGGTGACTAACTGGCCGTATGTTCCATTTAAACAGCTTTCTAAGGAAGCGGCTCCTGATTCTCTCAGCACGTGGGCATATATGACAATACAGAAAAGAGGTAGCAGTTAATTTTCCTAACCACCCCGAAACTAACATATTTGCAATGCATTTCATCAGCAACTTAGTAAATCGCCATTTAAGAGGTACATTACTTTTACAATAGTACCATAAGACTCCTGCTGCCAGCCATAATTCACAGGTGGTAGCTGAGGAAAGTAGGTTCAATAGTACTTCCATATCCCTCCGTCCTGAGGTGCTAGTTTCTAAGTAACGGGCTGGCGATGTGTGTGAGCATGTTTTACTTCGGGGGCTCTGAGTCAAAATAATTTATAAACTTCTCTCTCTCTCTCTTTTTAAGCCCGATATGCTCAGGGGCATATCAGCAGCTGGATGGAAATTGTTCCGGTGAGGAGAGGGTCCTATCTGAAGGTCACTTTGTGTAATATTTGAGAAGGCGTTTCACATTTATTTTTGGTATTCAGGTTCTTGCGTGACTTAAAATATTTAATTTTAAATGCATAATAAGAATGCTGAGAAAGGAAGGGTTTTTTTTCTTTGATCATGTTTTACAGGAAAAAAAAAATCTAGTGAAATACGAACATTAGGTTACGTGATGCTGGTTACTTTAAACTTATGTATCGCTTCATTTCCGATTCAAATGTCAAGTCAAAGTAAATTCCTTAAGTACTTTGAAAAATCTTTCTAAACTGTTCAAATTTGAAAGCATCCATCCATCCAATGTGGACTTGGTTGTCAGAGCAGGGGTTGGGGACAGAGAAATCTGTGTCACTGGCAAACTGATCAGGGAGCAAATGGAAATCTTTTGAGGGAAAGCGCAAATTTCATTACCAGTTTTTTTTTTTTTAATTTGACTTTTAAGGCTTCTATAAATACGATCTTAATATTTTCATGACCAACCATACTGTCCATGTTTTTCCTCCAAATTCCACCTTTCTGTCCTTTTGGCAAAAGGATAAAATTTTTATATTAAAAAAAATGCACACAGTGTCTCTGTCCTCATTTAAAACCTTTTCAGCGACTTTCAGCAACACCCCAAAGCTTTACTTCTTATTCAGTTTATTCTCATCTGTCATAGAAATTGATGTGACTTCCATGACTAAACCTCATGCTTATTGTTTCTGAAGTCACACCACCTACTACTTTGCCCTTTCCAAAAGGAAAGAAAAAAAGAAATGTCTAAGGAACTAGACCGGTAATTATAGCTAACTTTACATTTTATTGTTTTATTATTTTCTTCTTTATTCCATCTCCTTGTGGCCCTGGGAAGTTCAAGGATACACTGTGCTACAGATGTTTAGTTCTGGATAGAAACCTTGAGATAGTATCCAAATCCTTTTTTTTTTTTTTTAATTAATTAATTAATTAATTTTATTTATTTATTTTTGGCTGCGTTGGGTCTTCGTTGCTGCGCACGGGCTTTCTCTAGTTGGCGGCGAGCGGGGTCTACTCTTTGTTGCGGTGCACAGGTTTCTCGTCGCAGTGGCTTCTCTTGTTGCAGAGCGTGGGCTCTAGAGTGCGCAGACTTCAGTAGCTGTGGCATGCAGGCTTCAGTAGCTGTGGCTTGCGGGCTCTAGAGCGCAGGCTCAGCAGTTGTGGCACACGGGTTTAGTTGCTCCGCGGCATGCGGGATCTTCCCGGACAAGGGCTCGAACCCATGTCCCCTGCATTGGCAGGCGGAGTCCCAACCACTGCGCCACCAGGGAAGCCCAAGATAGTATCCAAATCCTTAATTTTAACAGATGAGTAAACTGAGTCTGAGATAAATGCTGTGCCTGACATCACCCAGTAGATAAGCAGTGACAATGTCTTTAGATTGTTTCCCTGAGCCATTTCTTATCTAAAAAATGTAAACATAATTTAGCATTTGGAGTTACGGACTAAGCCCCCCACAAAGGACCAAATGCTGTTTTTGTTTTTAGGGTATCCTAACTTAGCAAAGTACAGAGTCGTTATTTGAATTATTCCTCTTTGCCCTGGCGTTACAGCAGCTTTACTTTTATTATTTTTATTTTTTGCAAAGCAAGAGGAGAAACTGAGGCAGAGAAAGATGAAGTGTCTTGTACAGCCTAAGTGGCACAGCTTTTCGATGTAAGCCACAGTGTGTTAGTTACCCCCATCTGGCTAAATAGTGCTCTTCTGAGGCGCACGAGCTGATCTCTGTCTGCACAGATAAATGACGAACCAAAAATAGTTCGTGTGGTCTACTGGCAGACATAAAAAGCAATGAGGTCAGCCCAGTGTCCAGAAGGAATGAGCACTCATGTATTATTCTGCCCACTTTGATTTGCTAACAAAATCATGCAATTTTAAAAGAGCGAGGACGGAGTTTAACGAAAGGAAAAGAAAATTAGAAATGTCAAGTGTAATCCTTTGAAATAGGTAGTGAAAGCTCAGGAGGATAACTGTTTTGATGTTCCGAGTCCTGCCAGCGAGTGACAGGGAAAATGAAGACCCTTTCAGACAAATCCATTGTGCTCTGTCAAAGGTGGCTGAAGTTCTGTTCAAACACCTGTTTCTAGTCTTTATGAATATTAAAAGGCTCTGTGATTATTTTTTTTGGAAGCAATGATTTTAAAGTGTTACAGTACACTTCATCTCGGTCTGGTTCCAATTCACTGCCAGTCCTCAGCTTTCCCTGAGGACATACATAACTTTTAAAATTTGTGACAGTTAGATTTGCAGACCTAGAGCATACGGGAACTGAAAAACAGGGTAGCTTTTTAAAAGATTAGTATAAGTCATTCTAATGTCATGTTACCTGTAATTTGCTTTCAATTTAGCATAAAGGTGCTAACCACGTAAACTGATACAGAAACATAAAATAAAGGCGCTCTGGAAGAGGGGAAGGCATGCCTTTCCAAAGACATCATTCCATCACTAATAGCCATGGGACTGTCAACTGTATAGGGAGATCGATTCCATTGGATAAATTATCCTCTGACCATTAAGCGTCTGTATTTGAACTGTGTATGGGCTTTCCAGAATGTAATCTATTTTTCTAAATTTAGTTTGCATGGATTATGATTCCTTCCAAAGTTAAAGAAAGGTATTGACATTAACCAATTGGATTTTATGTAATTTCTTGGGAATATATATTACAGATCCAACAGACTGTATGGAATATCGCCATTAAATCTTCCAACTACTCTTTCAGGGTTCTTTCTCCTTGGTTCAAACGAAACTGTGTTACACAAATCACAGCCCCATAAAACGATCACTTATAACTAACTCCTTCCAGATTTCACTAATTCTGGTCTTGACTAATTCCTTCTTTGTGAAGGAATCCAACCCACTACAATCTCTAATCACTTGAGCCAGTTTTGGTGTATATCACATTACAGCTGCTAAAAAAGAATTGTCCTAATTCTTCTTGAAATTCAGGAGGCAAAGCTTTGTGGCCAGGAAATTACAGTTAGGTTGTCTAGAATTTGCAATCAACATTTCAAGTCACTCATTCACGTTTAGGGATGGAGATCAAGCCAAAATCTGTCTTACACTGAAAAGGGATCTGAAAGGATCTGCTTCACATTGCCCTGCCATGCTTCTTTTACTCTTTGGAATTTGATAGAGATAGAGTAGAAATCAGGCAACCTAACCTCCTTCTTTTTCTATTTTGGCTCTTGGGGATAACCTGTATTTGGCCCTGTTTGGTGGCTAATTCCAGGCATTGACACAATGCAGACCCTGCTGCCTACGTAACAGGAGTTGCCCTCTCTGCACTCTGACGATGCTGTGATTACCATTCTTCTGAATGCCATTTTCCTGTCTAAACTGCAAATGTTAAGACACGTATGATGGACTCACAACATTCTCCAGTCTCCTGGACTCCCTTAAGACCGAACAGGCATAACAGAACGCCATGTACCCCTCTCGCGAGAGTTCTCAGAGTCCAAGGAGCCAACAATCAACTTCTGAGGATCGTACCGTCACTGTTCATTCTGCCGTTTCTCAGCTCGAGAGTGAGAAGATGATGTCAATCAGATGATGTGCTTTATCTATACACTATACTCTCCGAGCGCTCCTCAACCATCTCTGCAGGTGCCTAAAAGACCATGTGTGATCTTACTCCCAATCTACCTACTACCTCTTCTATCCCATCTTCTACTACTCTCCGCCTTGTCTTTCACCACCAACACTGGCCTCATTGCTTTGCTTTAAATAGCACCTCCACTGCCAGCACTATCCACCCCTTTTCACTGTTCCACTGCTTTATTTCCCCATCCAGTGCACTGATCACTATCTGACATACTATATATTCTATTTATTTTATTTATTACCTGTCTCCCAACACTGGATTCCATGAAAATAGGAATTTACTGTTTTTTTTTCTGGATCTCCAATTTGCAGAGCAGTGTCTAGCAAAAACAGGTGCTCAATGAATGAATCCATGGCCACTTCTTGGATCCTTGTTGTTTCGTAGCTCGAAGCCATTTAGTTTCTCCTGAAGGAGACAAGGAGGCCCTCTGATGTAAAAATCTTCATCTGGTCATAAATATGACTCTGGAGGATGTCATATTTCACAAAATGTGTCATTTTAGATCAATAAACTGAGCACCTACTATGTGCTCAATTCTGGGAAGGCGGCGTGCTTCCTTCCGCGGAGGAGCTCGCTCACAGTCAGGCCCTGGGTGGTATGATTTACATACTCTGCAAAGGTGTCAAGCAAGATGGTGAGCAGGGGAGAAATCCAGTTTGTATTCTGCCAGCTGAGCCCTGTGCTCTTTTAGCAGAGGACAGATGCTGTTTTGTAATTCATGTACCTGCAGGGCCCACCTTACTGCAAGTTACCAAGAGAAGCTTTCCCAGCTAGCAGCTGCCCCTGGTCAGTCCCTTTCTATGGATACCCTCAAACACTCACAGTCAACTCTAAGCTCCCAGCTTAACCCCTAGTCTTCAAGATTGATTTTCCATTCAGTGCTGCTTTGAGTTTAAGCATGTAGTAAGCATCACTTCCTAAAGAAAACCGGGTCCAGTGGGGTCAGGGACCTCCTTCACACAATACATCTCTCCCCACAAACGACTTTTGAAAGACAGATAGTTTCTGATCTTCTGCGGGAAGCTGGGTAGGATTGAAAGCCAAAAGCTCTCACTTGAGTACCCTAAAATGTTTAGCTCTCTGCTTCTAGAGAGTGTATAGAATTCCCAAACAACTGGCAAGGCGGCACTTAACTTTAATCTTTACTAACTTCTTATTGTAGGGGTAAAATTCCCAGGAAACTGTCCCTCTCATAAGAATAAATTCCTAATTCACACTTAACGACTTCATCAGTGATGCCTCTAATGCAGGAGGTGCTTTGAAGCATCTTATTTCTAGACTTGGGATGTTGACCTATGAGACCTGGTTTTAAAAAGTATTTAGAGAATGCTCTATTGCCTTCAGTTCTCTACATCAGTTAAAATAATTCCAAGACTCATCTATATATGGGATTCTCAATTTTTCCTTGAGTTGATTATTCTTATCAGTGATGGTGCCTTATTCAAGTTGACACAGAAACAGCTGTGCTCAAGTACAAACTGCTTTATACATTTGTGTGGGGTTGAGAGTAACTGACTTCTTTGCAAGTGACAGTGACACAGTGTGGATTGTCTAGAATCTAACCCACCATAGCTTAGAATTCCAACATGATATTTTTCGGAAGGCTGCTCTGCCATCAAACCCAGCTGTAATCACTTTGCTTAATTGATCATCAAACCGAGAAGGGCTCCTTTAAAGGAGGAAAAGGGCAGAAGAAGAATCCAGGCATGAAGTTTCCTGAAATCTGCTCCCCCACCTTCTGCTTGCACTGAAAGCTAGAAAAATCTGGTGTGTGATGAATGTTTAGAGTTTGTATCCACCTTATTAACTCAAGCGTGGTAAAATGTGTGAAAACAATCTCTATTTTAGCCAAACACAGAGTATAACATAGCATCATTAATGATCTGTAGAAAAAGGCATTTTCCCATCTTTTCCGATGCTTTCTTCTTCCCAATCTTGCCTCTAGGAAACCCTCCCATCTTCTCAGAAATCTACGTTCATCTCTTGTCCCCAATTGTATTTATATTGATGTTCTTTCTATCTCCTTTCTTTAGCTCCACAAGCATTTCTCATCCCATCTCTCCTGAACGGAGATGGGCCAGGTATCATTCCAACCGTGAGAACCCGTGTCTATATTTGCCTCTACTTTCTCGCGATGTGCTTATTACTAAAATTCCCTAAAATCGGATTCAGCATTTCCTGCATTATTGAATTGGCTTTCTCAAAGGCTTCTTATAAGTGTCAAATTCAATGACTTCCTCTATGTCTGAATCCTCCACATTAGCTCTGTAGCACCCAACGTGCCCTCTCATGGGGAAACTCACTTAGTGAAACTCCACTCTTCTCTAGGCAGATAATGGTGACAGTCTCCTGGTGTTTCTTCTACCTCACTGGTCCCTTTTGCCGTCTACTGCGTTTGCCCTGCATGCACTAATTGAATTCATAATGTGGGGTACCCTAGGGTCTCTCCCTGACTGCTGTCTTTCTTTGGGCCACGCATGTCCCCATGGGGTCTCACCCACATCTTTGTCCCATCCTCTCCATTGCTGATAATGGAGCAGCTACTCACTCTGGGACTCAGGCAGCAAAGCCAACCACAAACTTCCTGGATCCGGTTTCCTGTCCTTTTCACCACCTGAACATTCCTCCTAGAGCACTCAGACCCGAACCATGCCTTCAAAGGCGTTCACAAGGTGCTTCCAACCTCTTTTTCAAGTTTCATTCTTTACTAGTCACTTACATGCCTGAGTCTATTTATGTATCTGAAATTGCAAGGAAAAAAGTGCTTTTTGCTTTCCCCTGCATATCCCAGGGAAATGTTATGATGTTGGAGGAGCTCTGTCTCCCTTCTTTTTTTCTCTTCTCATCCTCTCTGCCTCAGAGCTTAGATGAGATCCTGTAGTATGTGCTCAGGAAATCTTTGTAGAATGAACAAACGTACAGATAAATCTGACCACTGGAATATTTTCTGTCTTTCAATAACCTGCTCAGTCACCTTCGTCTTAAAGCTTTTCCTAGTCTCTCCATCCTGATTTATAGTCTCACGCCCTTCGACCTTCATAGCACTTCTTTCATAATACGTATTTTACCTTGCATTTTGGCATTTTACGCAGCTGTCTTAGTGTCCCTACCACTATTTTATACACGCTGTCTGAGAACAGGGACTTCATACACACCTTGAAGTCTCCTGGTGCTCTGAACACAATTCTTTGTATGAAGCAACAGCTCCATATCTATGTGTCGAGTTTGTTTTCGTTCAAGCACTAAAACACTTGCAGTGGAAATGACAAAGTTCCTGCTTCTTGCAGGTTTGCAGAATGTCGACTGCAACCATGAACTCATGGGTGTGGTGTTTCTCGGACCTGCCTAATCGCTCAGCATTTCATTTCCTTTATAAATGGGGTTAATAATATTTATCTAATAGGGGGACTCAGAGGATTGTTTAATTAATGATGAAGCATATTCCAAGATCCTCAGAGGAAATAAAAAGATAAACATTATTATATCTCTTATTACTGTAGATAGCAGTTATTAAACTCTCCCATAAACAGGGAACCAAGAACAATTTTAAGCCAAACTAATAGTTTAATAAAAAGCAGCGAGGGGTTACCACAGTTGAGCTAACGTAAACACTCTGGCAAAAAGTACTCCTTCTTTCTGTTTCCATTAATACTGGACAAGATGAACTTTCAAGAGGTCTCAGTTTCCTCACCTGTTCAGTTAAGACGTTGAAGACCTTTGAAGTAACTTCAAAGGTCCCTCCTAGCTCCTTGTCAAATCTCTGGTTTTATTAACATCTCAAATCTCTGACTAATTGAATGGTCCTCTGTGTTTTAATGTAACTGTGTATCACTACAGCTGCTTTCTTCTAAGGGCTCCATTTTGGCCGAAGCTTTGAGGGGCAAGTGTAGATTTAAAAAAAATCGTTTGGCAGTAGAACGCTGAAGAAAATATTTCAGGGCACTTGGAACATATGCAAATCTAAGTGTCTGAATCTTGCTCTCCCCAAAAAGGTTTTAGCTTAGGGTAGAGAATAATCAGGAAATATTCATGTGTACTCCACCACACAAGCCAACCAGAGCTTCTCACACATAGAAATTAGTGTTTCTCATCAGCATATCCCATGGGGCTCTAGGTAAGGCTTATCAAGGTTCTCCTAGGAGTATTTCAGAGCCCCAGCGAAGCAAGACAGCTCTCTGAGAATGTAGGCACCTGGCAGCAAACGGAGCAGTACTCTGCTTTCCTGGAGGATGCTCATGGAAATGGATACTCGGAAATGTTTGATTGAACTGTGAGAGAGGCTTGGAAAGAGATTGTTTTAGAAAACTCCCTCGCTGGCTCCTTCTGCCTGACTGGAGTGTTCAAAATACTCTTGGAAAATCAGAATCACTGGAGTGTATGTAGTGCTTTGCGGCTCACTCTTTGATGTCCAGTTCAACACTGTTCTCAGAAGGTGTGCCCAGCTGTCCATGGTATTTGTCATGTTGCCTTTTGAAAAATTTTATTGTGGTACAAAACACATAACATAAATTTACCCTCTTAACATTTTTTAGGTGTACAGAGCAGGGTTGTTAACCATATGCATGCCGTTCTACAGCAAATCTCTGGAACTTTTTCATCTCTCGTGACTGAATCTCTCTATCCACTGAACAACTCCTCCCCTGCCCTCAGCCCTTGGCATCCACCAATCTATTTCCTGTGTCTAGAAGTCTGACTACTTTGCATACGTCGGATAAGTGAAATCACCCAATATTTGTCTTTCTGAATAGCTTATTTCACTTAGCATAATGTCCTTAAGATTCGTCAGTGTCGTAGCATATGAAAGGATTTTTTTCCTTTTTCAAAGGTATGCTGCCTTTTAAAACATATAGATTTTGTCTGCACAGTTCAATGTCTTGTGCCTCTAGCTGATGATCTATTTCCTGGGAAGAAGAGAAACTTCTCTGAAATATTTGAATAAAGGAGTTACTGTCCCGTGTCAGTGTCAGAGTCTGGATCCCCATGGTTCATGAGACAAGTTTCAAGAGGTTTTAAAAAATACTTGGGTCATATTAGTGTGATATCACTGGTCCCTCGGTGAAAGCAACAAAATGGACTAAAAAAAAGCAAACAGGAAGTACAGCCCCTTCTCACCCAACTACAACATACTTTTAGTGACAGAGACAAAGTTTGGGCTTCAGTGTTACATGGAGGAAAACAGTATCTCCAGTGGTCCAGGTGGCCTGGTATACGATTCCATGAGGATTCTGTGCCAACTAATACCCTAGTATTAATACTCTTGTATTAATATAAGAGAGACAGTAAAAATACAGAGTTTAGCAGGAAACATGGAATACTGGGTTCACCTTATATCCTCACCCTTTTCCCAGTGAAGCTTCAGAAGGATAAATGGCATGGTTTTCAGACTAAGGTTTAAATTCTGGCTCTACCATTTACTATCACAAGCTGGTGCTTGACCCAACTATTCTTTTAGTCAAAAATTGGCTTCGATGGGGCTTCCCTGGTGGCGCAGTGGTTGAGAGTCCGCCTGCCAATGCAGGGGATGCGGGTTCGAGCCCCGGTCCGGGAGGATCCCACATGCCGCGGAGCGGCTGGGCCCGTGAGCCATGGCCGCTGAGCCTGCGTGTCCGGAGCCTGTGCTCCGCAACGGGAGAGGCCACAACAGTGAGAAGCCCATGTACCGCAAAAAAAAAAAAAAAAAAATGGCTTCGAACCACCTCTCTGAGCCTCAGTTTCTTCACTGGTAAAATTAATGTCACGTGTTTCCTAGGGCTTTAGGGGGATGAAATGTGATTAAGCAGTGGGTCACACCCCTGATCCAACACAGTGCCTGTCACAAACAAGTGCCTTATAAATAATCGTCTGACCCTGACCCTCTCTCATACTTGGAAAGCTAGTGCTTTCAACTCGCACCGAAATATCTAGATAGGCTCAAAGATCTGTCCTCTGCTCGAAGAAATACTGGTATATAAGAGGTTGAGCATACAAAAGAGATAAATTAGAGTTGACTATTTGCTTTACAAAACGAGTCTTTGAGTGACAGTAAGATTAATGGCTTCCGGTTTTCCAGCACCTCCTGGGTCTGTAAACACTGCTCTGAGTTTTACACAATTCTCTCCTGAAAAGATTCTCTTAGAGAGCAAGTTCCTCTAATACTCATACACACGACTTGATTTCTTATATTTTGGTTTCCCTGCAAGTTTTTAAAATGACAGCAACTGGGTACATTGTAATATGTATTTATATCTCATAGAGATTTGAAAGGAAATAAAATTAGGCCAGTCTGACCTCGCATGCAAGTCATTTCCGTATATCCTGGTCCCACCAGAAAGAAGACAAACGTCATAAAACCTGAGCCCTTGTGAACTCCTTCAGGATTTAAAATGTGATATTTACATAGACCATAATTAAATCTGGTTACACGTGCTGGTGCTTGACCCAACTATTTTTTTTGGCCAAAAACTGTGACAAGCAGCCAGTGAGTGGAGTCCTTTCTATTCTCTCCAAAGCTCCCACCCTGGCCCCGAGTCAGGTATCCGTGACACATAAAATTGCATGGATGTTCCTCCAGCCTCCTGTTTCCAAAGTTTCTGGAGCGGGTGATCATTCATACAAATTATAGGCCATGACAGAATTTTAAAAAATGTACTGTGGCTAAATAAAAACCATAAGCTTTTCACACGTGCTTTTTAAAATACCAAATATGTTTAAAGAAAAAAAAGGAAAGTTACAGATTTACCCACACTGGTTTCTAGAAAAGGTACTGAGCTAAACATTCTTTGACAAAAACAAAAAAAATCTCCTGAAAGAGGGTGATTTCTTTGGCAAAAATGTAGATTTCCTGTATTTCAAAAAGTTGTATAAGGATCTAAAGCAGCCACGTCTCAAAGAACGGTCTGTTGTTAAGACTTCTGTCAATGCCAGAGTGTGGGGTGGCGGAAGCCCATGAAAGCTCTGGATCGCGTGTTGGGTGTGTGTGTGCGTGTGCGATAGGGTGGCTGGAAACTTCTCTAATGCTCCTCCCCCCTCCCCAAATTTGGTTAGATTGAAAGGAAGTACTATTAGTTTCTGTTTAAATTTAAAGTGAGGACTAAGCTAAACACGGTTTTATGAAAGGAGTATTTTTAGGAATGAATGGGTCAGTGACTAGTCCATGAGAAGTGGCCATCGTTACATCTCGCTAAAGAAGTATGTCTGCAATGGAGATCTTTGCTTTCTGAGAGAATACAGTTTTTGGTGCTGTTTTTTTTTTTTTTTTTTTTGCGGTACGCGGGCCTCTCACCGTTGTGGCCTCTCCCGTTGCGGAGCACAGGCTCCGGACGCGCAGGCGCAGCGGCCATGGCTCACGGGCCCAGCCGCTCCGCGGCATGCGGGATCTTCCCGGACCGGGGCACGAACCCGTGTCCCCTGCATCGGCAGGCAGACTCTCAACCACTGCGCCACCAGGGAAGCCCTTTGGTGCTGTTTTAAATGGTTCTGCATCAGCACAGCTAACATTTCTCCTGCCTTGCTGTCCCAGCGTGGCTGGTTCTTACAGCTTACAATAGACACATGCAGTTTGGCCCTTTGTGATTTTTCTTATATCGTTTTTTGAGGTCAGCAAAGAAGATTCTGAAATCTATTTTGTAAATTATTAAAACAAACGGTGTTATGGAAGTAGCAAAAGCAGATGTGTTTTTTCACGTTATTGGCCAGATCACTTCGTTTCTCTTTTGCTTTATTAAATAAAATGTACTATTTCCTCTGACATTTATTATTCTGACCCTAAGATTAGGAAAAACCGATCACAGGACAAGATTATTTACTGTCACTCTGCTTAGCTTGCACTTTAATGATAAGAAACCAATTTGCTGAGATTTCTTTCAGGCTGAAAATGTTTCACCCAATCTGTTTGCATTTTTAATAACAGTAAAATAAGCAAACCCTCTGATAACAGTGTTTAGCATTAATTTTTAATAATCTCATGCCTTTTAAGTTGCCCTTTGTATCCTGGTGTGGGGAAAAAACCCTTTGTATAGAAAAATAATCAGAAAATAAAATTTATTTCTGACCCCTTCCTCATTCTTGGGGTCTACCGGAGAGTCAGTGACGCGGGCTGCCAAATGTTTCTGAACGTGCTTCTTCAGAAGCAATGCCACCAAGGCCAACAGCCAAGAAAATGGTTTTTAATTTTCTGCTCAGTAATATTTCCCTTCTCTTCATGGATGGATTCTCCTAGGCTCCAGAGTACTGAGCTGTCTCTACAAACAGCCTTTATGATTGATTACTATCAGCCCAAGGGTCCTTGGAATTGTCTGTTGGGTCAATGTAAAGACTTGGATACAGTGATTTTTATCATTCACTCACTCATTCATCAAAGTAATGAAAATTTATCGAACACCCACTGCACACCAAACCTTGTGCGGGGCACAGGGGCATAGCAATGATCAATTCAGCCAGGTCTCAACAATGTAGCCGTGGGGAAACAGCTAGGCTTCTATACATTCTATGTCAGGTACGTCTGTGGTGCCTGAGGTACCAGGAAATGTTTAGGAGAATCTCCATGAAGCCCAGCCCCTCATGCCTGACCTATTCCGGCTTCAGATTCCTCACCTGAAAACTGAAATAATACCTCCCTCGTTGCACTGTTGTAAGGATTAAATGAGACATACTTATTATAATGCCTGGCACAAAGTGCAATCATAAATGTTGACTACTCTTATTGTTATCTGCAGTAATGATAAGAGTTCAAAAAGTAATAGCTATCATTTATTTTCTGCTCTGCATTTATATGATAGGCTCTCTGTTAGGCACTGGTAGGTATATTATTGGTAATTCTCTCAACAGTCCTCTCAATGAGTCTGACTATTTAGGTCCAGAGAATTTCAGTAGCTTGCCCAGGGATGCCCAGTTACAAGACCAGCAGGTCTCCTGCTTCTCTGAGGGGACTCCCACCCGCTTAGTGATGATAAGAAACAGCCCATGGCTTAGTGATCCAGTTCCCACTTGGGGAATGCTGGGGTGTGAGGAGAAATTCCCCCTCCGTCTGATTTCAGGACTCACGTCCAGGTCCACAGCCCTAACACCGGCAACAGTGGGCAGACTCCACAGATCATCTCAGGTAGATCTGTTCCCCCCACCCTCCCAATTTCTTTGTTATGAGATATACTGTCGGGAATGTGGAGGTCATGGGAAAGCCCTCTCCTGGGCACAGGGAATCCATCAATGCCACCCAGGTCGTGCGACCTGGAAGAGGACTTTGGCATTTCTGGACACCAGTTTCCTCACATAAAATGAGAAAAGCCAGTAAATACTGAGTGCTTTCATTTAACCCTCCCAGTGACCCAATGGGAAAAAATTATTATTTATGACTCCACCCAAGGTTGTACAGCTTTTTAGTGGTGGAAAAAGTCCAGAAACCTAAGTCTGTCCAAGTCCAATCTCAAGATCTTTCCACATCACCACAGCTGGGTTTGAGTTCATTTCCCAGCCATGGCGACCTGGGCATCTCCCGTCTCCCATCAAAGATCATAAAATATCTGTTGCCATACGTATTCTAAAACAGATGCTATCCAATCTTGAAGGCCTTCCCTGTAACGGCCAATTTCAAATGAATTGCAGTGAAGAGTCACATTGCTTTCTCTGTGAGTTACTGTCATCTTTTTTATTCATGTCTTTTAACCTGGATTATCACAGCGTTATTTTTATTTCTCCTTTTCACGTGGCAGTGCAATCGCGAGGTTGCTCTGGGTCTGGTTGTCTGGGAGTCGATGAAGCTATCCTTCTGACTTTGTGTTACTGAGCTGGGGGAAGATTATCTAACTGCAAATGTTTTTCATGCACAACCTGACCCTAACCTAAATACTTGCCCAGCCACACTTCCATTGCTGGCATTTTTGCTGAAGTGGAGTTTGTAATTAAAACCCTCCTTGGCTTCTATAGTTTCTCTCCTATTCAAGCTACATGTTTCAAGTGGTTACTAGGCCTAACACAGCAACTGTAAAATGGAAATTAAAAAATCAAGGGTTGGATGCCAAAGCTGAAACAAACACCAATAAATATTCTCATGATATCCCTACATGAAATACCCTTTGATAACCAGGCCTTCCAGGGTTTTGCTTGTGTGTTGGAAAATAAGTACTTACAGATTCAGCTTACACCTGATATAATTATTCCCCATTCTGCCTTTCTGAGATCATAAAAATAACAAGTTTATTCCACCAAAGGCAAAGAATACTTAGAAACAATTATAAAAAGTTAATGAAAGGAATAATTAAATGTACGTTAAATAACAATATATCCAACACAGTTGTGTTTGGAATGAACATCGTCTCATGAACAGCGTTCCGACTGATGTCAGCACGAACCTTGATTCTGTCACACTCTCATCCAACTGCAAAAATATTTTCCCCTGAAGGACTGCAAAATAAAGAATATTCTGGTTGCCACCAGATCCGATAGTGTTTTAAATTACCATATTTAGACTTTAGCATTCCAGTAATAGAGCAGGGAAACAATTCTTGAAACAGTCCTCATTTTTAGCACATTATACATAAGTAATCCCCATGGCCAGCATTTATATCTGCCTGGTTACTCTTCCCAAACTTGTTCACAGCATTTTGAAAAACCCCATCTTAAACTCACCTGTCTAGTTTTTTTTTTTAAATCAAAGAGAATATATGTGTGTTGGAGAGGGTATTCTATCACTCCACTCGAGGATGGGTTGGCTTCAGGCCATCAGTCTTTCCAGGATTGGAGAATATTCTTTAGGCCTATGTGCAAGTGTATGGTGAAAATAAAAGCTCTTCATTTTCCAGGGTGTTTTACTCTGGGATATTTTCACCTCTTTGGAAGCCGTCTACACTCCTCCTGCCTGACTTTAATTTTAGTCTGTCATTTTAGCTAGAGACCAAAAAATTATCTTGTATAGGCCGTCATTTCTAGAAATAATAGTTTTTCAGATAAGCCTCCCCAACCATGAAAAACATTTTCTTCTTTGTAAGGTTTCAATATTTCCTGACACAATTAATGAAAAAATACCAAACACACTTATTAGTTAAGGGTGAAATATATGTTCATAACGAATGTCTAATGTTACAAAATCGTACATGACCTCATAATTTTTGTACAGCCATTTACGTAACACAAAACAGATAATGCTGCTGTCTCTGGAAGGAAAATAAGTCCCTAAGGGTTTATCCTAAATGTAAGAGCAGCAGCAGGAACAGAGGTGCCTCTTCCTTGGTTCTGGATTCCACTTTTCTGTTAACGCAACTGAAGTCAGCATTGCACCTTTTGGCAACCTGGTCCCATGGAACAGTCCACGGGTCAAAGAAAACTCCCAAGTCTCTTTCAGCTCCGCTACACGCGATCTGCAAAATATTTCTAGTTGTTCCCTTTCTCAGGCACTTTTTGGAGTGTGTTTCTCGTCTCCCTGTAGTTGGGTTACTGATGAATTGGGAGTAAAGTGATGTGTGTCAACTCCAGGCCAGAGCTTTTAACTGCTGGCGCAAGAACCCTCTTGTTTTTCTTCTATCTTGGCAATTGGCAATGTTCAACAAGGTGGGTACAGCCTCAGGCTGAGGTCTAGAGTAAGAGATAGGGAGCTAAGCAAGAGCCAGTATGGAACAACCATGTAGCTTGAGAGAAATAGACCTTTGCTATGATGAGCCACCAAGATTTGGGGGTTGATCGTTACTGCTGCACCTCTCAGCCTCTCCAGACTGATGCCATAATGAAGTAATTTTTAAGAGAAAAAGAGCACATTATAGATTGGGTGACACACATTTTCTGTGCATCCTTGGCAATTGCTATAATTATTTTCTTAACCCATTAACCTAGGGCCCCAGTAGTCCATAAAGCAACTTTGTCCAATTTAGAACAAATTCCGGCACCAGGGTATATGCCACGGAGATCAGAGTGTGACCTTGGTTTCAGGACCACTCTTGGCTTGTCACTTTGTGCAAGGGTCCATTTAATTAAGCTAGGCGATAGCATATTTGGTTCCAATTCCTTTTTAAATTATTTTTCCTTCATGTGAAGTAAGGATTACACATGCTAACAATCTTCTTTTTACTGCCTTTGAAAACATTGGGTTTTTTTCACATTAGAATGACTTAGGCAGTGCATTTCTGTTTGCAAAGACTTTCTCACAAAATGGTAATAATTGTAATTATGCTTAACTGATAAAGTAGACGTGAGCGTCGTTGACATAACGTATGCAAATAACACTCTGTTAACTACAAAATCCTCTACACGGTTGAGTCATTTGTATCTCCTCTGATTATAATCTTTGGAGGTAGACGGGCAGATAATTCCACCATTTTACAGATGGGAATAGTTGTGTTTCTAAGAGGTACAGTGACTCACCCAGAACACTCAGTGTGTCATAAAGCCAGGCTTCAGCCCACATCTTTAAATTCTAGTTCCATTTCGCCTTCCATTATGCCACACAGGCTGGAGCAAAGCTGGTGTCTTAGCAAATAAGTGGGTCTAGGAGTCATGGATGGTACAATCCTTTAGGCTTTCGATTTCTGCAGTACCCTTTGCAATGTTAAAGATATCATCCTTGTTGATTTGTTTCTTATTTTTCTCAGTGGAGAAATTTGTAGGGGAAATGATCTCCTTCAGAGAAAGGGCTAAGCTTCAGAAGGTTCACGGTGTAGATAAGAAACCATCATGCAGTGGGAGGCGACCACTGCAGTACATCTGTTTGTTTCTCTAGACTCAAGTGCGAACTCCATCATTGGATGGGGACGCTTACAAGACAGCCCCCAGCACGTCTATGGGCGCCACGCTTTGCATCTTCATTTCAGAATCTGACTCTCACACAGTACAAATTATTTATGTATATAAACTTGCTCTAAGCTAAATCAATTTAAATAAATATTTTATGAGTTTGCTTTACTGTGTGCTGTGTTGTTTCTTCCTTTGTAACAGAGGTGAAGTCTATTGGTTCCAAGCAAAAAGGCAGGCTGGTGGAGTGACGTCGTTTGAATGAGTTAGCAGCGGTTGTGGTGAGGGAGCACATCTCTTGTGGGAAACTGGCACCAAAATTAAAAACAAAGGTGCATCACACAAAAGAGAACATTATTATTTCACAGAGTGTGTGGAGCGTCAGGGGGTGGGGAGTAGAAGAACCTGGACACTGGGAACACAAATCCCGTTGATTCTTGTTATTTGTGGTAGTTATGTTCTATAAGGTCATCGAGATTGAATTAATGAATATTGAACAATGCATTGGTCTTAGGGGAAATTGGTCCTGAGAGCCTCTGGTCACAAGGCCAGCTATAACTCATACCTAAAGGAAGCTACTCTAACACGGGCATTTTCACCGTAAGGCACATCACGGCCTTCTTACGCTTAGGAACACTAGACAGCACTTCAGCCCTGAGCTTGGGGGCCGTTTCGAGCAGCGACCTTACCAAAGAAAAACACAAATATAGGAGAAATGTGACGCTAAGTAGACTGGAAAAGGACACTTGTTTACAACAGGAGCTGAAACAAGAAAGCAGAGGGTTGCCTTGTTGGAAGCATGCACATTGGGTGTCTCAAATTTTTGCGGCTCTGCACATGCCTGCAAAGCTCTGTGAGTACTGGTTTTGAGGTTACAAACAAACTTTACTGAGTAGGTAAATTCACAACTACAGTGGTCCTCCCTTATCCGAGGGGAATACATTCCAAGGCCCCCAGTGGATGCCTGAAACCTTGGCTAGTACTGAACCCTATATATACTATGTTTTTTCCAATACATACACACCTATGATAAAGTTTAACTTATAAATTAGGCACAATTAGAGATTATCGGAATTCCCAGCATCACTACTCTTGCACTTTGGGGCTATGATTAAGTAAAATAAGGATAACTTGAACACAAGCCCTGTGATACCAATGATAAACCAGAGAGCTACTAAGTGATGGGACAGAGGACTGGACTGGACTGGATAATGGAGGGAAACACTGAACAAAGGGATGATTCACGACCCGAGTGGGACAGCAGGACATTTCATCCTGTTACTCAGAACGAGTGCGCGACATAAAATGTATAAATTGTTTATTTCTGGAATTTTCCATTTAATATTTTTGGACAGTGATTAATCACAGGTAACTGAGACCATGGAAAGCCAATGCACGGATAAGGCGGCAGGGACTGCTGCATGAAATTTGTGAATAATGAGGATCAACTGTATCAGGGTTTGAATCCACTTCTTAGCTTGGCCAAGTTACCCAAGCTTTACGAGCCTTCGTTTTCTCATGTATGAAACGCTGATGATACGAATTATTTTTTAGAGCAACGGAGGATTATGTGATAATGGGTGTAAGGTGCATGGTGCATAGTAGAAGTTTAACAAATTATAGCTGCATATTATCATCATGGAGCTACATAGGGAGGAGAAAACATCTTGGCAGAATAGAAAAAGAATGCCAGAAAAACCTGGTCAAATCCAAATTCCAGCACTCAGTAGCTGTGTGACTTTGGATAAGTTATTGTTTGTGAGACACGGTTTTTTGCTCTATAAAATGAGCATAATAGTATCAGATTGACAGTAAAGTCTAAGTGTGTGACTGTGTATATTAAACGGGAAAAGTGAGTGTCCTGACATACAACCACCTCAAGAAAAGTCAGTTTCATTCTCCATATCCCCATATTATTTTATTGTCAAGGAAAATTTTTACCCAGTTGAGGTGGGTATTTATAATTTTTAAATAAAAGAATATCCAGGAAAATTTTTACCCAGTTGAGGTGGGTATTTATAATTTTCAAATAAAAGAATATCCTTTTAGGGCTTCCCAGGTGGCGCAGTGGCTGAGAGTCCGCCTGCCGATGCAGGGGACGCGGGTTCATGCCCCGGTCCAGGAAGATCCCACATGCCGCGGAGCGGCTGGGCCCGTGAGCCATGGCCGCTAAGCCTGCGCGTCCGGAGCCTGTGCTCCGCAGCAGAGGCCACAGCGGTGAGAGGCCTGCGTAGCGCAAAAAAAAAAAAAAAAAAAAAAAGAATATCCTTTTAACCTGACTGATAGTTACATAATGTTATCTGTAATAAAGAGTCAAAGGCAATCAGGTATTCATGGGGACACACATACATATACAAACACCTTCTTCTCCTTCGTGTAAAAAGAAAGACACCACATAATTTTGTAGTAATTTTTAAAAGTAGGATTTGGAAATTATAATGTAAAAGAGAAAAAGAGAATATGCCTATTATTCTTTAAAACTCTCCCAAATTTACTTCATTTCAAAAGTTTCCTAGTGTATTCAGGGAAGGACAGTTGACTGGTTAGAAAGACTATTTTGGAATTGGATAGATGAGGGAGATTTCACCTGGGTTAAACAAAGGGTCACTGACAATAACTGAGACCGTGAGGCCCTGCAGAGATGATGCTGAGGTTAGAAATACAGCTGAGCGCAGGTGAGGAGTGGGTTACTGATACAACTAATTTTAAGATGGATGAGGATATATAACAGGAGAATTAAGAAACAGATGAAAATGAAGGACTGAAAGAAAATGTCCTATCTCTTTTCTCTGTTAGATATTTCTTGATTTTAATTCATAGTCGAATTATGTAATATCCACTGAATACCCAGATCCAGGCACAGGTAAGACATTCTTCAGGAATATCCCTGACTCTCCATTAGACATTCCTGGAAAGGTCTGACCAGAGGACTGTACTCTCAATACTGAGGCTCAGCCTGATCTTCCTCCCCAGGTAAGGAAGAGTGAAGAAAAAAAGCCCACCAGCACTGTCTGAAAAGTTAAACAGACTTAAAGTGGTGGCTAGACTCTCATTCTCCAATGAGTCTTTACTGACATGCTCACCAGAGATAAAGGTAAGAAAGCCCTTCTGTGGGTCTACTCCTTGGACCTTTGCTCCATACAGGGTCTAATCTAGAGCTTCCTCCTGTGTGTTCAGGTTAGAGATCTCTTAGATTGTACTACACCCCCAAACTCCTATAACATGCATCGACCAGACTATCTTTTATCACTCAACTTATTTTGAAAAGAGCACTAATCTGAAATGTGAATGAAGCTCTGATTTATACAGACAACGACAAGTCTACAAGAACTTTATTTGTTCATCAATATTCATGGGTATGGCTGAGACTTAATATCGCCACCTTGTTTGTGACGAAACCCCAAATATGGAGAGATTAAGTGACTACGACTGGGTAGAAAAGCAAGATTGAGAAAACAACAAACCCTATTCCTAGATAAAGAAAACACGTGGTCAAGAACTAGAAAGTTCTCGACTTCAATTTTGATTGCTTTCGATTGAACAGACTGTGCTGTTAGTTCCAAATAAAAATTAATTATATTCATGGCTGTTTAAATAATGCAAATGAACAAGTTTTTAATCACACCCTTGATTATTACCCAATTTAAACATATGCCTTCAAGCTTCATTTTAGAAACTTTGCTCTTGTTAATCACAGTGTCTTAAGTACTGTTAGTCTCTGTCAAAAACCTTCATTTTTTTTTCCAGAAAAATAAACTGAAAATTTAACAATCTGCTTTGCAGACATCTTCAGTGAATGCAAACAGGAGTTCAGAGTAGAACATATGGGAGTCAAACATGATCCTGTCATATAAAATTAGTTTAAAAGTAAAACTAAGATGTGATCACTCTGCTGTATGTTCACGTGTGTAAGCTAACCATTACTCTCAGATAACGCCTTTTACATTCCAGGTCTAACCACTCTTAAGTGATTTCTGATTTAAATGTCAGTTTCCATGACAAATAACTTGGCTTGGAGGTATTTTTTGTTCCCTCATGGTTTCAGGAAGGTAAATTTTGGTTATTTTAGTTACGGCAGTTTTATTAGTTTTATTGGCTCGTTAGTTCCATTAGAAGACTGACACATTGCTTATTTTAAAATGATTGCTCGACTTCCAGAAAAATATTCAGGAATCAATCCTTGTATAAAGTCAAGAACATTTAAGTGTGAATATTATATGATCCCACTCACCAGGTCAAGTCGTTCAGCTATTCACGGATATAAGTCTTTTGAAAACAAGGCATTTCCATAGGCCTCACACAGAGAAATGCCTGTGAAATGGTGGTCACCAGATACTACTTGTTTTAGGAAAAATTTTAGGCTAAGGTCGTCTTGTCCTTGTATGATACAAAACTTTTGAGTCCTAACCAAACACTCACATAAATTTGCCTGTAAGAGTCTGTAGTCGGCTGATCAGTGTCCATTCTCCATCTTCCAAATCCATATTTTGAAATCCTAACCCCCAGTATTTCAGAATGTAACCTTATTTGGAAATGGGGTCTTGCAGATGTACTTGGTTAAGACGAGATCGTACTGGAGCAGGGTAAACCCTTAATCCAATATGACTGGTGTCCCTATGAACAGGGGAGATCTGGACACATGTATACAGGATGTCATCATGTGAAGAATGGACTTATGTTGTCAAAAGCTAAGGAATTACAGAAGCTAAGACAGAAGAAAATCTGGGCACAGATTTTTCCCCAGTGCCTCCAGAGGGAGCATGACCCTGCTGACACCTTATCTTGGACCTCTAGCCTCCAGAATTGTGAAAGAATAAATTTCTGTTCTTTAAATTGTTTAAGCCTCTCCCAGCTAGTGGTACTTTATTATGGCAGACCTAGCAAAACTAACACAGAGTCGTTTTGGAAAAAAATAGATTGGCTTTGTTTCTTTCCTTTGTTGTCTACATCAATACTGAAGTGGTTTGGACTTCAATGAACAGGAACATAATTTCAAAACTTAAACTTCCTCAAGAGAATGTTAATCCTTCCCCCTTCAGATCTGGTCTCTAAAGCTGTATCTCTCACTCCAGTAAGTAGTACAAAATATCTGAACAAGCTGGACTTCTAGAGATGGAGGGTGATGGTCTTCATGAAGTTTGGAATGAAAAGGAGTTGAAATATAAAAACATGCCAGTTTTCTTTGGCCCTGTGTCCAGGGAAGAGACGGTATCCTGAGACTAGTTCAGGATTAATCTCCATTCATCTCTGGAACGGTACAGGGAATTCATCTGACTGTCAGTGTGATGAAACGCTTTCCCTCCTATGGCTTTGACTCGCCAGTAACAGATCTAACTGTTCAGAACACTGGCTGGGTGTGTCTTCCATTTATCCAGTCATACTTCAGGGATATTATGGGTTTGATTCCAGACCAAATAAAGCGAATATCCCAATAAAGTGAGTCACATGAATGTTTTGGCTTTCCAGTGCATATAAAAGTTACGTTTACATATTAAGTGTACAATAGCATGATGTTTAAAAAGCAATGTATATGCCTCAATGAAAAGATACTTTATTGCTAAAAAATGCTGAAACCATCATCTGAATCTTCAGCCAGTTGTCATCTTTTTGCTGGTGGAGGGTCTCGCCTCCATGCTGGTGACTACTAAAGGTTGGAGTGGCTGGAGCAATTTCTTAAAATAAGAAAACAATGAGGTTTGCTCCATCGATTGACTCTTCCTTGCATGAATGAGATCTCTGTAGCATGCAATGCTGTTTGATAGCACTTTACCCGCAGTAGAACTTCTCTCAAAATTACAGTCAGTTCTCTCAAGCACTGACACTGCTTTAGGGACTAAGTGTATGTCATACTCTAAATCCTTTGCTGTCATTGCGACAATCTTCACAGCGTCTTCACCAGGAGTAAATGCCATCTCAAGAAACCACTTTCTTTGTTCATATGTTCTTTGTTCATAAGAAGCAAATCCTCATTCATAAAAGTTTTATCATGAGATCGATTGAAGTTTCATCACGGAATTCAGTTACATCTTCAGGCTCCACTTCTAATTCTAGTTCTCTTGCTATTTCCACGACACCTTTAGTTATTGCCTCCATTGAAGTTCTGAACCTCTGAAGTCATCCATGAGGGTTGGAATCAATTTCTTCCAAACCCCTGTTACTACTGATATTTTAACCTCTTCCCATGAATCATGAATGCTCTTTTGTTTTAAAAAAGATGATTTTTTTTTTTTTTGGCTGTGTTGGGTCTTTGCTGCAGCACGCGTGCTTCTCACGGCGGTGGCTTCTCTCGTTGCGGAGCATGGGCTCTAGGAGCAAGGGCTTCGGTAATTGTGGCATGCGGGCTCAGTAGTTGTGGTGCACGGGCTTAGTTGCTCCGCGGCATGTGGGATCTTCCCGGACCAGGGATCGAACCTGTGTCCCCTGCACTGTCAGGCAGACTCTTAACCACTTTGCCACCAGTGAGGTGCCCATGAATGCTCTTAATGGCATCTAGAATGGTGAATCCTTTCCAGAAGATTTTCAATTGCGTTTGCCCAGATCCATCAGAGAAACCACTATCTATGGCAGCTGTAGCCTTACGAAATGCATTTCTTAAATAATATGAGTTGAAAATTGAAATTACTCCTGCAGAATGGGTGTTGTATTAGCAGTCATGAAAATAACATTAATTTCCTTGTACTTCTCCATCGGAGCTACTGAGTGACCAGGTGCATTGTCAATGAGCAGTAATATTTTGAAAGGAACTTTTTGTCCTGAGGACTAGGTCTTGACAATGGGCTTAAAACATTCAGTAAACCATGTTGTAAACAGGTATGCTATCACTCAGGGTTTGTTGTTCCACTCATAGAGCACAGGCAGAGTAGATTTAGCCTAATTCTTAAGGGCCCTAGGAGTTTCAGAATAATAAATGAGCATTGGCTTCAACTTTAAGTCACCAGCCGCATTAGCCTGTAACAAGAGAGTCAGCCTGTCCTGTGAAACTCTGAAGCCAGGCATTGACCTCTCCTCTCTAGCTATGAATGTCGTAGATGGCATCTTCTTCCAATATAAGGCTATTTCATCTACATTGAAAACCGGTGGTTTAGTGTAGTCCCCTTCATTAGTTGTCTTAGCTAGATCTTCTGGATAACTTGCTGTAGCTTCTACATCAGCACTTCCTGTTTCACCTTGTACTCTCATGCTATGGAAACGGCTTCTTTCCTTAAACCTCATGAATCAACCTCTGCTAGCTTCAGGCTTTTCTTATTCAGCTTTTTCACCTCTTGCAGCCTTCATAGACTTGAAGAGAGTTAGGGCCCTGCTCTGGATTAGGCTTCGGCTTAAGGGAATGTTGGGGCTGGTTTGATCTTCTGTCCAGACCACTCAAACTTTCTCCATATCAGCAATAAGGCTGTTTCGCCTTCTTACCATTCATGTGTTCACTGAAGCAGCACTTTTAATTTCCTTCAAGAACTTTTCCTTTGCTGACTAACGTTTTGGCACAAGAGGCCCAGCTTTCAGCCTATCTCAGCTTTCAACATGCCTTCCTCACTGAGCTTAATCATATCTAACTTTTGATTTAAAGTGAGAGATGTGTAACTCTTCCTTTCATGTGAACACTTACAGGCCACTGTAGGGCTATTAACTGGTCTAATTTCAATTTGTTGTGTTTCAGGAAATAGGGAAGCCCGAGGAGAGGGAGAGAAATGGAGGAATGGCTGGTCAGGGGAGGGGTCAGAACACACAACATTTATCAGTTGAGTTTGTTGTGTTATAGGGGCATGGTTCACAGCACTATAAAACAATTTCAGTAGTAACATCAAAGATCACTGCACAGAGATGACCATAACAAATATCATAATGCAAATGTTTGAAATATTGCAAGAATTACCAAAAGGTGATACAGGGACACGAAGTGAGCAAATTCTGTTGGAAAAATGTCACTGATAGATTCGACCGAGGCAGAGCTGCCACAAACCTTCAATTTGTAAAAAAGAACACCACAGTATCTGAGAAGCACAATGAATCTAGCCAAATAAAATGAGGTACGCCTGTATTAGAAACTGTATTCTCATATCTAGCATTTCAGGTAAAAGGCAGTGTCTGTGAGCTCAGCCAATGTGAAGAAGTACATGGGGACTGGTATAGACTGAATGTTTGGGTCCCCTCAAAATTCTTATGTTGAAATCCTAACCCCTTTGGAGGTAGGGCCTTTGGGAGGTGGAGCCCTCATAAATGGGATTAGTGCCCTTAAAATAGAGCTCGCTAATCTAGACCTTTCTGCCATATAAGGACAACAGAAGACGGTCATCGTTGAAGAAGGAAAGGGGCTCTCACCAGACATTGAATCTGCTGGCACCTTGATTTTGGACTTCCCAGACTCCCAGAAAGATGAGAAATAAATTTCTGTTGTTTATAAGCCACCCAATCTATGGTATTCTGGTATAGCGGCCAGACTTATCCTTTGTCAGGCAGGGACTCATACCTTTCTAAACTTGCCAAGCACAGGATGTGGGGAAAAGCCATGTGGTCAACAGTCCCGAGTGGTTGGTCCAGAGGCCACATTACGGACCCTGTTACCCTTGTAGGGGAGACAGAAGAGGGAACTAGCACTGAGAACCTAATACGTACCCAGGCCCCGGACAGGCCCTCCATAGTTGCTAAGTCCTTTATAACAATCTATCGCCCTTTTATAAATAAGGAAACAGTGGCTCAAGTTCAGATAACTAATAAATGTCATTACTAGTTCTCTGAAGCACAAGCTTTTACTCCTTCTAAAATGTCCACGCAGAAGCAGTAAACTATAACACAGCACGCTATTCTTATTACTATCCCTGTGGTTGTTATTCTATTTCCCTCAAACATACTAGGACAGGGAAGTGTTTATGACCCATGATAGCATATATGAATCAATTCAGGCTAGGGGCTCCTTATCCTCTATACCTTTTGTTTATGATCATATATTTTATAAATTAAGAATTTATAAAATACTACGGGGCTTCCCTAGTGGCGCAGTGGTTGAGAGTCCGCCTGCCAATGCAGGGGACATGGGTTCGTGCCCCGGTCCGGGAAGATCCCACATGCCGCGGAGGGGCTGGGCCCGTGAGCCATGGCCGCTGAGCCTGTGCGTCTGGAGCCTGTGCTCCACAACGGGAGAGGCCACAACGGTGAGAGGCCCGCGTACTGCAAAAAATAAAAAAATAAAAAATACTGTGAAGTAGTGTTTCTCCCGGTGTCTTCCAGAATGGTCACCTGCATCAGAATAAGCTGGGTTGGTGGAATCTAAAATACAGCACGAATGAACGTATCTATGAAACAGAAACAGACTCGCAGAAACACAGAAAACAGACGTGTGGTTGCCAAGGGGGAGGGGATGTGGCGGAGGGAAGGATTGGGAGTTCGGGATTAGCAGATGCATGCTATCATATATAAGATGCATAAGCAACAAGGTCCAATTGTATAGCACAGGGAACTATACTCAACATCCTGTGATAAACCATAATGGAAAAGAATCTGAAAAAGAATATGTGTGTATATGTATAACTGAGTCTCTTTGCTGTACAGCAGAAATCAACACAACATTGCAAACCAACTATACTTCAATAAAATTTTTGAAAAATTAAGAAAAAAACAGTAAGTTGGGATGCTTATAAAAAATACAAAGCCCAGAACTCTGCCCCAGACCTACTGAATTGGAATAGGCAGGGGATACCATGGCATCTGAATTTTTAAAGAGTACCCCTGGGTGATTTTTATGCAGATTACAGTTTGAGAGCCACTGCTGTAAAGGTTGGGGAACCAAAGGTCTCTCAGGAAAATTCTTTGCCTCTGGCACACTGAGTTTCTATAAGTAGAACTTATGTCAGGCTCCACTGTTACCAAGGGCTGTCTCAGGTGCAGAAGCCCGGGGATACGGGAGGGTCACAAAAAGGACACAGCTTATGCAAGGCTCACATCAGAGAGGAAGAGTTGTAAACTTGGTACAAAACAGTTTCACAAGCACAGTTGAGCTCACCTTAGAGGTGAAAGCCGTGGCTGTAGAACAATGGAGTGCACTGGGACTCTAAACGTCTCTCGGTCAAAGAAAACGCTGTCCTGATTGCCCCAAACAAATTCTGTGTCTTTATCTCTTCTATCTCATGAAAGAGTCAGCCTGAAGCAGTTGCTTCTCTATCATTTATCCAAGGTGGGCATTGGGCACAATGTAAATAGATAGTTTGATTTTGATTTGTATGAAGTTAAGGTGCAGAACCAAACTACCCGTGTTTTAAATTATCTACAGCTATGCTGTCTAGTTTTAAATGCTTAACTCCTTCCATTTTTATGGGTGGAAAAGAGGGCTGGTAGTCTGAAGGGCTGCTCGATCTTACTGAGCAGTTCAGTTCACTGAAGTCCCACTTCGGAAAGAGTGGTTTTGGGGTTCTCAACAGCCTGAATTAGGAGAATTTTATGTGTACTTCTCTGACAGAATCCACATCTGAGTCAAAATTCAATATAGAGCCATTACCACATGCTTGTGTTTTAATTTCAGAGTGAGAAAGAAATGCCATCCCAGATTTAAATAGCAACCATTGGTGAGTGTTTGTCTTTGTGAAGTGCTACTGTACCTGGAGCTGGCAAACACCTCCTTTACTCTTCATGACACCCCAATGTAGGTTTAATTATGCCCATTGTACAGATGAGAAAACGGAGGCCCTGAGAGATTATGCAATTTGCCCTGGGTTATGCAGTGAGAAAATGGCAGAGCTAAGATTAGAAGCAGCATCTGGGTGATGCCAATGCCTGGGTTTGTAACCTCCTGTTTTTCTTCTTCTTCTTTTTTATATTACGCAGGATATAAACATTGCTTACTTTGTCGAAGGGGATGACAACAGTTTTTTTATAGTTAGAGCTTGAATTTTTCTACTGAATACAGCGTTCAGCATCCTTGAACGATGATGGGACAGAATAACTAATAGGGCTGTAGAACATCCTGTAACCCAACTGTCACTGTGGCTTTAGAGATTGATGGGCTGTTGCCACACCCTCTCAAGGAAAGATGTACCCCTGGATTCACAGAGGGTGGCAATTAGCATACAGAGTCTCATGCATTATTGTCTTTTTGCTTTCTCTTTCTATATCCCATCATTTTGAAATGGGGTAAAGAGACAATGTTCACAAAGCAAAGAGTACCTGACATTTTTATTTCCGTACAAATATGCCTAAAGTCATTGATTTAAAGTTCAGAAACAGTTGTAAGTTTTGGACACTTCTGAAAATAAGAATATCTCCACGTTTACAAAAATGTTGGTATAGATTAAACTAAGATAAGATATAATTTTGGCTAACTTGCAATCTATGCTTACTAATGTTCGGATCCCAAACAATATCTCTATTAGTTATTCTGATGATGAGGGCAGCATTCAGTAGAAAAATTCAAGCTCAAGACATGAATTTACAAAAGATAACGATGGTAGCCCCTACTCTGAGAGGTGATGAAATATTCATTGTCCGTAATGTGCATAGGTGCATTGCAAGGCACAAATGGAAATCTCCATCTCACAGATGAGGAAACCGAGGCTCAGAGGGTTTAAGAAGTTTGACCAAACTGGATTGAGACCCAGGTCTTCTGACCTCAAATCCAGGCTCTCTGGCTTCCATCTAAGTAAGGCTGAGTTTCCTAGAGAAACTTGTTATAAAGTGCAAGTCCATTATAATAAAGAAAAGACCTTAAATTTTTGTTTGCCTCTCTGCTAAAGAAAGTTTATGCCGTATTTGGGCTAGAGTGGAGTAAAGGCTGATCTTATCATAGTTTATGGACTGAGCTTTTTTTTTTTTTTGCCGTACACGGGCCTCTCACTGTTGTGGCCTCTCCCGTTGCGGAGCACAGGCTCCGGACGCGCAGGCCCAGCGGCCATGGCTCACGGGCCCAGCCGGTCCGCGTCATGTGGGATCTTCCCGGACAGGGGCACGAACCCGTGTCGCCTGCATCGGCAGGCGGACTCTCAACCACTGCGCCACCAGGGAAGCCCATGGACTGAGGCTTTTTAAAGTAGGTTTCAGGGTTCTGACTGCTATGTGTGAACAAGTAAGCTCTGGAGAAGGGCCTGAAAAAGAGAGGGCATGGAGGCGGGTAAGTCAACTTCCAGAGGCCAGACGGTTCTGCTTTCTGAGGGCAGAGGGGCCTGAGCACCTCTTAGAAATGTGTCACCTCTCCTGTGCGTCATATTTAGCCTCAAGTTGCTATTCTATTATCATTCTGATTTACTTAAAGTTAGGGCAAGTGACAGAACTGGTAAGAATGCTGTCAACTTTTCAAAAATTCATAAAAATCACTGGATATTTATATAGCGCTTTGCAGTGTACATGGTTCTTTCTTGTGTGTTCTTTCTTACTTCCTGATGTAATAAAACACAAGCAAACAAGCAAAAAATCCCAACAACACTAGAAGTTTATGACTTAAATTCAAGTCATGTTCTTTCTGAGTTTCCTCCTGTGTAGATGGAGATAGAAAAATAATAACACGGCCACAGTGGTGGTAACTGCATATTCTTACACGATAGCTTAGGAGGAGTCTAGAGAGACTTGAACAGACAAGAGCAAAACAAAGGATTCTTTAGCTCGCTTAGAGAGGGATGGGTATGATGAAGAATAAAGTGCAGGAATTTAGAAAGATAAAACAATCATTTGAATAAGTGTTAAGATATGTTTGGGGTCTTCCCTGGTGGCACAGTGGTTAAGAATCTGCCTTCCAACGCAGGGAACATGGGTTCGATCCCTGGTCTGGGAAGATCCCACATGCCGTGGAGCAGCTAAGCCCGTGCACTACAACTACTGAGCCTGCGCTCTAGAGCCCGTGAGCCACAACTGCTGAGCCTGCGTGCCACAACTACTGAAGCCTGCGTGCCTAGAGCCCGTGCTCCACAACAGTAGCCCCCGCTCGCCACAACTAGAGAAAGCCCGCACGCAGCAACGAAGATCCAACACAGCCAAAAACAAATCAAATTAAAAAAAAGAAATGTTTGGAAGAGATTGACTTTCATTCTTGCTACAGATTTGTATCTGACGTGTGTGTCCTTTTTCACAAAGAATAGGAAATAATATTAAAATTTTGCTTTAAAAAAATGTACTTGAAAAACACAGTACCACAACAGTGTGATAACACCTTTTGGGTTACTACAGAAATATCGATGGTTATTTATTTTTTTCTTTGGCCTTGTGGCTTGCGGGATCTTACTTCCCTGACCAGGGATCGAACCCTTGCCCCCTGCAATGGGAGCATGGAGTCCTAACCTCTGGTCTGCCAGGGAGCTCCCTTTGAAGTTTATTTTAAATCTCACCATCAGTGAAGCTAAACCTGCTCCCTTTGCTTTTGGCAACTTCCTGCTTCATTTGTCTAGGTTTGAAAGCAAAATTAAAATAAAATTTCTGCATGAAAATGCAATATAAAACAAAATAGTTGCATATTTGTTTAATAGGAGATGCTTCTGCATAAAAAAAGAGACTAGAATTCTTAAGACCAGATTCCTATTCCGATATAATCAAATGTAACAAAACTTGAGGGCAGTTTTGTAACTCCAAAGGCCTGGTAGTTCTCACTGAAGGCTTAGATCCATCCAGGTAAAAATGTCAGGAAAGACATCTTGTTTGTAATATGTCTGCTTAAGCTTATGCTATTATTCAAGTCATAGAGTCACTGAACACCAAGGGAACAGTGTTTTCCCATTTTATTTTCATTTGTCCCATTTGGAAATCACATACTTATAAAGCATGTAGAAAAAAATACATTTAAGAAAATGATTATTTTAGGACAAATCTGCCTGCCTACAGTTATATGAATTGGGAAACCTGATCAGATAAAGCTCACAGCAAAATCATATTCTAGAATTCATGGAAGCCGGTAATTGTAGACCTAGTCGGTAATGTTGAGCGAATCCTAAGCCTTTTGTTTTCACAAGAAAAAAGATGCAGCTAGTTAGGAGCTGGGCATCGAAGTGAATTTTATTCTAAAACAGCACTCAAATTCACCGCACTCGCTGGTTTACTTTGTATACTAGCTCACGCTTTGTAAGCTCATTACTGAGGGTGACATGAGGAGTAGAGAATTTGCTCGTGTGTGTGAGCATGTGTGTATAGGATCAGAGATGAAGCAGTATTTGACATATATCCTTTTCTACTTAAAATTTCACACATTCTTAAGACAAGAGACCAGGCTGAAAAAACTAGCATCCAGATTCTTTTCTTTCTTTTCCTTTAAGTGGAATGTCACACCTTAAACTGTGTATTTGCCCAAGTGCTGAAAACAGGTTAATTAAATGTATCTATTTCAACAAATTCCTTGGGCAAACAGATTACCATAGGGGCACATAAAGAATGTGAGCATTAATTGCATGTGAGATTAGCCCTATTGAATTAAATTATCACACACTGATGTCCTTTGTTGTTAAACCATAAATAGTAGGCGTTTATACATCCAGCTATGATACTTTTACTATAAAACAGTCCTTCCATCAGTATGGGAAGGTTCAACCCAGAAAAAAAAAATCTCCATTCTTAGTTAATAGTAAAAGAACCTTCTCGAAAAATTACGTAAAAGGAACACTGACGGTCTATTTTATTATGTTTAGTGCTTTGGGGGAAAATAGCTGGATTCTTTGTCTTCCTAAAAAAAAAATCTTTAGCTAACTCCAGTTCAAGATAAGTTTTCTAACCTACAATGCCCCAAAAAAGATAAAACCAAAGTACCTAATAAAAACTTCAATTTGTTGATAGATTAATTAAATTCCCTACCTACCCAACCCTGACTGAATCTGTCCCAAGGGGGTGAAATTGAAAGATGAGTTTGCTAATTAATGTTAATACAATGAATGGCACAATTAGAACTCACAAAAGAATGAACATCCCTTGATGAGAGAATCAGTAAAAGCATACAGGGGAATTCTCCAAATATGCACAAGCTACTTAGAACAGAACAACTGAAATTCTATTAAATTTGATTTGACAATGATAATGCCTGAGGTAACCTTATAGAGAAATGTAAATCAAATATGAAATAAGTATTATTTCAGGATTATCGTTAATCACAGTTTGATAGCTTCAGTGCAAAACTCAAATCTTAAGAGACCGAAAGTATTTCTGGCTTTCCTGATTACAGATACTTGTACAATAAGAGAATACTCAACATACTATCCCAGCCTCTGTGAATAGAACAAAATAGATTTTCTGAAAAAATATATGTCGTCCTATTATTCATTTCAAATGTTTAACAGGTAAAGTTGACTGTGTGTATTTACACTGCCTAAAATGGTCACAATTCTTCCCTCTCTGTATTGTATTCCTTGCAATTTGATTGGCAGCTTCTCCTATCAAAAAGCAAGGTGTATTTCTTTACTCTTTGAGGCTGGGATGTTCTGTGACTTGCTTTATCTAATAGAACCCAGTTCCAAATGTGGGCCCCAAGAGGCCTCTAGCTTCTGCTCAATCTAACCTTGCTACCACCAAGTGAACATGCTAGGCTGTTCTAGGCTGGGTTAGGCTGCTGGAGGATGACAAAGCACAAGGAACAGACAGAAATCATCCCAGCAAAGGCCATTCTAGGCCAGTCAGCCTTCTGCCAGTCCAAGAGGTGACCAGGGAAACATGAGTGAGCCCACTGGAGACCAAAAGAACCACCCAGAAGACCCTAGGCCAAATAGATGAGCTAAAAATCATAAATAAATTAACAGCTATTTTTTTTTATTAAGCCACTTAATCTGGGGTACTTTGTTATGCAGCAAAAGTTGGAAATTTGCATAGAACTATTAGTTTTCTTTAACCATGTACAAGACATTGTTCATCCAGCTTAATTTACAATGGTCACAGATAATAGTGATTATTATTTTTGATGGCCTTAGCCACTTGGTATCTTTCCAGATATGGAAAAACTTCCTCCAAGTTAGAGGGGGTAAGATAAGTTAAAAGCACAGGCTCAAATCCCAGTTTGAGCTTGACATGTCTATGCCTTGATTTCTTCACACCCCCCACCAAAAAGGAGAAAATGACAATGCAGATGTTATAATGTATGTGTGAGGATTCACTGAGGTGATGAGGTGATGTATTTCAAACACTCAGTACATACTTCCTCAACATATGTTAGCCTATTCTGATTACTTAAAGGGATTCCAGGGACTTCCCTGGTGCTCCAGTGGTTAAGAATCCGTCTTCCAAAGCAGGGGACACGGGTTCGATCCCTCGTTGGGGAACTAAGATCCCACATGCCACGGGGCTACTAAGCCTGCGTGCTGCAGCTACTGAGCCCATGAGTTCTGGAGCCCGCGTGCCACAACTAGAGAGCCCACGTGCCACAACTAGAGAGCCCACGTCCACAACTAGAGAGCCCACGTGCAACTACGACCCAATGCAGCCAAATAAATGAATAAATAAATAAATATTAAAAGAAAAGGGATTCCAAGCCATTTACCTTGAACGACATAGCTGAGATCACTGCACAAGGTAAGAGATCATATATGACAAGCAGCAGATACATTTTACATAGTTAAGTACAAGCAGAGCTCTATTATGTTTTCTTCTGCCTTTAGATAATTTTACACACCTAACGATTCTACATGTGCTACATGCACTCAGTATTTCGTGTCCTTCAGCTAGTGCCTAAAACAGCTGGGAAATTCAATTACTGCACATAATTAACAACAGTGATAATATTAGCACGTGGCAAGTATTACAGATCTTACGGTGGGAACAAATAAGCTTCAAAGACATGAAGTGCTGTTCCCAGGTTCACGTATCAGTGAGTTCAACGAAGGAAAGACTTTTAAGTACTCTTGATTGTATTTGCTGTCAGGAACTACTTCCACCTCACAGGCCAAGTTTTTCATACATATTGATGAACGAAAGGAAATCACCACTTGTTTGAAATAAGGATTGAGACATTAAAGAAAAAAAGATAGGTTGACTGCTGATCTATTCTGTGTGGGACTAATAGGCCTACGATATTGAATGTCAGTTTTTCTTTTTTAATAGGAAAATAAGTTTCCTACTATGTCTAGTCACGAGGCAGACCCATTTTTCCAGGTTACAGGATTGGATAGAAAAGAAGGTGCAAATAAGGTCCTCACTGATTTTGTAGACAATGAGAGATGCTGATTGGGGAAAATTTAACGGTTACTTCAAGGCATGGTTAATTAGCCCCTTTCACCAAGAATTTGGTGAAATTTGCACACCTGGTAAGTGTAAAATATGAAATCATATTGATAAATCTCTCACCCATCCAATGCCGCACAGAATTCTTTGTCATGTTGTGCTAGACTCTTCTCCCCATTGTAAACTGCTCCCTGGAAATTGCATTGGCTTTTTCAGGAACTCTGTGTATAATAGGGCCATGAAAATGACAGCTTGTGGTCTTTAGGCCAAAGCCCGAACAAGAATACTGGTTCCACAAGTTTCTCTTTAACTCTGGACAAGTCATTTAAGCTCTCAAGCGTCTAGTTCCCATGTCTGTAAACTGGTGATAATATCAGTTGCTCTGTAGGATTATTAATGCCCAGAATAGTGCCTAAGTAGGCACAGGTGCTATTATTAGCATGCTGAGCCTTTTCTATCTAACCTATTTCCTCTTAATGACTCTTGTTATCCTCCCCCCATCCAAATAAACATATTCCCTAAATAAACTTAATTTTTGATTACTTATTACAATTGTCAAAAATAACCCTTGCTTTTTGCAGCAATGAGACAAAAGGTGAATGCATTTTTTCCTTAAGTGTTTATATTGGCAGTGTTTCTTATGGATACAGGGCTGAAACTTTTTGATACATTATTTTTTATTTGCTTAATCTTGGTTATTAAATCCAATAAGTATTCAGAATCCATATCTTGGTATATGAAGAAACTCTTACTAAAGATTTATTTATTATAAATAGGCAACTAAAGTATCATTTTAGGCAAGATTTCTAACCTTTCCAGGCTGTGCAAAAAACCCAACTAAAACCGTGAGCCAAATGATAAGCTTTTTGGTTTTTTAAATGAAAGCTTATTTATTTATTTATTTATTTGGGGCTGCGTTGGGTCTTCGTTTCTGTGCGAGGGCTTTCTCTAGTTGCGGCGAGCGCGGGTCACTCTTCATCACGGTGCTCGGGCCTGTCACTATCAGGGCCTCTTTTGTTGCGGAGCACAGGCTCCAGACGCACAGGCTCAGTAGTTGTGACTCACGGGCTCAGTTGCTCCGCGGCACGTGGGATCTTCCCAGACCAGGGCTCGAACCCGTGGCCCCTGCATTGGCAGGCAGATTCTCAACCACTGCGCCACCAGGGATGCCCGATAAGTTTTTAATATATGTACGGGATAGAAAGGAAAGTTGGTAATCAGCGGTACTTTCAGCTACACTTATGTCACCATTGGTCTTGTCTGCTTCAGAAACAACACTTACATACCAACCCAGAGTAGTTTCTTTGTAGAATGAAAAAAAATTGGCTGTGAAGGTTTCTGATGTACAAGTGTAAACTCGCTTATTCACTCAGAAATTTCTGACTCGAATAAAACAGTACTAAGCTGTGAAACATTTTCAAGCTGTAATACAGGATTTGTCTTTTCTGCCCTTTCCATCTGTAGTTGGAGCTTTTCCACTTGTGTTAAGGTATTTAGACTTCAAGTACCGAATAAATAAAAGTTTATTCATAATGTTTGTATTTCCTCTAAGTACTAAAGCAATTCCTCTGCATGATTTCACATGCAAACGTACAACTTTAAGTAAAGAAGAAACCTTAGCTTTGTACTGTGATCATTAAAAAAATCCTACCCTCAGTGTGTTCAACTCTGTGTTTTAAACAAATTATAGTTTACTCTGACTTCTACTTCTTACCATATTGTAATTTCATGCAACTTGACATATGCTTTACCTCAAATTATCTCATTTTAGGTAGTATTTACCTGAAGTATAGGTAGTGTTGAAGAACCATTATCAAAAATGTTAAACTTTTTATGATAAAAAATTCTAAACATACAGAAAAACGGAACAAATAACGCAATGAACACCCACTTACAGACCACCCAGCTCCAACAATTATGTATTCTTCTGTCATTAATTTTCCTAATATTGAATTTCATAAAATGTATGATATTTGGAAAGACTGAGGTTGACTACTATGATATTATCAGAACTAGATATTAGTACTCAATTTTTCTGGTATTCTGTTAAATAATAATGGAAAACAAAGCACGATTTTTCTTCCTTCTACTGTTTAAAATGAGATGAGACTTGCAGTGGCTTTTTCTTCTCCAGTTATTCTTTGTATTAATGGTGTGTTTCCGTAGGAGCATTAAGGTGTACTCTGCTTGCATATCAATATGACACTGACTAAATATAGATTTACTTACGAGGTAGACTAAAAGGAGCCACGCCGGACAAGTGAGTAAATAATGTCTCTTTTAACAAGTTCATAATTATGTATTTATTACATGAGCTCCTCCACAATAGCTCCAGGGAACAGTAACAGACCCTGCCTAAACAACGCTTATTCTAACAACCAAACCATATAGTAGGAGCAGTCATGGGGCCGGAGCCCAAAGCATTTGAAGGAAACAAACCAACATGACTCATACTATTGCTTTTTCTTCCTTCTTGAGAAGAGAGATGAGAACAAATGAGGCTGAGAAAAACACTGTCTGCAGAAACCAGGGAAACCTAAAGGCATTCATTTATTTTGGGATATTTGACACATGTTGTATCAATGAAGAAGGGGAAATAAAATATTACACATATGTATTATGTGCACTTATATATAATTTATACATTAAATTTAAATTGCATATATATATATAACTGATATATGGTATACAGCCATTAAAATATTATTTAAATAAAATATTAAACTACTGAAAGTGGCCTCTTAAATGAGAAAAAGAAAAAGGAAAAAAAACCCTGCATCTTGGTCTGTGTACTGCCATCACTCGATGCTTTGAGTACGGTCCTTTCTGTATAGAATTCTTGCCCACCTCTTTTCCACTTGAATTTCTATTCTTTTTTAAGATGTAGCTCAACTATCATCTCCTTCTGAAAGTTTTCCCTAACTAATCTTGGCAGCCAGTCATTTCTCTCTCTATTAACTATAATAGCTAACATGTACTGAGTGTTTACTGATATGCTAAGTACTATATATTCCTTACCTGACTTAGAAGTGGGCACTTATTATGCCCCATTTCAGAGGAAACTGGGGTTTTAAGAGACGAAGTGACTTACCTAAAGTCACACTTTGTAACATTTCTGTTAGGGCCCTTCTCAAAAATAACATTAACATTTACTTCATTGGGCCAGAGGGAGGATTGAAAATATGTGTCTGTTAAGATTTCCTTTCCTTTTAATCCCTAAAGTTACTAATTATTTTAAAATGTATCCAGGGCTTGTTTTAATGAGGTAGGATAAGACACAGGAACAGAGAAAGGAATGTCATGAAGGAAGAAGTTTATACTCAGAGATCTCTAAAAACAGGAGGCCTGGCATGGGGAAGCACCATGGTCCTTCAGGAGGCGGAAGGAGTGAGGCAAAAGCATTGTCAAAGCCTTTATTGTGGTTTTTGTGCAAAGGAATGGGCAAGGTGGGGTAGGTATGCTGAGCAAGTTTAGGATTGGATAGTTTGAATAATTTCAGCAGGCTCTGGGCTGTAGGAGGTGTCTCTAGTTGTCTGGCACCTGGCCCTGGGATGATTTAGGGCCAAGGGAAATATCGGCTTGACGTGTGAGAGTTTGATAAAGGAGGCCGTTGGCAGTATGGGCCCTGGGTTGGTTGGTTCACATATGAAAGGCGTGTTCTTGGGCTAGTTGCTTACTACGTGTAGGAACTAACGAGTCCTGGTAGGGACCATCTTTCCAGGATTAACAAGACCTCAAGATGTCAAAGCATCATAAAATACAGAAAATAGAAAAACATGATTAATGCACTAACCGTACTAGAAAACTCAAGGAGTACTGCTGACGATGACTGCTCAGACTTCGCTACTGCAGTTTTGGGCTGGATGACTGTTTGTTCAGCCCTCTGCCTTGGGTGTTCAGTAGCATCTCTGACCTCTACCTACTAGATACCAGAACTCCCCCCTCAAGACCCCCACCCCTACCCCTGCCTCAACACATAAGTGTGACAAGCAGTAATGTCTCCAGGCATTGTCAAATATCCCCAGGGCAAAATCACCCCCGACTGAGAACCAGTGTCCCAGATAACTCACTTCAGTTTGGTCATGTTTTCACATAGCTCCTCTCATTATGGATCCTGAAAGCCTTTTATCATTCATATTTGAAATAATCTTTAATGGCAGAGAAATGGTCTCATTTCCCCTGGTCTCAGAGAGGAAAATGAAGTCACAAAGCATAGATTACTAAATGGCAAATTTAAGATGAGTCTTAGCAGATGCCGTCTGAAAAGACAATCATGAACTCCTGGGGGAAGAGGTTAAGAATTGGTCCAGGTGGCTCTCTGCCTTGGAAGCAGGACACAGACTTTCCCAAGCTGCTCTAGTTGTGCTTTGGTGAGGAGAGAAGGACAGCAGGCCTGGAAAGTTCCACAGGACTCACCTGCCTTGCCTGCTATCAGAAAGCTTACCTCACAAATAGGTAGCTTTGTCTTTTTGTTTCTTATTTTCTCATACACGATGGACATCAAATAAATGGACAAGCTCTAAGTGGACCAACATCAATACTGGATGTGAAAACCAGGCAAGGCCCATCACGAACATGTGAGATTTGCTATAATATGATGGGCCAGATGTTCACAAATGTGAAAGCACGTGCCTGGGGATTTGAGTGTAACCTCAAGGTCTTTGATTTTTCAATACTCCTGTTTGCGGGCCTCTGATCAGCAGTGACAGAGAAACTTTGTGGATAAAGTTAGAAAGCCACATGGTAGCCTGAATGAGAAAACCAAACGCAGATAAGGATCAAAGAGGCACATATTCTTTCAGGGAACAGATACTTTTGGCACACAATAAAATGCTCTCATATCACATTAACCTTGTCTTCGTATTATCCATGATCACAAAATATTTCATTCCTTTTTTTTTTTTCAGGGAGGAGACTGTTAAAACTGACCTAGAGTTGAGGATATTGAATTTAAAATGCGTCAAGTTCTTATTATTGAATTTTTGATGTATATAACTTTTGGATTCCTAGTTTATTAAGTCACGTTTTGCCTCATAAATTGAGAAAAATATTTGCTAAGAGATAAATGTTCATTAAAGAAATATTTGTTGAATATATGCATTAGGAATATAGTGCTAGACAGGGCAGACTGGGTTCTATGAGGCTTGATGGAGCTTATATTCTAAAAGGGGAGAACAGGAAACTTGAACATAATTTATTCTAGTGACAGAATTTATAAAACCGCTCCCAAACTGCTCACGGTTCAACAAGCAAAGGGAACTAATACCTTCGCATAAAATATCTGAACTTCGTATTTATTTCAAAAATACATTTCAAACCCAAGACTTTTAGAAGTTCAAATCTATAGGATGTATTGTTTCTGTAACTATTATACGTGTTAATGATGTTACACAGAGCCCTAAAGGCAGGCAAATCTGACCTAATTAGAATAGTGATTGAAGAAAAAGTCTTTATTACCAGTGATACACTCTCACTTCAAAATGGATTAAGTATGCGGTATAGAGAGAAATGGCTTATTGATTTACGCATTTTGTTGCTGTACCTTTGTAAGCTTTAGTTGGCATACTAAAGTGGTCACACCTTCAAGCTCTAAAATTTAGAGGATATATTTATTTCTCATTATGTGGAATGCTCAAATACTTAGGGGCTGCCCTGATTCTCTGGAGGATTAGGTACATTTTTATCCACATTTGTTTTTGGTTTAATACCCTTTTTGTTTATCAGCTTAAGGTATTTATGTATTACAGAAAGCTGGAATTTTGTATACAAAGGATTTGGCCAAGTTTTGCTGTTTGGTTTCTATTTCTCCTTTCTTCTGTGTCACTTAAACCCATCCCTTTCCAGAAAAAGAAAAAAAAATACAAAGCTACTATTTTCTTCAGTGCTTTAGTAAGTGTAAATTTATTGGCTATACCTTCAAAGTTATATGTTTAATTGCATGATGCAGATAAAAGGACACAGTAATTTTGCTGAGACCTTGGTGAAAATGGCAGAGTGAATTCATACTTTAATGTATACCCTTCTGGCTGCAAACAGAGCAGTGACAGAAAAACTATAAAAAAGGGGGAAAAAGTCATAGAGATGAAGTGATACGAAATGTGAAAGAGCAGTTATAAGATGTGAAGTATGGATTGAGGAGCTCCAACATGCATTTGATAGAAACAAAAATGGAGAAGATAGCAGAGAAGAAATTCGGAGAGGTAATAGTGGAGAATTTTCCAGCAGTAAAGAAAACCATGAGTTCTGAGATTAAAGTAATTGTGGTGTTACATCCCCAGTCCTGATCTAGCCTGTGTAAAAATAATTTAGAATTGAGACAGCAGTATTCAAGTGCTGTGTTGGAGGGAATGTCAACGCAGGTTTAAAATTAATGGGTATTGTCTTTCAAGTGAAAAGCTCTGTAATAAATGCACTACCTTAATATTTATTATGGTGGTTCTAAGGACAAAGGAGATTAACTATGACACATCATTTATTTTTTACAAACTCTGGAAAACAACAGGAAGTCATAATTTGAGATAATGTAATTGTATGAAGCTTCTCATTGCTTTCCAGAAACAATAAAAATGCATTCTTTCAGTGATTCTATTCACAATCGTGTATACGTACTTCCCTTCTGAATTTTTATTTTCTTTTATTTTACAGACTAAAGAGGATCTAGTAAAACCTGGATTTTTAAAAATTCTAGTACTGTATATGTAGGCCCTACTAATGGATTCCATGTTTATAAATATACAAGTTCACTTAATCTAGTGCTTTCGGGGGCGCTTGAAATTACAAGGGTTCAAAAAGAATCACCTGAGACTGTCCGGTCAAGGAATCTGGTGATTCTTCTCTAATGCTATCAGCAATGAGGGTTTGGAAGTAGGATTATTTTCATGGGGAGTTCTCTTTCCAATTCCTATTGCACTAGAAAAGGGCCCTCATTCTTAGAGGTCTTCACGTGGGGCTCCCCCTTCCACCCTCAGCGGCCTCCTCCCCTCTCCTACTCCTGGGCTCTGCTAATCTCACCTTCCTAAACACCATCCATCCCTCTGAGGCAAGTTCCAGCACAACTAACTCCAGCACCTCAGCCAGCTTCCCATTCACTGAAGTCTGTTTCTTCTGTCTCTGGCATTTCCTTGTCTCAATGCCTCTTGCATTTTCGTGCAGCTATGAGAACTCACATATCTTTTTTTTTTTTGCAGTACGCGGGCCTCTCACTGCCCATGGCCTCTCCTGTTGTGGAGCACAGGCTCCAGACGCGCAGGCTCAGCGGCCATGGCTCACGGGCCCAGCCGCTCCACAGCATGTGGGATCTTCCCAGACCGGGGCATGAACCCGTGTCCCCTGCATCGGCAGGCAGACTCTCAACCACGGCGCCACCAGGGAAGCCCTCACATGTCTTTTTATTTAGTGAAATTAATGCATCAATATGATTGCCTTTAGCTCTTGATATGCCAAAATGTATCAAGGATTGAGTGCCAGAAACTCGTGAGAATTTACAAAGAATTTTAACTCATGACTGCCCCTGTTTTGAAGGAATTTACAACGTAATTGAAGACTGAAGATCGGCCATTAATTCATCTGAAGAAAACTAGAGCTACATGGCAATATATAAGTGTCAGAGGAACAGCAAGATTATGAACTGTTTTAGGGCCCACCATTCACTGAATTATCCAGTTTTTGTCCTATTTAGCGTTTATCATGTTGATATCTTAAAGATTTTATTGAATGGTTGCTGTTTGCTACAGGCTTCCAGGTACAGTTCAGTAGGTGATCAGGAAATACACTTGGTATCTTTATCATAGTTCATGCCTAATAAGAGCTGAAAAGTGAGAAGGAAGAGGCAATACGTGGTCTTCCCCACAGGTGCTAAGATATTTCCTGTTGTGTTTCGCTCTCTGGATAACAACAGTGGCCTGGACTTTGATGTTAGTCCCGATGTTAAGCATCCCAGTCTCAGAAGCAAACCGTTCCAGGAGGAGTTGACTTCCTGCGTCTCCTACTGACCTCACCCAGCCCAGGCTCCGTCTGTGCCCGCTGCGCCCACGTTAGCAGACTCAGGAGGTGATTCATTTTCGTCGCCCCCATCCTCATCAGCACTAGCATCTGATCACATAACGCATCACCGTCAGACCCGCTGCCCCCTTGATATCTTGGTCCCTGTGAGAGGCCTGGAGATCACATCATGCCCGATCGCTCAACCCACAGCCGGAACACCCTGCCTGAGGAAATGAAGCATGGGGGGCGCATTTCTGTATGCTAACTTTATGCAACCTCCCTGACAGCTCCTGATAACGTTGCTGTTTTCCACGGAGCCCCTTAATTTATTTGATGTTAATCACTTTGTTAGGTCCTATAATAGAATCAGTCAATTGTCAAGTGCTGTCGCGTCGCGTGCCACCCACGGTACGTCTGGCGCTGCCTCTTTCCTGCCATCACTGAGGTGCAGGCTTTTTGGGCCCTGGTCATCTCACGTGGCCTGCACTTTCCTCCAATGTCCCTCTGTCATGTTGTTCAAACTGAGTGTGGCTGTGGAAGTGACTTTGGCATTTGGCCTCGACACAACGAAGATCTCAGAATACCTCGCTTTAGTTGCTCCTGAGCTCCAATCAATACAAATCGTCCACAAAACCTACACAAAGAAGAACTCTTTAGGATATTAACAAATCTGTCATCTCAGTCTACCCACTGAGTTTAGTTTTTCCAACCATGCATACCGGCAGGCCCCTACTTAAAGTCTCTTTTGTGCTCCTGCCATATTGCTTTAACCGTTCAATTTTCCACCATCAGATCTTTACGTGAATAGAGACGCCACTAAAAACGGACTTCCCCTACTACAGCTGAAGATAAAGAACAGAGACCGTCATTCCAAGCCTCTCCTCCCAACCCAGTCTGCTCTGTAATATGCAGGTTTATTCTCTAGCGTATGTTGAAAACGAAGCTACAGGCTCATCGTCATTAGGGTACCGGCTCTGTGGTGCAGATTTGAAAATAATTAATCGTTACATATCCTGACCTGCTCCACGTGGGACTCACAATTTACAAATACAAGCCGTCTGTCTGGGGTTCGATCTTATATCCTGATCTTAACTTTGGTTCCAATGCTATACTCTCACCAGCCGAGTTAAGGACCTTGGGCACACATTTGTAATCAGTGATGATGGGCACGTGTGCTATTGTAGCTGGAAGGGATTCCACAGACAATTTATTCCAATACCCTTCTTTTATAGATTAGCATGTGCAGGACAGAGAGGTTAAGGCTGATTGCCCAAGGCTACCCAGCTTTGCGAGTTTGTGTATTTAAAATATTATTTTAGAAATTCTTTTCTGAAGCTTTAGCTCTCCTTGACTTTGTGGTTCCCAACGAGCGTTTCCTGAAGTGTGTTCAGAGGAAGACTCTGGAAACTCGCAGAACATTGTTAACACAGCAGAACCCTGCCTTCTGGTTTCTGTGTGTGCTTAAGGAGGGCAATTTAGAGGAGAAAAAAGAAAGAGGAAGGGACATTCATTGAGCGTCTGTAAGGAAAGGTGCATTCTATCGACCAGTAAGAAGTGGCATTGATTGAGAGCTTGCCAGGTGCCAAGCACTGTTCAGGGTGCTTTGCGTGTATCATCCATCGACTTAATCCTCCAACAGCCCTATGGAGGAAGAACTATTTTTACCATCCTATTTTACAGATACGGAAATCACAGCTGAGTCACCCACTAATGTGTGGTGTAGCTGGATTCACTCTGGGGCACCTTGTTATCTTGCCTACAGGAAACCTCATCTCGCGCTATGGAGTGCGTGTTGTTGCTCCAGATTTACAGATGAGAAAATTGACGGTCACAGGAACTGTGTGACTAAGGTCTGAGAGGTGAAAGTGGCAGGATATGAACTCTAATCTACTTCTTTTCATTCTAGCAAAAAATGATGACTTACGGCATTTTAACCCTGACCCAGAGAAGCTGAGTCCAAATCAATTTAGCAAATCAACTAATAGCAAGAGTAGATGCTTCAGCAATGTGTGACTTCCCCTGCCGCTCTCCCAGTTATAAAGGGGAGATAAGGCAGGTTTTAGTTGGGATGTCATCAGGCCAGGTAGGGTCCCTCATGGACAGACCATGAACCTCATCCCACGGCACTCCTCCCCAGATGCCTGAGGTAGCTTCCAGAACAAAGTCTGCTCAACAAGCATGTGGTGAAATAGATTCTAATGCCAGCCTGCCCTGTCCCTGTCCCAAACTCCACGGTGGGTTAGATCTACTGTTTTGTCTGATCCATGAAAGAGAATTTCCTGTGGGTCATTACCTGGAGGAAGTCCTCTGTCTGTCGGTGGTGGTGAATTTTAAGGCAGCTGTGCCACAGAATGTAATGAGAACAAAGATTTAATCTGAACTCACTCAAGAAATACAGCTTCAGAGTGTGAATCCCAGCTCTGGCAGGGGGTTGAACAAACAGCCACAGTATCACCGTGGTCTCCCGCTGAAGGTGTGTAACTTGTCAGAGCGGTGAAATCTCTTATGAAATGTGTGTGAGGGCGATGTTGTTCAGGCAGAAGGCTGGTCAACGGTACACTTCCCTGAAGACGTCTTTCAGTTACAGACGCATTGTAATTAGAGATGAGAAAAGGCTGGATGTGGTCACCAGTTTATTTTCTCTGCCAAGGTGGATACAGCCTGAGATTTTAATTCATATAATATAGCTTCTAAAATCTATCTTGTATGATTTCATGTGGGAGGCTTGTTTATAATCATGTAATCCAAAGATCCCACCAATATCACCTGAATTTTAGCTTATTTCAACTATTTTTTAACAAGTGATACCTGTTCTCTAATTTTATCAACTCATCTTTCTATTTTCTAGAATCAGAGAATGTTATTTCTGAAAGGACCCTAAAAGATCATCTAGCCTAAATTACTTCTTTATAGAAAGTAAAACTGAGGTTCTGAGAGGCTGAATTAAGGCTCTCACCTGCTTCTCAACCCATTCCTTGAATTAAACTTTAACCAGAGCCCCAATCTATTACTTTTTCATTGGATATAACTAGTGTTTGCCTTTTTACAGATTGTGAGTCTAAGCTGTTAGACTTTATAATTCTGGTGCCAGAAAAAAAGTACTTAGCTGAAATAGCTACAAATGTTCACTGTTTACAGCTATTATAATTTGGTAAATGGAATTTGATCAGTGCTAGAGTTCATGCCACAGACCAATGATTAGTGTTTTATAAGGTACAATTAAACTCAAAACATTTTTTTTCCTGCGAAAGACATCTGCATAGAAAGTAACATTCTGAAAACAAGTCAACATTTACAATGTTCTACATTGGCTACAAATATTTGCTCTGGAAGGCATGGGGCATTTTTTTTACATCGCTGAAATTTTATATTTCTTAGTAAAATATTCCATTCAGTGTTTTGACACTAAATGCATATTTATCACAGATGACTGAAGAGCATTTATATACCAGAAGCATAAAAGTAATTTGCCAAAATCCAGGTACTATGTTTTATTCTTGGTTATTGTTACGGACTGAATTGTGTCTCCCCACTCCCAAGTTCATATGTTGAAATCCTAACCCCCTAGTGTGACTCTATTTGGAAATAGAGCTTGGCGGGACATCATTAAAGTTAAATGAGGTTGTAAGGGTGGGGCCCTAATCCGATGGGCTGGTGCCCTTCTCAAAAGAGGACTGCACGGAGGAAAGGCCACATGAGGACACAGTGGAAAGTACCATCTGCAAGCCAGGGAGGGGGCTCTCACCAGAAACCAATCCTATCAGCAGCTCGATCCTCGACTTCCAGCCTCCAGAACTGGGAGAAAATACATTTCTGTAGCTGAAGCCACCTGGTCTGTGGTATTTTGTTTTGGCAGCCTGAGCTGACTAATACAGTTATCAAGCTCCCCTCTTTAAATCTGAGAACCTGAACACACTTGGCAGTGAGGAGAGCATACGTCAAAATATGGAAAAAGGTTCTGACTGAGGTCTGGGCGGGTGCAAGATCCCAGGCGTGCTGAGATTCTCCTAACACTGCAGAAGGTATCAGACACTCCTAACACTGCAGAGGGTATCAGACATGACAGCATCTCATGGAACTGGCCCCCAATCCCCCTATTCCTTCTTTTATTCCTTCTGCCCATCCCATCTCCCATAGAGTCCCAGTGATAGCATTTCTAATTTCCTTTTTCCCTGTAGATTCACACTTTTGGGACATAAAGAGAGTGGTATCAAAATGTTAAAGCCCACCAACTTCTATGTCACTGGTTATGAAAGAGCATAAGCCAACATTTATTTTCGTCCCATCAGAGATGTGAAAATTCCATCATTGATCAGACATATCGTCATGCATCTGACGAAATTCATGAGCAAATTAACAAGGGCAACCAATACGTGTCTCCTTTTTAAACAGTTGGCATTTTCTACTTTACATGTAACTTGGATGAAAGTTCCAGACATGAAATTGAAGCTCCTCTCCAGTCAAATACAATTGTGTAGCAGCTCTAGTTTGAAATAGTAAATGAACCAAATAAGGGCATATTTAAGAAATGTCTGGTAGGATTATGCCAGCTTTTATGACATCATGTGATTTTGACAAGCAGTCTGAAGCCCACTAATCACTTGGGTAAAATCCTTCAGCTTATTCCAGTTAGTTCCAATTCCACCAGCAGTCAACTTGTCAGGTTTACTGCAGTCCTGGGTGAAGTGGACACCAGGCAGGACACAGCCTCGAAAGAAAAGGTCAGAGTTGAGTGTCCGAAACCACCTAGTATCTTAAAATGAAACTTCCCATTGTTACGTTTGGACACACTTCACTAGAAGATGCTGAAAAAAATTTGGTTCCTTGTTTAGAAGTTACAGATTGATGACAGTTGTCAAGAAGTAAAGGTACAAGATAACATCTTTATATAGCATGCACTTGGCTTTGTGGTTTTCAAAATGCAGCTGGCTTTGAAAACATAATTGTATGTGCTGTTTTTCTGCATCCAAAACAAATTTTTTTAAAGTCCTTACTTGGTTTAAAAGAAAAAACTACTTTCTTATAAATAATTTTCCTGTGTTCTAAGCCCTGATTATAAAAAAGGAAAAACAAAACAAGACCTCAAAAGGTTATTCAAGTTAATTATGGTATGGAGTATGTCCTGGCTCTCTATCTCTGATAATGACAAAATCTATTTCACCAGTGACAGAGTGTCTCAAAGGCCATCTATCTTTTGACTACAAAGAACGTTGAGGGATATCAATTTTAATGTCAGCATCAAAGAGAAATTTGTTCTCATAGCCTTGAGATGCTCTCAGCACATGGAACAAACATTCCGAGCACGAAGTGGATTTTGGCTTTGGACCATATCTTAGGAAAGCCCCGCGTTTACTTCCACTGAATGTTCCTCTAACTATGGCTTCTGCAGGCTCCCCTGAACCTTTGTCACTCTGAAAACATAGTTCTTTATGTGAGGGCATCGGAATGGACTCTCTGCCATGTTTCTCAGAATGTGTGAGAGACGTCTAGATTGACTACTGAAATGGTGTTTGATTCAGACCGTGCAGCAGGGGCTGGGTTTCCCTCCCATACGTCTCACAGCTCTTATTATCTCTTGCTGGTGTTGCACTGAGTTTTTTAAACTGAATTATCTCATTTAATCCTCACGACAGTTCTATGGGGGTGCTTATTTATCACCCCCATTTCTTAGATTTTGAGTTAAGGAACTATGCCAAGGTTATCAAGAACTATAATGTGGACGTACACGCATAGAGTAATCCTATGAAAGCGAGATATGGCACGCGGTTTGAAAAATCTAATTTCATTAGCTGAAACCGCAACTCATGTTTCTATGTATTTCAGAACTGCAAACACCTCCGATGCACAATACATATTGGTTGAATGGAACTACTCCTATGATCAAAACCATGATCTTGGAATCTCAAGGCAATTTCTGTGCCCAGAGTGGTCTCTTGCTGGGGTCGGACCAAGGGAGAGGGCTTATGGAACCTCTAAGTACAAATGGACCATTGAGGGAGGAGGGAAGGCAAATGAAGAAAACCAGGGTTTTAACTCCTCTGAGGACCGAAGATTAGGTGCCCTTAACAGGACACAGGGACACCAGCAATTACCACTGCCTGTTCAAAAGAGACACAAATGGAAAAGCAGCAGGAAAGAGGAAATTAGAAAGAATAAGGTTTAGGTAACACATCAACGGGCCCTATTTCTAGATACTTCCTTCTTCTCACATCCGTCTTTCTAAGTTTTGCCCTAGGTTAGGTGTGTGTGTTGGGGGGAGGGTGTACACACACACACACACACACACACACACACACACACACAAACACATATATTAGGGTTGCCAGGAAAAAAAATACAGGATATCCTGTTAAATCTGAATTTCAGGTAAATACTAAATACTCTTTTAGTGTAATTATGTCCCAGATTTTGCATGGTACATACCTACACTGAAAAATTACTCGTTTATCTGAAGTTCAAATTTAATTGTGCATCCTGTATTTTTATTTGCCAAATCTGGCAACCCTAATAATACACACACACACACACACACACATGCATATAAGTGTGTACATATATGTACATGTACATATATACATAAATATTTAAATCTATGTATATATGCAATTATATAACTCCCTGATCCTAAAATGCGGTTAGCACCCTGTCCTTATATGCTCCTGTTTATTCTATACTTTCCACATGTCAAAGCACTCACCCTTGTAATTTCATTTTCAATGTCTGTTTTCCTCACTAGATCATAAGCTGCACAACGATTGTGACCATAACCTGTTACAAGACTCAGACCCCAGCACACAAAACAGCACACAAAAATTGATGAACTTAGCACACAGAATATAGGTTCCAGCCACATTCAGAATGTGGCCTATAGATCACGCTAACTATACACGGCAGAGAGGGATTTGCCCAACGGTGGGCACGAGCTTGAATCAGCAACTGAAACAATTAAAGAGATACAGGGCTTGAATTTTAAGGCACGACAAAAATGATTATATTGACTTCATCATTTTTATCTCACTGATTTTGAATAAGCATTTAAAGATGACCTTTACTCTGTTTCTCAGTACTCGGCTAGCCCACTGGGTAACAGGTGATTTCACACACGGGCCTTTTTCCTGCACCGCAGCCACAGCGCCGTGAACTGTCCCCAGCGAATCGCGTGCTCACCAGGTGCGCCTTTCACGTTCTGCACCCTCAGAGGTTTCACTTTGCCTCGAGTTCTATTATCAAGAATGCCATTGAGAAATTTTTATTTTCACCGAAAGCATTCAAACTGGGGGGGGGGGGGCGTAAAAGAAAGGCCAGAAATGGAAGCTCCCTCCCACTCCATGTCACAGTAGTGGCATTTTAAAATTACAGCCTCACCAGCTTCCTTCAGAAACACTCCACTTTTCATCTTCGGTGGCTGTGATGAAGTGACACTCCCTTTGCACAGCTCCTGCGGTGCCAAAGCTCCATTACAAAGGCCTCCTGTGTGGCATCCAGGTCATTAGAAACTACACAAACTATTAGGAAACAGTAGCGGAGCTGCTAACAAACCCTTTGAATAATGGTTTCCTTTCTAATTGTGGTAAAGAATGAAGACTGAACTCAGGACGGTATTGGAGTTGAATAAAATAGGTAAGGAAATATATATGTATGCACGAAAAGCCATCACAATGTCGGCTCTAGTTCTCTGAATGTTTTCCCACAGAGCTCTTAGACTAAGTGTCCTGATCCCAGAAATCAGCGTTTCACTTCTGGAAATCCCACAAGTTCCCTGGGTCGCCTCACTCAATACACTAAAGCTCTGTGTGTTTATAAATACAGGGTTCAGCAACTTGGTGTCCGTAATGGTTAATTTTATGGGTCAACTTGGCTAGGCTATGGGCTGCCCAGATAGCTGGTAAAACATGGTTTCTGGGTATGTCAGTGACGGTGTTTCTGGAGGAGATCAGCATTTGATTTAGTAGGCCGAGTAGAGAGATCCATCCTCACCAAAGCCGGTGGGCATCACCCAATCCATTAGGGGCCCAAATGGAACAAAACGGCAGAGGAAGAGCTAGTTCTCTCTCTTCTTGAGCTGGGATGTCCCAACCTCTCCTGCCCTCGAACATTGAGCTCCTTATTCTCAGGGCTTCAGACTCTGGGACTTGGACCAGGAACTTCTGGCTCCCAGACCTCTGACCTCGGGCTGGGAGTTGCACCAGCGGCTCCGTGTTCTCAGGTCAGTGGCCTCAGCTTGAACTATGACACTATCTTTCCCGGATCTCCAGCTTACAGACGGCAGATCAAGAGACTTCTCGGCCTCTAGAGCCACGGGAGTCAGTTCCTATAATAAATCTCCTCTTATATGTATTTACGTATCTTATTGGCTCTATTTCCCTGGAGAACCTTGACTAACATGGTATCCTATACTGAAGCTTTTGTTTCTTGAACGTCTCTACTATGGACATGTGTACCCCTAAATAACGCTTACACTTCAACCTTAACCCCTTACATGAAAACAGGACCTCCAGCAGAGGGCAGCACTGAGGCGCATAGTCAGGTTCTCCGTGCACCAGCCTATCACCCACTCTGGGTTGCCCAGGCCTGTGAGGCCACTTCGGCTGGGGCCTCAGAATGGCAGATGCGGGCTCTTCATGGGCACGTGGACATCCAGGCACAACACCTCAACATATCACTACATCGCAGACGTTGAGCCCGCCTGCGGTGAGGGTGTCCCAGGATGTGAAGTGCAGGCCCATATTTCACTGGCACTTTGACTAATCGTTAGGGGGAAATCTGACTTCTGTGGGAAGTGATTGACTATGTGGTACCCTCTCCCCTGAGCTAGTGCTAAACCCAGACCCCAGATGTGCTCTTGGCATTCCATCTTTCTGATGACATATAAAAATGAGAAGCCACCCACTCTAGGCTATTCCAGGTCCCATGGCACTGTCAGCAAGACGAGGTTTTACACGTGGCAAAACTCCAGCTCGGAGAATGGAGTTCCAACTGCTTTTAAAATCCTCTGATACTTTATAGATCGTTCTGTTCTTTGCCCCAAAGACTGACTAGCATGTGGAGGAGGCCATTTACCTGTTAACATATTTCTTTTTCCAGAGGTGGTTGCCTTTCAGCATTGGATTTAAGCAATTTCTCTGTAAAATATCTTAGCATGCTGAGCTAGGCAGATACTACACAGAATAAATTATTTGATGATCAAGTGGGCATTTCCCTGTAAACACAATTATGTCTTATAAAATCTAAACAATTGTGAATTGTGAAGGATGAAGGTAGGAGAAGAATATGAGGATAGGTTTTATTCTCGTGCTCAGTAGACGTCTTCTGATCAAGTTACGAGAGGATAGTTTTTCATAGCGATCCAGCACACAAACTTCCGTTCCATACATGAGGAAATTTAGTTTATACGAGCACCGTCTTTTGCTTTATTGGCTGGGTTTGGTTCCCAAGTGCTTTCCCTAGCTGCTCTATTTGTTCCCTTCACCAATTCCCCTTGGAGACTAAATTCAACATCTCCAGCTCTGAAGAGGTACCGAGCTCCACCACCCCAGTCATTAATGAAAAGGGCAGGAAAGTCTGGGGCTGGGAGGATTGGATTTATAGAAATGGAAAGCTAAGTCTCATTTTATTGGCTTCCTTCAACCTTGCCTCTTCCTTTTTTTTTTTCTTTTTCCAGCTTAAGGTACTTCTTGTTCCCTGCTTTAATCTTTATCCAAACGATAACATTGGAAAAAAAAAAAAAGGCCATTTCAAAGGTCATCACTCTCTCGTGACTCGTTGCAGCTTGGGCTGCCATTCCAACTCTCCACAGTGCCTCTGTGGTCTCCATTTCAGTTTATTCTGCCCACCGCCAACACTTCCCCCTGAAACCCGACACTGGTTCAAGTCATTTAAAGGTCTGCAATCCCTGAGCCACGCTTAGCAATCTGGTGCTGCACAGACTTCCAGAAAATACCAAGTAGTTTGTCACAGACTCCCCTGAAATACCAAGGAGACATATTTAACATGAGCAATCCTCATCTAGGTTTTCCAGCATCAATTCACTTCTCGTAAAATACTATACATATGTCTAAATAAGGAGGCTGCTTGTCTGTCACGTGTCATCCCTAAAATCCAGCCTTAGTTATTTCATAGTTGCGCCTCAAGGGAAGCCTTTCTGTTTGTTTGTTTGGGAAATAATTGCAAACTCACAGAAAAGTTGCAAAAATGGGACAAAGAACACTTGTGTACTCTCTACCCAGAATCATCTATTGTTAACATTTTGCCTCATTTGTTTTATCAGTTCTTCTCTCTCTCCCTCTTTCTCTGTCTCTATTTCTCTCTCTTATATATATGAGACTGTATATGCATGAATACTTTATACTAATACATGCAGCTTATACTATTTGAGAATAGTATCTGAGACTACAAGTGAGTGACAATGTACACACGTTAGTACTCATACGCTGATAAATGTAACTTATGCTGCTTGAGAATAAGTCGCACACGTGGTGGCCTTCACTCCTTAATATGTCAGTGTGTAAGTTCCTAAGAGTAAGGATACGCTCTCAACACACCCAGGGTGCAGGTATCAACCTCAGTAAATCTAACGTTGACACGATACTTTTATCTAACCTACTGTCCATATTCCAACCTTGTCACTGACTCAGGAATATCTTTTATAGCATTTTCTCCAACAAAGGATCCTCTCTAAGATCATGTGCCTCAGTCTCTTAATTTGGAGCAATTCCTTTCTTTGTCTTTTTTATGACACTGGCTTTCTTGCAGACAATAGTCCCTTAACAGGATCTGTTAAGGGCTCTTGGAGAGGGTGAGACCAGTGGAGAGAATGGACTTTAAATGGAACCACGTACATAAGTAATGTTTAAAGTACATGGTAGAATTGAGGCAGGTGACAGTGTAGTCACCCACCCAGCACACGGCCAGTTCTCCAAGTCAAACCATCTTTAGACTGTTGCATCTTGCTTTGCATTGTATGGAGAGCTAAGAACCACTCAGCCAATTTGTTTACCCTGGTTATCATGGGAGATGTTAAAGTGGAGATATCCTGTCACCGGATAACCAAGGAGCTAGCTAGACAGGAGAAAGAGAGAGAGAGGGAGGGCTTCCCTGGTGGCGCAGTGGTTGAGAGTCCGCCTGCTGATGCGGGGGACGCGGGTTCGTGCCCCGGTCCGGGAAGATCCCACATGCCGCGGAGCGGCTGGGCCCGTGAGCCATGGCTGCTGAGCCTGCGCGTCCGGAGCCTGTGCTCCGCAACGGGAGAGGCCACAACAGTGAGAGGCCCGCGTACCGCCAAAAAAATAATGTTGATGTCACCTCATTGGAAAGTGTACACTCCTCCTGCCTCAGTGGACAGACTAAGGACCCCTCTGCACTCCTGTGGACCTCACATCTCTCTTCCTCTTCATTATCCATCCCCAAGCTCTTTTTGTACAGAAGGGAGAAAGACACTGTTCAGTACAATGAAGCCACCCACACGCTGATTTACCAAGCAGAAAACAAGGGACAATAAAGAAACCATCTGCCACTACCTGGGCAGCTGACGTAAGCAAAGTGTGCTGAATTTCTACCAGGGATAATGCCTCCTGATGAGGTCACAGGACAGAGCTTCTGGGTGACGTAAGGTGAAACCTTGGCAACAAAGATTAGGAACACATATGTGCTCGGGTGACAGGGAACCGTGGGGATGCTTATTATTCAAGTGGAACTGGGGTTGTTTCTCCTTCTAGTAGGAAAGATTGAAGCAACTATATGATCCAAGGGAGGGAGGATGGATTCAGAGTCACCTACTAGACTGTGAGTTTGGGGAAGACTCACTGGCCTCTGTAAGCCTCACTTCCTTTATGTTAAGGGGCTCTGACAACTAGTCATAATGAAACGAGCTCAGCAGGCACAGTGCTTACCAGAGGCCTGGGGAACACAGTGGGTAAGTGATGCATGTTAGTTCCTGTCTGAGGACAGGCTCCATGGGAGCAGAGCTTGAGACACAGATTGGATACACGTGATTTATGGAGGAAGCGCTTTCAGGACGCGGAGAGAGGAAGGTGCTCAGCAGGGCTGTGGTCTTGATAGGGAGAGAGGAAAGGGACAAAGCAGGTAATTAAATAGTTAATCCCACTAGGGGATTGTAAGCAAAGAAAACAGTGTGGGAGACCCCTGTAAGCTGAGGATCACTCCAGAAAGCAGGTTTGCTTAACCACAAAACCAAGCAGGCTCGCTTAGCAACAAAACCATGCAACAGAAACATGAGATATGCCCCCAAACGATAAAACAATGGTGGCGTGAGACCCACATCCTGCCCAGTGAGCTCAGTAAGTTAATGATTCCTGGGACATGCTCCTCTGGGCACACTAAAAACAAAAATATAGGGAAAGGGTGACATTATACTGAAACCTGAGATAACTGACCACTTTTGGCATATGTTACCGCCTTTTTTGCTCATTTCCATTCATTTCCTCCATGACAGTCCCAGCCTGACCACGTAGGGACAAGAAAACTCCCCTGTCCGACATGGAGGAGGAGTTGATAATGGAAGCTTGATGTCTACCCAAGAATGAGGAAGGGGCTTCCCTGGTGGCGCAGTGGTTGAGAGTCCGCCTGCCGATGCAGGGGACGCGGGTTCGTGCCCCGGTCCGGGAAGATCCCACATGCCGCGGAGCGGCTGGGCCCGTGAGCCATGGCCGCTGAGCCTGCGCGTCCGGAGCCTGTGCTCCGCAAAGGGAGAGGCCACAACAGTGAGAAGACCGCGTACCGCAAAAAAAGAAAAAAAAAAGAATGAGGAAGAAGGTCATCTTCTTCCCTTCCCCACTTTTCCTTTGACCGTAAAACCGTAGCCCAGTAACTTCTCAGGGCGCGGCACTCTCTCCGCCGGCCGCTTGTAAGCCTCACAAGCACCCTATCCAAATAAATCACTTCGTATCCACCACTTCAGCCCCTCGCTGAATTCTTCCTGTGCTGAGACAAAAAGAACCACAGTTCCTCGGACACACCCACCCCACCAGACGCACAGCTCGAGCCTCATCCCAGGGGGAGCTCTGGAGCTCAGATTTAGTCCAAGTTAAGATGAGAGACTGGGCCAGATGTTGTCAGCCCAGGAATGAGGGAGGGGAAAGTACCTCCCCAGATAGAGTGGCTCCCACCAGGGTTTCTCTGAAGAAGGGGCCAGCTGTGAGCAGTGCATCCTCAGAGCAGCGGCAGGATGGGGGACGGGTGCACTGGCCCCTGAACAGATCTGGATGGGGCACCACAGCATCCATCAGAGCTCCCTTCTCCTCTCTCATCTGAACAAGGCAACCTTTAGAACACAGCACTCAATATTTTGTAACCGACATGGTTTCATTATTAGTATTTTTAAAGTGTGGTCAGAAGAAGTGACCACTCACATTACAGAACTCTCTGAGGCATGCTGGGCTAATTGATTCCACGGACACATCCTTTTATTACGATAAAACTCCTCTGGTCCCCAGAACAGGCAGTACCAGCCAGGAGGAGAGGGGCACATGCCTGTGGTCAAACTTCAGGCGATCCCAGTCTCCCTGGGCTGCACTGATTCACCTCAGTTTCCAGGAAGAGGTGCAGAGCCGGCAAGGGCTTGGATGTTCAAAGTCGCTCTCAGTTACCCCATTGCCCTGCTTCCCGCCTCAGCATCAGCAGTGCCCCGCTGCGCCGACCGCACGTTCCCCTTTCTAGGTCACTGTGACACGACGTGAGCATCACTTGGAATATTCATCCTTTTCTCGGAAAACTCGGCAGTGGGATGGAGCAGGGCCAGAAAGTGGGATCAGTCGCCACTGGGAGGATGGAGAACTAATTTGCATTTTTATTTCTCACCCTGTCAACTGGTCTATCACTGTAGTACTCACACAGTCTGGGGGGGTCCTGTCCAGTGCGCGTCTAACAGCTATTTATCTCACCAAAGGTCGTGCGCCCCGTAAAATGGCAGAGACACTAGTCAAGGCTGGGCCTGGGAACTCATGGATAATATTCATATTCTGTATTATAAGGTAAGGCACAAATAAGTTAACCAGATTTTTCTCTGAAAACTACATATAGAATCTTGTTATGTGTATTATAGCATTTTATATATACATACATATGCATATATACACATATATGTCTATATATTTCTATAAAGTTTTCTTATTTTTGGTCTTTCTCTTCCCACTGGACTGTAAGCTTCATTAGGGTGGAGGTTTGGCCTATTTTGTTCACTGTTGTAACCCCAGCATCTAGAATAATGTGTGCTCCAGATCGCACATAGGTTACCCAATACGTTTTTTTTTTTGCATACGTGAATTCATATTAAAATCAATTCTTAGATTTGAATTGATCTCAAAAATTTGGGGATGATGCTAAGGTCCTCAATTTTTAAAGCAAGATTTGTGTAAATAATTAATACTACTTTTAAAGGAGCACCTTTTGGGCAGAGGTGCTGGTAAAGTTCATAAATGTTTAACCCATGCTGGAAAAAAAATCGAGGCATGTGGCCTCCTACCTTCTGACTCATCATTCTGTTTTCCTTTTCTTGGCTTTACCATGAATTTGAATCTGTAATCCCTGGCTTGCTCGATCTGATGTGTAAGGAGTGGGGGCCATCAAGCTTGGAAACAGAAATTCTAAGTTAGAATTCCCACTATGCAGATGATTCAGTGCATGGAACATGCCAGCCTCAGTTTCTTGTAAGTGTTCATTCTGCCCCAAGCCTTCCTTTCAGGGAGGGTACAAATGTTGCCTGAAGCAGAGAGACTAGAAACCTGCTTTCTTTGTAGTTCCTTCTTCTTCTATGTAGTTCATATGAAGTTAAAGGAGATTGACTCCCAAGTCTTCCAAGACTGTTGTTCCAAAACAGGTTCATAAAAATGGGTAGACCTCGATATTCCCATGAAATGACTGACTAAATGTGAGAAGATTGCCTGGTGAATGTGGAGTGCATTTCTATATTAACACTGTGAGTTATACTATATTTTTCCTCTTCCCAGTTTTTTTCTGGGAAGGCTTATGTGGCACATATATTTTTAAAATAATTTCTCACTTAAAAGAACTTTGTGGATAAACTCTTCAACTTCTAATCTCTCAGAGTTGAAACTATAGGATAAGGGTTTGTCCTAAATTAATAACCACTGAAAGGGTGGCCAATAGTATAGAATATAAGGCATCTTAGAAAGTCAGATATGGAATGACTTCGAGATGATCTAGTCGGAGCCAATCGTCCTACAGAAGAGAGCTGGAGCCCACGGAGGCTATAATGCCTGGTCGTGATTAGAGCTCCAGTTAGTGAGAGAGATGACGCCAGGCGCCAGGCTCCTGCTTTTAAATACAGTGCTCTTCTCTAAAAGTATCTGAAAACAGACAGTTTTCCTAAAGAGTGTCTTTCCCTAAAGATGGAGAACACATGTTACATTGATTCCCTTTCTCATTCATTCATACGTTCACTCATTCATGTAAACCTACATATTTCTATTGTTATCTTGTCTTCAGCGCTGAGCTCCACGCTGGGGATGCAAAGATGACCAGGTTATGGTTCCAGTAACAAGAGACCCCCAAGCTACATGCAATAACTGCATTCTTTAACCGTGTTCCTCCCCTTCCCCCTGGTTTGAATAAAACTAATCACCCCAAATTTCTAACTAAGAGACTAGACATGGCATATATTAGCCATCCACATGCTTTGAGGTCTTCAACTTAGCATGCTAGAAAAAGTGGGTGTGGACTTGCTAGAACAGCTATTAACAAACAACAACAACAACTGGGGAATAACCAGGGTTGGCAAGGATGTGGGGACTTTGGACTACTTGTACCTTGCTGTTGGGGATATAAAATGGTGCAGCTTGTGGAAAACAGTTGGTGATTCCTCAAAAAGTTAAACATAGAATTACCATAAGACCCAGCAATTCTACTCCTAGATATATGCCTCAAAGAGTTGAAAACCGGGACTCAGACAGATACTTGTACACCCATGTTCATGGCAGCATTATTCACGGTAGCCAAAAGACGGAAATGACTCAACTGTCCATCCGCAGATGAAGGGATAAACAAAATGTGGTCTATACACACGATGGAATATTATACAGCTATAAAAAGGAATGAAGTTCTGATACATGCTACCACATGGATATACCTAGAAAACATTATGCTCAGTGAAGGAAGCCAGACACAAGAGGACAGATATTGTATCTGCTTACATGAGGTACCCACACTAGGCAAATTCATAAAGACAGAACGTAGAGTGAAGATGACCAGGTGCTGGGGAGAGGCAGGAAGGAGGACTTATTGCTTAATGGGTACAGAGTTTCTATTTGGGGTAATGAAGAATTATTAGAACTAGAGCGTGGTGATGGTTGCAGAGAATTGTGGATGTAAGTAATGCCACTGAATTGTACTTAGAAATGGTTAAAGTGTCAAATTTTATGTTATATATATATTTTGTCACAGTTAAAAAAGGTAAAACAAAACGTATCTGTGGGCCACCTGAGATCATTTTGGCTTTTAACTGTCTGCTTGCTACCAGTCAGCTAGAAAGTCTATCTTCTAAATTTGCTTTTTGTCTACTTTTCTGCAAGGTTTAGCTGAAGAAAAATCATGCAGTAGTGGTTGACTACCACCCTCACTGAAAACCTCAGGAGGCTTTTTTGATCAGTGATTTCTCCTACTTCTAGATTCCGAAGCAGCTTCTACCTGCAATCCCCCAATCCTCCCCTTGCACACACCTTGACATTGACTTCTAACTGGCAGCCCCTGCTCACCTGGTCTAAAGCCTCTTCCCTCATCACTCTTCCCACACACTCCCTTCACCACACTTCACAAGGGGGTCCTCAGGACACTCCCTGCTCTTTCTGGCCTTGGAATTTCACGCACACTGTTTCCTGGTCCAGGATATCGATCTTCTTTGCAAGGCAACTCCTACCAATCCTCCCAGTTCCAGCTGAGACCTCTCTGGTGGGGCAAACAGGTGCTCCTAAGGGCTCCCATGGCCCTGTTTCTACAGGTAGTTCATACAAGGAAGTGGCAGGAACTCGGGGACTCCGTCATATCCTAGCTGTGCCTCAGTCCCATTATTTGATTTCTCTTTGCTTCAACATCTTTATGGATAAAATGGGGGTAATACTTATCCATCAGAAGGTTGTGTTAAGGATTATATGTGTTAACTAACACCTACAGAATATCCACCTATCATATATACCTTGAACACAGTGAACATAAGCTATTATTATTAAGTTTTTAAATAATTTTACTCTAGTACTTATCACTCTGTATTGTAAATGCTATTTACTTACCTTTATGCTGCCCCACACTGTAAGAATCTAGCATATGCCTGGCATAAAGAAATGCTAAATGAATGACTACATTCTTTATTAACTATATTTTTTAAACAGAAAATGTTCCTGATATGTCTATGACCAATATTCTTCTCTGGATGTTGGATATTAAAGGTACTACAAAGACTTACTAGATAAAGGTTGTGTATTTCAAAGAGCTGTCATTGGCAAGGAAGACACACATTTAAATATCAAATTATTTTTCATAAACAAATTTCAAAATGATGAATGAGAAATGGCAAAGTAAAACCCTAAAATAGAACAAGACAATAAAGATGAAAAGCATGAGATCTTATATTTCACTTTTACGATTTTTACTTAAGAAAATTCATTCTGGCAATAATTATTGTTGATTAAAAAATTATAACGGGCAAAAGAATAAGGCCTAGTTCCTATCCAAGTGCCTTGGGCTAACCAATAAACCAACCACATTTCTCACCCACCTTCCCCTCTCAGAAAACACAAGGTGGTGTAATTCGTTACCGTTTTAAAACAGAAACATAAAACTTTCCCTTTATAGAAGCACACATGGTCAGCTCCACACCTAGCACAACTCAGGAACAAAGTGCACGTGTCTGCAGCCACAGCGAGAGCCCTGCACCTACAGTCGCCTGGCCTTGACCTTCCCTATGACAACAGTCCAGCTCTCAGGCCAAACTCAGCTCACCAAGCCCTTCTGAGAATCAGCCTGTGACTTTGTAATCCAATTCCAGTGTAATGAGCTAGTGACTTTTTCCTGACACCAAGTCAGTCCCTCTGCTGTATCCCAGTTTCAGCGATGGGAGCCTGCCAGGTTTCTCCGGGCTCACCAACTGCCTTGTTCTCACATCACCCAGGCACGTACCTTAGCAGTTCCCTTTGGGGGCGGAGGCACCGACTACTGGGTCTCCGCTGCCTGGCTCGGTGATCCTGCAGCTGCACTTGTCCTGATGCCACTTCCCAATTGCATGACGGGGGGTAAGCCGTGCAACCTCTCTGAGCCTCAGTTTCCACATCAGAAAAATCAGGATAATCTTACTCATTCCTCAGAACTGCTATGTAGATGAAATTGACCAGTGCATGTAACGTGTGGTGCCAGGAACTTAGCAGGTACTCAGTGCGTGAGAGCTAGTGGCAGCTCCTTTTCCTACTCAACCATGTCAAAAACAGGGCAGGTGCACTCAAACAGTTGTGTCACTTTTATGAGGTCTCCTAAATTGTAACACCCTCGTTTGTAAATGGCTCTGAATTAAAGTTACAAAAGTCAGGTGGCGCAGTGCAAAGCCTGCATGGTGGGAGTTCAGAGGCAGATGTATTTTGTCCCTGGAGTCACCAGTAAGTATCAATGTGACCTTCACCACATCAGTTAACCTCTCGGGGCCTCACTGTCTTCATGTATAGACAATAGGTTAAGTTAGATAATGTCTCGGGTCCTTCTTAGCTCTAAATTTTGGATTCTTTATGACAAATAAATTCCTCATATAGTAACAAATATCACCTTCAATGAGTCCCCCCTCTCCCAACACCCCGCAAATGATGAGCTTAATAATCAGGGTTTTAGGGCTCCTCTCCTGCGTGCTGGCAAGAGCGTTGTGGGTACCTGGTGTAAGGGGACGTACGACAGATGAGTCCAAGGGAGCTCTAACACAGTGGATCTCAAAGTGTGGTTTCTAGATCAGCCTCACCTACATCATCTGGGAACTTACTATAAATGTCAGGTCTCTGGTCCTGTCTTAGACCTGCTGAAGTACAAACTCTGGGGATGGGTTCAGACATCTGTGCTTCCGCAAGCCCTCCGGTGATTCTAATGCTCCAGAGATGGAGAACCACTGCTCTGTTCTATGAAAACACTGACACACACACACACACACACACACACACACACACACACACACACACACACACACACACACACACGGAAAACCTTTACTTTGAATTGACAAGATAGGTATACTTGAGTTAAGGACGTACATCCTACCTTACTGACTTGTCCTGACTAATTTCTAGATTAAAAAAACAACCACCACCTCAAAATTGCCTATTGATCAACTTCATTTCCAGGACATTATTCTATTTTGAAGGAGAAGTGTGTGCCCAGCAGAAAATTAAGAAAATTGCTCAGGACAAATAAACATTGATTGCTAAGGGAGAAGGAGGCCACTTATCACATTATCTCTTTTGTGAAGTCACTCCCTCTGCACGGAGCTCACTCCAAACATCTTACGTTTTAATAAGGCGAGGATGTCTCCAAACAGTGCTTTAATTCATTGATTTTTTTTTTTTTTTTTTGCTATTTTCATAATCTACTTAAGCACAAAATGCATTTATTGTGTGGCTTCAAAGACTGCATTCAGTGGATCGCATTGCCGCATGCGAAGGAGGGTATCAAATACAAATGGACACCACTAACCAGCCTCTTTATCAATGCAGAAGAGCAGGCTCCCAACACGTGGTAAGGCCTCAAACCAAAGAACATGTGTGTTAAGGAGTTAGCGTTCACACATAATTTAGCACCAGATAGAACCTAGGAACTGACAACCATTTACAATGCTGGTCATGGGGTTGGTCTGTGTAAATGCCCCCCTCCGCTCTCCCATCTCCCAACAATACCCCTTGCTACTAAACCCCACACAACAGTGGTTCCTGTAACACGTTATCACAGGGCTGTTTATATCCCGGCCTTCCCTGGCGGGATGGTCAGCACCTTGGGATCAGGCACTATTTTTTTTGTTGGATCCCAATAGCAGCATGACAGGTTCTTGTAAGTGTCAACTGAGTGAAATGATTTTATCTTCTGGTAACCTCTTCCTTTTTAAGTGTGTTTTTTTTTTAATTGAAGTATAGTTGATTTACGATGTGCAAAGTGATTCGGATATACATATATACATACACACACATATATATATATATATATATATATATATACTTTTTCAGATTCTTTTCCATTACCGGTTATTATCAGATATTGAATACATATCCTTTTTTGGGGGGAGGGGCAGGTATTTTACCCCCAAAGTAGTGGCCTTGTTAGGAGGTAAAAAAAAAAAAAAAAGACATAGAAAGGAGAATTTCCTAGGGCTATTACTCTCCAAGGAAAACGTAGTCAAAAGCAAAATTTTCTTCCTGTTTTGCTTTCTTAGCTATCTAGAGAAACAGTAATTTTTAGAGGAAGCCTGTCAAAAAAGCTTGGGAACAGCAGTTAAATTAGTTTTGTTTTTCTTTTTGACAAATGGGTTGTAATTAGAGTTCATATCACTTTTATTGTTTTTTTTTTTTTTTTTTTTGCGGTACGCGGGCCTCTCACTGCTGTGGCCTCTCCCGTTGCGGAGCACAGGCTCCGGACGCGCAGGCTCAGCGGCCATGGCTCACGGGCCCAGCCGCTCCGCGGCATGTGGGATCTTCCCGGACCGGGGCATGAACCCGCGTCCCCTGCATCGGCAGGCGGACTCTCAACCACTGTGCCACCAGGGAAGCCCTATTGTTTTTTTTTTTTCAAACCTTTGGAAGTCTACCAGAGATCAGTACCTCTCAGGGTAAAACACAAACTGAGAAAAAAAAAACCCTCCACATATCTAAACAGTGCTGGAGAATCACGGGAGGAACACAGAGCAGGCAATCAGGAACTGATTTTCCTGTGAGTCAGGAAAGTGAGTGAGGTTTTATTCCTCCTACTCAGGACATGTGTGACCATGACTCAGCCTGGTGTCCTTTCAGAGTTCACTTTTCCATCGAGCTTCACTCTCTCAAAGTAAATGCCAGTAAAGTACCCGAGAAGATGATGATGATGATGACGGGAGAAAACGGGAAAGAGAGTTCTGAAGAACATTTCCGGAATGTGGGAGATGGTTTGAAAGATGTAAGTGATAGAAGCCAGGTTGGCTTTAGAATGGACTTCTGGAGCTCAAGAACAAAGGCAGGAGGGTGGAGAGCCTGGGGATGATGTACATGTGCTCAGGACCAGGGTGTTTGTCACTGCCAAGAAAAAGCTCCCGTGGAAACAAGGTGGTCAGAGGTAGAGTCCAAGCCTTCAGACAAGAATTAAATAGATCAAGGCAGCAGTTGTACTTTGCAGCAGGCTTCCAGAAGAAGCAAGGGGGAAGTCAGTAGCAACTAGAGGAGGGATTGAGCTCAACCAGGCTCTTTGCAGGTTGAATATTGCTTGGCTGAGATCCAGCTGATGCGCTGTGTGCGGGTACCACTCAGCAAGGCAGTGGAACTCACTTCTTCCAACCATCTAGAGCCGTCATCCCATCTGCGCCCACCTCTCCTGGCTGCACGTGCCTAAAAGCCAAGCCTGGTTGCAGTGGAACAAGAGAGTGAATATAAATAGTGGGACTCTGAGAACTGCTGTTCAGAGATGCCGGGGAGGAAACCAAACCCCATTTTTATCTTAAAAGAGGGCTGTGGTGTCATGGGGTTTTGAAGAAGAGAGCAGTTGCTTTAATGATTTGCATTTTCATTGTGGAAAAAGTACATCCTATTAAAGGACAGGTGGACAGATTTCAACATTCAGAGGAAGAAAGAAAAACAAAACCCACCGTCCCACGTGTCAGATACTAATTGGGTGTATTTTAGGGTACTGTCGTTTAGTCTTTTTTGGTATGCATAGACATTGAAAACATTGTTGAAATCACTGTTTAACATTACGCATAATCATTTCTCATGGTTTGCAGAGAATTTATAGAGTTACATCACTTTTCGTTGAATGAATTTACCATAATTTATATTACCACACTGAATGATAATGTGGGATACGAGGAAAAGGTAAAATATCTAAAGACCATGGGAAGAGAATGATACACGCCTTTGAAAGAATCGTAAACTGATTAAGGAGACCTGGAGACGTGCACCGCAAAAGAAGAAACATACGGAGTTCTGGGCAGATAGAAAATAAAAGTACTTTTAAAATTAAGAACAAATATTTATTCAGAGGAAGACGATGATGATTAAGGTGTCCTTACAGCTGGTCATGTGCTTTATTTTATTATTGTTATTGCTGCTGTTGCCATCAAAAATTGTCTAAAATTCCTTTGAATTTATGATTATTTCTATAGAGTAGACTGAAAGAGTTGAAATTACTGTTAAAACATATACATACTATCAATATTTTTATTGCTTTGCAAAAGCCTCTTACTCATGTGTAGTCCAAACAACATGTGTAATTGTGCCCATTTTACAGTCATTTTATCATCAGCCCACCAAGCCTATTTATTACTCATTTAAAGACTCTGCTAGTTGGAATGGTAGCAATTGATCTCTCCAGCTTTTTTTGTTTGTTCCTACACTGGTCAGGTTGAACATTTTTAATGTTTGCTAATTAACTTCTTTCTTTGTCAACTGTTGTTTTAAAACCACTGAAAAACTGGCATTAAAGCGTTCATTTTTTGAAAGTCAGTATACAGGAGCTCTTTATATAACTAATGTATCCTGCTTTTCAAAGTCACACTTGCTGTAAATATTCTCCCCAGTGTCTTTACCTTGGTAGTTGATACACGGAAGTTTGACCTTTTTCTATAGTCATCCCTACTTTATAGTTTAGAAAGAAACAATTTGGTCATTTCATTCAGTCACTTTTCTCAAGATTTATATTGTGTTCCCTTACATACTGAAATTTGGGAAGGAATGAATCATTCATTCTGTCACATGAGGGTCATGACCAGACATTAGCCATTTAGCTGACTGAGTTAAATAGGATACAGAATTGACAACTTTTTCCTAAAGGCAAATATTCTGTATGGGTTTCCAATTCTAAAAATAGGACAGCTATAACCTTGCATATAAAAATAACCCAGTTCATTCTTATTTTTCCGTCTTTTAAAAACCAGTTTGGAAACATTTGCCGTTGGTAGTTTGTAGTGCTTTGGGTAGCACTTTTATAGATGCACAGCATCACCTGAGTTCTGCAGAGTTTTAGATATCCCATTTTCTTGGTTTCTTATGTTACCGGGATTCTGATTGCATTAAGTATTCTTTCTTTCACTCCGGAGAAGCATACATCTGCTTCTGCTGACATCCGTTCTCCTTTGTGTGTTCTGAGGAAACATTTATTTCTTTTTTGCTTTTCTTCCTGTTTTAGCAATGTCTGCTTCTCATCTTAATAAATCACCTTTGCTTGGCAATAACTTAATAGAGGGAGAATGCATAGCTAAAGAGGGAATGTGTAGCACAGAATGTTGGATTTTGGACAAGATTCTTGGCTTGTTGCATGGTGTCTGCCAGGCAGTGCAAAACTAGCTTCATGATGTACTGGTTTCTTTTTTAAAAGAAGGTTACAAATTCCAATATCAAGGTAATTAGTTCCTGCCTTGTTTAGCACAGGGGAACAGGAATGGTGGATGAGTTAGCAAAGGTTCTGCTTTAGGGGTACAGTCCCAAATATTGGTCCTGCTACATCTTTGTGTCCCTTTTACTTTCCTCCCTGAAGGTTATTTTTGTTTCTGGAGTCTGGTGCCCTGCCTCCCTTCCAGGGGCACAGAAGACCACCACCACATCAGGAGAGGAGGTGAGGCCAGTGGCTCTATTTCACATCCTCAAGACAGAACTGACCTTTCTCTTCCACAAGCTCCTGGACCCCCGAGATGCTGCTCTCATATCCTAATTGATTCAACGACCCACTCAGGGATGGTTCAGCTGATAAACTGAAAGGGTCTTATTAAAAAAAAAAAAATCAAGATCATGAGATCAACTGCTTAAAATTGCTTTAAGAATGCAAACTTGGGGCTTCCCTGGTGGCGCAGTGGGTGGGAGTCCGCCAGCCGCTGCAGGGGGCGCGGGGTTCGTGCCCCGGTCCGGGAGGATCCCGCGTGCCGCGGAGCAGCTGGGCCCGTGAGCCATGGCCACTGAGCCTGCGCGTCCGGAGCCTGTGCTCCGCAACGGGGGAGGCCAAAGCAGTGAGAGGCCCGCGTACCAAAAAAAAAAAAAAGAATGCAACCTTGACAGGGAAAAGATATTGACAATACATGTAGAGGACTTATATTCAGGATATATAAAGAATTCCTGCAATCCAATGATAAAATAAATAGCCCATCTGAAAAAATGGGCAGGAGAATTCAGCAGGCAGGTCACAACAGGGAGTATCTAAATGGGCAACAAACATAAAAGAAGGTGCTCAATGTCATAGCTCATCAAACAAACGCACATTAAAACCAGAAAGAGAATCCACCAGACAATCACCAGGATGATGAAAATGAAGACTGACAATACCAAGTACTGGCAAGGAAGTGGATCAGCTAGAGATCTCATACATCACTGGAGGGCGTGGAAATTTCTACAGCCTCTTTGGGGAACGGTTTGGCAGGTTTTTTTTTTTTAAGCTAATCATCACATGAATTGTATGATCCAGTGAACCCACTATGAGATATATATCCAAGAGAAGGGAGTGCATAATTTACCAGAAGACAGGAAACAATCCAAATGTTTATCAAGAAGAGAATGGATAAATAAATCACGGTATATTTATGTAACAGAGAGTCATAGAGCAGGAATCAGCAAATATGGCCCACGGACCGAATCCTAGTAAATAACCTTGGTTGGAACCCGGCTACACTCATGATTTACATACAGTCTATGGCTGCTTTGGGGCTACAAGGGCGGAGTCGAGTAGTTGAGACAGAGACCGTATTGCCCACAAAACATTTTTTAAAACTACCTGACCCTCTATAGAAAAAGTCTGCCAACCCCTTGCTATCAAGTAATAACTAGAAATAGGCCACTGGTACAGACAAGAACATGGGATGAATCTTACAAATATTATGTTGAATGGAAGAAGCCAGACACATTACTGTAGAATTGCATTTATAGAAAGTTCCAGAACAGGCAAAACTAACTGATGGTGTTAAAATTCCAGCTAATAGTTGTATTTGGGGGATACACACTGAGGAAGGTACAAGGGAGCTTTCAGGGGCCCTGAAAATGTTCTGTATCTTGATCTTAGAGGTAGCTACACATACAGAAAGGTGTTCATGCATAAAAGCTAATTGAGCCGTACATACCAAATTAGTGCACTTTACCTATAAAGAATAATAGGTCAATTAAAAAAAATAAAAGAATGGAATCATGCATTTGCTGCCTCTTAAATGGGTAGATTGGCTAAGAACTCCATATGTGGTTGAAAGGTAAAAAGCTGTTCTTTTCTGTGACTGTGGGAGAAGTTGAAACCTTGGGGTTTTGTTTTGTTTTGTTTTGATTGAGGTATAATTGGCATCAAGTATTACATTAGTTTCAGGTGGTTAACAATGATTTGATACTTGTATACATTACAAGTTGATCACCACAAGAAGTCTAGTTAACATCTGTCCCCACGTACAGTCACACGTCTTTTTCTTGTGATGAGAACTTCTAAAATTCACTCTCTTAGCAACTTTCAAATATGCGGTAGAGTATTGATAACTATAGTCACTGTGCTGTACATGAAACTTCAGCCTTATTAACTAAAAATGAGGCTGGCCAGATCTACTTCACATCCAGTTTATAAGGATATTATAGTACGTGATGAGAGAGGAAGCGCTTTTGCTAAAACACGTATCATCTACAAAATAAGGTCTTTAGTTTTTCTTAAATGCCTTTCTTTCTTCTTCACTCACGTCCTGTTTGGCCACACTACGTGTTCTATGCCATTTCTTACTTCTAACAACGTATTGCCAATTTTGTACTTCCTTGTTCACCTACGTCTGTCTCTTCTTTTCTAGTATATTTATATTAATTGCTTGCACAACCCTTGGGCCTACATTAATTTATCTTTGAGTGTTTTTCATTTCCCCCTTGTGTTCTTTAACTCCATTGATTTACCCTGTTTGATATTTCTTCATTTTTCTAAAATTCACTTGACTGCTGTTCAACACTCTTATTTTTTCCCCTTTTGGTCGTCCCTGTGTCCTAATTACCAACCTAACTAGGTTATGAGAACTCCTGCACAGAGGGTCCCCAACCCATACATTAGAATCATCTTGTATGGATGACTCAAGCTTAGCCAAAGATTGATTTTTTGCAAGCTCCCTCTTTTACATGTTGCATAATTGGGTAATCTTGTGCCCTGCCTGCAAACCTATAGGAGCACATGATTTATTCATTTTGTGTCATTTATTTCCAGAGAACTAAAATCATACGAAACTAGTAGCCTTTTCTATCAGCATAAATGAAAAGCCGTAAGACGATGTTAGTCGAGTAGGCTATTGCGGTAGCTGGTAATCACCATGATCTTGAAAGATTAAGGCTTCTCCCTTTAAAGCATTCCCAAGCACTCTGCAGCTATGTTCCCACCGATCGTCATAACATTGACACAGCAAATGGAAAATTTCTAAGTGTTTGTTACAGACAGAAGAAGGGAACGACAGAAAGTACATGAGCTTTCCATGGTTCCCTCCACTTGCCACCAACTTTGCATATGAGAAACAGGACACTGATTATTAGAAGCAGGACATTTGATCATCAGATAGAGAAGGAGTGATTAAAGCCGATGACGTCTTCAGAGCCCCAACTTGAGATGACTGGGGCTAATGCGTGCTAACTCTGGTACTCACTGAAACCTCAAGTATTGGTATTTCTAAAACTGGAGAATCACTACCTCTACTTTACACGACCAGGCCTTGGGATGAAGCAGCTCAGAACACACTTGTGAAGAGCCCTCTTGGGATCAGCTATCTCACAGAATCAAACATTCTGGGTTGGAAGGAATCTTTGAAGTCATTAATCCAACCAGCCCACTGACGCTTGAATTACCTCCACAACATTCTCACTCCCGAGACTGCCAACTCCATCTTTACACGCTCTGACCACAAAAAGTTCTTCTCCTTGGTCCGAATTGTACCAAAGAGCTGCACTTAACATACAACTCCTTAAACAAACACAGCTTTTGTACCCTCCTGAGTCTTCTCTCTTCTGGGTTAAATATAGCAATAGTTTGTGCCATCTTCCTATAGCACAGTTTCAAGTCCCCACCCGAACTTGGCAACTCTCTCTTTCATGACCTTCACCTGCCCCTCATCCCTTAAAAATGTGGAGGACACAAAATCGAACAATCTTCCAACAGATTGGAAGATTTTTTATGGCTGGATTGACCAGCCATAAAAAATGGAGCCGGCTATTTGAAAAGTTGATGCAGTTTCAGAATTTGTTTTTCCGGTCAACGTGTCTCGTTGTTGGTTGATAACGGCTTACTCTCCTTCCCAGCCATCCGGTTCAGCACTCATGGGTGCTCCTCATAGATACACCCAAGCTGACAGCCCTTCTCAGATCACTGCCCAGGAAAAGTCACTGGTGATGGCTATCTGAACTTGAGCCGACCTAGTCCTTTTCTGTTTGGGTATGCCATGTCTTGTGGCTTCCTTAAGATCTCTGTAGATATACATACATTCATATTCAAACTTATGAATTTATTTACTTATGTTACACTGTTAAGAGGCTTCGAAATGCATGCAGTTTGGTCATTTATATAAAACTGTACATCAGCTCAGCTGTCCAGCCCCTAAAACTGAGACTGTTTTTTCTTAGAGCTGGGCTTGCCAAACTTTTACTGTAAAGAGCCAGAGAGTAATATTTTCAGTTCTGTGGGCCACATGGTCTTTATTGCAATTACTCAACTCTGCTGTTGAAGTGTGAAAGCAGCCGTAGACAATATGTAAATGAATAAGCGTGGCTGTGTTTTAATACAACTTTATTTACCAAAACAAGCAGTGGGCAGGATTTGGCCCATGGGCCATTATTTGCTGATCTGAGCCTTTGAGTATCTGAAAGTGTTTTGTGATGATTATTTTTCTCATCCTCCTTAACACTGCATGAAAACGGTGTATTCTTAAATGTATTCTAAAGACAGAGGAATTGGGTAACATAGCGAATATGATCATTGGTGAGACGAATTAATATGTCCTGTTGAGGTAATCTCCCTATTCATCTCTCTACGGCGCACATGGACTCTCTGAGGTACTCATCTTTATTTGGGAAAAAAATTTCAGTAACAGCTCACTTCTTTCTTTTATCATCTGGTGGCTACCTTCATCACATAAATTTGATCATAATGACCCCATAAAACTGAAGTCTAACAAAAACCTCTGTTATCATTACCCTTTGTGCTCGAGGGCAGGCTGCTGCTGTGAGGGACATGTGGGTACAGTTTGGGGGGTATATAAGCAATGGCTCAGTCCTTCCAAACCATTCACCTAAATGACCCAGCCTCCTAAAAAGCAACACAAACCGAGAATGTCCATCGACTCCACATTTTCATCACTAAAAAAAACATCTATGGGCTTTGCTGCTGTGTAGCGGGTAAATGCCCTTTCCGTTTGGAGCTTCTGCCTGAGGACTTTGCAGTCTCGTGGTCTTTGCTGTTTGGGCTGCTGGAGGGGATTTCTTCCTCCCAGACCTCTGTCCTTTCAGGATCAAGTAGAGGATCACTGAAACACATGGATGTGCTTTTCATGCTAACCTGTAGCTCAACAAATGCATTCTGAGCACCTGCTCTGTGCTACGTGCTATGAAAGATGTTAGGAAATCAGAAACGATAAACTAAGGCCTCCAGGAACTCAGGCTGGTAACAACTCAAATGCACAGAAAGGTAAATCTCTTGGTTTTACCCCTTAGCAAAATCCCCTTTTTCAACTCAGGCATCCCCCGTCATGAATATACCTTGGAATTTTCCATTCTTCCCTGAGTTACCTTCCTTAGCGTTTTAATCTAGGAAGCATTTGTTCCTTTCAAGTCATGCAGTGCGACAAATTAGTTCTCTTACGTTTACCGAAGCACTTAATAAGCTGCTTCTCTTATGCACCCTTACTCTCCCCAGGTGTTCTCCTAGTGGAAGTATAACAGCTTTCCTTACTCCCAGAGAGTCTCCTAACGTTTCATTCGAAAATATTCACAAAACAAAGGTAAAAAAAGATGACGAAAGCATAAAGCAAAAAGTAGATATGAAATCTATGCTAGCTTGGCTGTGTCTTCAATGGTGCTGTGTATGTGGGTGAATTTGCTGTAGTGCTGAGAAAAAATCAGTCTTGTTGATTTATCTGAGAATCAGAAGCAGTATGTCAGGCCCTGATGGTGGCCAATGGCCTTTTCTAGGACAGGGAGGTTGACAAGTTGAATGACTGGCCTCGTCCATCTCAATCGTGCCCAGGTGGAAAGAATCAGAAACTTTAACATTCAGCTAAATTAAAATGGCACAGCCATTTTCTCTAGGAATAATATACAAAATATACAAAGAACCAATTTCTTATGAAACAGAGTCTCAATATTAAGAACATTCTGTACATATTTCTTTGAGCTCTGGACATAGAATAGGGAGAGGAAAATGATGCAATCCCAGAGACTGTGTCTGTAAATCCCATCCTTTCCAAATCTCTACTCTCAGGATCTTTGCTAAACGGCCCAAATTAAATGCGATGGTTCAAATGCTCTTGCCGGAGAGTTGTTACAATGTACCTCTGCAAACTCAATGTCCGGAAAGCTCTCACGGCCTCACTTCCATTCTCTTTCGCATTTGCAAACATTTTGGTAATTCTTCAACTGGCATCTTCTGCCAGGTTCAAGTCAGTATATCCCTCTGAAAACATGAAAATCCAGTCAGAATTTGAAGATAGCAAAGAATTAACGCTTGTGGGGAAAAGTCAGTGCTCAAAAGGAATTAAGTACATTCCCTTTTCAATTTCTCTGTCTTCTGGCTAGCTTTCCAAACAGATTAAATCACTCTCCCAGCAGCAGTCACAATCCGAACCTCGCCCCAGCGGCCAGCCACTGGGCTCTGAGGCTGCCGGGCAGCCAGCAGCCTCCTCCCAGAGCTGTCACTCAGCCCCACCGGTTCAGTCCCTCTGGCACCCTTCAGAGGCTAGCTACTGGCACGAATAAACTCCAAGAGCCCCGGTTAACGTGGGGCCATTTCAATGGGATGAATGGTGAAGGTCATCAGGTATGAGGGTTTGATCTCCATCCAGGGAACACAGGTTGCTTCAGGTCTACTCTTCCTTGCATTGGATTAACTGCTCTTGCCATCGTTTGTATGTTACCGCTTTCTGGTTGCAAACCATGTGTCTGTCTGTGCTTTCTTTCAGAGCACGCATTACTTCCTGTTCTTTTGGGGGCAGCAATTGGGTTTCTAGAAATTAGCACTCTTTTCTCTTGCCTCCAACAGTAGGGGTGCCAAAGGAAAGCTCTTTTAATCAACTCTGTGCCACGAAAGAACTTGAAGCTGCGACTTGAAAGTTCATCCCCCGAGGTCCTGCCTGCCCCATGTCGAGGCTTCACTTCTCATTCAATTCCTATCGCTCTGAAGCTAAAGTGCAGTTTTCTCTGGAACCGCGAATGCAAGAAGATGCTCAAGCAGGAGTCTCTGGCAACATCAAAGTGGGCTCAGCACAGCAGTCTTTTCCAACCACGTGACCTGTCGGCAGCGCTCTGGGTCTCTGCAGAGTGCGAATCTGATTCAAAGGCCAGGACTCAGCCCGACCAGCCACCGCTCCCAATGGCTCGCTTCCCATGGGCACGTCGGGGTTGGCTTTCCTTTATGCCAATCCTTTCTAGTTTTCCTTTGCAATTGGTTACAGAAGAGCCAGTCATATCTTCATCCTCTTTGCATCTGTTTATATGGGGTTCCAGATATTTTCTTGCCCTTGTGTCAAGTAGTCATCAGATTCACAATGACTATCTTTTAAATATTCAAGACGCACTCCCCCACCTCCTTCCCACCCAGTTCTGGCATTCCAAGATTTCAGTATTGTCTTTCTCCATCTCCTGTATCGCTTTCAGGTTTTCTAAGTAACACATCTAGCATTTCATCAATGATTGTAATTTCAGAGACAGGATTTTGGAGGTGCAGAGTATTTTAAAGTACTTCCAGCTCTTTGTCTGCCTCTTTCCTGCCCAGATTGACCTGTGATCTCATCCTGTGTTCATTTTTGGAGGCTGAGGTACTTCATTCTTGGAAATTTTATTACACGACAAACGAGATATGGAAAATGACTGCCATAGCACCAAGAGAGACAGTTATTTATTTAAGTTACTGTTTTTCTTTTAAAAGTCAGATTAAAAGACTTGCCTCCTATCCAGTAGTAAATATATTTGTTAAAAGTTAAACTTGGTTGAATCTTTATGAAAGGCAAAACTATAATTTAATTGTATAATGATTTAATTAAAGTCTGACTTCCCTGGTAGAGTACGAGTCCTGGAGGGGTGGCATTTGCTACCATATCCTAAAGGAACTAACACAGGACTTGGGACATTGTAGATGTGAATAGTTTTTTTTTGGAAAAGTGGTATTTTTTCACTTCTCCATATCTGTTTGGCAGTAACCCCCAAACCACAGCATAGCGTGATTCAATGAAGTGAGACTTTTTTCTTTTAGGAGAACAGGCTGCCTCTGTCTGTTGGGTTCCTCTTCCTTAGGCGTTCAGGGAGCTTGCTCTCTCCATGTGTCCTGACTGTGGCAGGCGGTTCTTACCTACTTATGGAGCTCTAATGGAGCTGGTCTCACGGATGGAAGTTACTCTGATCCAGCTTCTACCCCATGCCCACCAAGGGTGACACTTGGTGACACTAACTTTGCATTCTGTTACCGTGTAGAGGTGTGGATAGCACTCCAGTCTTCAGGAGTGCCAACTTACCCACAGTACCCAGGACCCACAAAAGTTTAAAGTTTTTAATTTCTTTTAAAATCTGAAGGAAAAAATGAACATCGTAATAATGAATCCCACCTAGATTATATGCATCTTTACTCCAATGTAGTTGTAAAATATAATTATACATACATATATATATAT